>NC_142011.1:205865662-206224412 GCF_049901735.1 Notechis scutatus
ACTGTGAGAAGGTACAAAGGAGGAGTTGAAGGTGGCGGGGAGAAGCGGGGACGGCTGGCTGGCCGGTCGCTCGGCTCGCCTTGCCTTGGTCGTGCATGCTGATGCCAATACCGGTCCGTGGATCATTTTGTACTGGGCCGCAAAGAATGAAAGTAGGGCGGGCGCCGCCATCTTGTTTCGACGGCGCTTGAGAAAGTGCTTCCGGGTGAGCTTGTTGGTCGTCGGTTGGAAAGCGGCGTTTGGGTGCTGAAGGAATCCTCGCGCCTTAGTTTCGTCGAAGGGGGGGGCGGCGGCTTCGAACGAAGAGCCGTCCCGATGGTGGTGGAGTCTCGCGTTACTCAGGAGGAGATTAAGAAAGAGCCCGAAAAGCCCATCGACCGTGAGAAGGTACAAAGGAGTTGTTGAAGGTGGCGGGAAGAAGCGGGGGACGGCTGGCTGGCCGGTCGCTCGGCTCGCCTTGCCTTGGTCGTGCATGCTGATGCCAGTACCGGTCCGTGGATCATTTTGTACCGGGCCGCAAAGAATGAATAATTGTGAAACTGGTCCCTGGTACAAAAAATGTTGGGGACCACTGGTCTAGAGAAAAGAAGGATTAGGGAGGACATGATAGCAGTCTTCCAGTATTTGAAGGGCTGCCCCAGAGAGGAGGGAACAGCTTATTTTCCAAAGCACCTGAAGGCAGGACAAGAAATGAAAACTAATCAAGAAGAGAAACAAGGTGGAATTAAGGAAAAACTTCCTTTATGTGAGGACAGTTAACCAGTGGAACTGCTTGCCTTCAGAAGTTGTGGGTGCTCCATCCCTAGAGGTTTATAGAAGAGACTGGATAGCTGTTTGCCTGAAATTGTATAGGGTCTCCTGCTTGAGCAGGGGGTTGGACTAGATGACTTCCAATGTCCCTTCCAACTCTACTCTGATTAAACCAGGGTAGAGATCACTTCATCCTTCTCCTTTCTGCAGGTGCTGGGAACCCATTGTCTGGAGCTCAATCACATATAGGCAAATGAGTTCAAGGTTTTAGATTTTGTTTTTAAATAGACCTTGAGGTGTTTGCTTTGCCTTTTAAACTCTTTAAACTCATTTGGGGCCATGTGCAAAAATGATTTTTTTTGTCTTGTCTCTGGCATCGACAAATGGAGGTACCACCATTTTTTTGGGCAACTGGGCTGGCACTGAATCTTAAAACATCAGTGCTATCATAGTTATGTAATTAATATTAATAAAATATAATAATAAAATATTAATAAAAATAAAGGTCACTGTTTTTAACAACTGAAAATGTGATCTTTTTTAAAATTGAAGAAAAGAAATCGTGTAACTATCTTTCTCTCTGTGTCTTCTTTCTCTCTTTCTCTCTTTCTTTCTTTCTATGTTCCTCTTCTCTTTTTCTCTTTCTTCCTCTCTTTTTCTCTCTCTTTCTCTTTTCTTTCTTTCCCCTCTTTTCTTTTTCTCCCTCCCTCCCTTTTTTTTCATTTTTTTCTTCATCTTCCTTTTTCTTTCTCTCTCTCTCTCTTTCTCTCTCTTTCTCTTTCTCTTTCTTTCTTTCTTTCTTCTCTCTCTCTCTCTCCCTCCCTCCCTCCCCCGCCTCTTTCTCTCTCTCTCTCAGCTTAGTTGCAGTTATTCTCCTGCATTTACACAGAACACTGCTATAAAAATATATATGAAATATGACTGACATCTCAGTTTCTGAGAATGGACGGACTCCAGAGTCTTTTTTTATATATAATTTTCAAACACTGTTCATCTCAAACTACATTTATAGCACAAACTAGGACAGTAAATTGTTTCAAGACATAGTGATTTAGTTGGAAGCAGTGAGCAATCTGAGGCTCTGAAAAAGTGTAAAATATACTTCTACCCAATTCCTAGCCATTCATCTTGAATGGTCCAGGCAACTGAGCTAAGAATTTGGGAAATTGGGGGTTATCTGATCAGCCTGCTAAAGTGGGGGGCAGCAAGAAGATTTGATGTATTCATGAGCCAGAATTGACAGAATAATTCTGGGCTATTCGTGAGCCAGTATCCATGCCTCCCTGTATCAGAAGTATCACTTCATACGGTTGTAAAAATATCCCAATAAAGAGGAACACAGGCAAACAACAAGCAACAATTCTTACTTTAAAATTCAGAGGTTTATTTCATGAGCAATTTGGAACATGAACAGCCATCATTACAAACATATATCAATAACCCATTGCAATGAGGTCCATTTACATAGCTGAGTCCAGCAAGGAGTAGCTATGGCCAGTGGTCCTGTACTCATCCCAAGACGTTCTTATAGTTTTCTGTATGCATTTCACAGCTTACTTCCTTGTTCTTTCTTTCCTTCATTTCTTTTTAAATTTTAATTATGAGAATACAACACAATACAGCCAGTATTTGTTATACAAGTATACATTTTACTTCATCATTTATAATCTCCTTATTTAATATATTAATTACTAATTAATCTAATCATAACTACTAATATTTCAACCTTCTCTTCTGCTTTATAACCATTGATAACACTTATTCCATGTTTTATAATATTTAGAATCTCCTTTGTCTTTTATTTCTAAAGTTTACCTATCTGATTCTGCACGTGCCATAATTTTTCTTATTATTTCTCTTTCTGGAGGTATGATTTCATTTTTCCAGTATTGTGCATATATTATTCTAGCCGTCAATACATGTGCTATTAGATACATTATTAGATACTTCCTTGTTATTTCTTACTGACCCTCTCCACATATACCCATGTACATCTCAAATCTCTATCCATCGGCTACTTGATGATGAGGTGAACCAGTTGCTTTCATGGTGTGGAGACAATAACTTGGTCCTCAACACCAATAAGACCAAGGAGCTTATAGTGGACTATTGAAGGAACAGATCAGACATCCAGCCCTTGCTTATCAATGGAGACCGAGGGGAGCAAGTGGCCAGTTTTAAGTTTCTGGATGTTACCATAAAAGAGGACCTGACCTGGGATGCTCACATTGCAGCCCTGGTCAAAGGGCCCAGAAGAGATTATACTACCTGAGGCTTCTCAGGAAACAACAACTGAATGAAAAACTGCTGGTGACCTTCTACCGCTGCACCATAGAGAGTAGAGTAGTGCACCTCTGTATGGTTTGCCAATTGCACAGTGGCAGATTGGAAAACACTCCAGAGGGTTAACGTCATTGCCCAGAGGATCACTGGTTGCCCTCTCCCCTCTTTGGAAGAGCTTTATAGCTCCCGCTGCCTTAAGAAAGTTCAAAACATTCTCAAAGATCCATCTCATCCTGGGAACCCTTTGAACTATTACCATCTGGAAGATGGTACAGAATAATAAAAACAAGGACAAATTAGGCTGAAAAACAGCTTCTATCCCAGGGCAGTAGCTCTTTTGAATTCTGCTGTATAGTGCAGTGTTGGTGTGGTGTCGGGGGTTTCCGGTTTAGTGTGTGAAGGGTGAAGGATGTGTGTTTATTTTCATGGTCGTGGTCATGATGTGCACTGAAGATGGTGTTTGATTTCGTTGTACAAGGTGCAATGACAATAAAGTAAACTAAACTACTTTCAGTTCCTTATTTCTTGGCAGTTTTCAAAACTATGTACTTTGCAAAATCACATTTCATAGCAACAGCTCAGCAGGATTACAAGTAGTTCTGGTACACTTTGAAATCTTTCTATCTAAAACTTTGGTTCATGTAGCTTTTTTTGGGTGGGAGGCTGCTATCCTTCTGAGACCTATGGACTCTGGTAGTCCAACAGGCTATTTTTCTGTTTCTCACAATACATCTCTTGGATTAAGGCTCTATGAATGGCTAAATCATTATTATTTTTACAACTTGGTATCATTTTTTTGGTGGAACTGCCTTCAAAAAAAAAATTCAATTCCATCCTATTTCCGCATTCAAAGCAAAAATAACAAGAACAACAGAGTTGGAAGGGACTTTGGAAGTCTTCTGGTCCAATCCTGTTCAAGCAGGAGACCCTATAGCATACCAAACAAACGGTTGTATAATATCTTCTTAAAAACTCACAATGTTGGAGCATTCATTCCACTCTCCTTTGTTAGTTTCTATCCATTGCTTCTTGTCCTGCCTTCAGGTGCTTTGGAGAATAGGTCGACCCCCTCTACTTTGGGGCAGCCCCTCAAATATTGGAAGACTGATATCATGTCACTCCTAGACCTTTTCATGAAGCTAGGCATACCCAATTCCTGCAACCAAAGCACCTTTTAAGCTCACTGGATCCAGTCACCTGATCAACTTAATTAAATAGTTAGCAGTTGCTTTTACACCATATGCTAAGATTACAAACCTGCAGAATTAGACTGCTTGTGGAGTCCTTGATGCTCTCCCAGGTTGGTTGTTTTCTTGTAGATGCTTCATTACCCAACTAGGGAACATCATCAGTGCTAAAAGGGTGTGTGGAATGGAGGAGGAGGAGGATTATGGGGTCCTTAATGCTTTCTGAACTTGGTTGTGGTTTTTTTGCAGATGTTTCATTATCCAACTAGGTAAAATCATCAGTGCTAGAAGGGCCTGGAGTTTGTTTTCTGTTTATATATAGCAGCTTGCCTGGTCAGTTTTGGTTGGGGTGTTGTTTTCTTCTTGGTTGTTCCTTGATTAAGCTGTTGTTAATGTTGCTTACTGTTGTATTATTTGTCTGAGTTGGTAGTTCCTTGATTGGGGTATTATTTATTGCTTGGTTGTTGCTCTAATATTAATCATGGTTTAAACTCTGCTTATCTGGGTGTCGATTGCTGGCAAGGAAATTAGACTTTTGGTTTCCTTTTTTGGCTTTTTGGTTGTCTCTGTTGAATGGTATGTAGATGTCATTTATCTCTATGTGCCTGTTGATGGCTGATTTGATCTGCTTCCTCCATGTCATAATGGCATCGACACTAAGGAAGAGAGGAGACGGTTGCCACGTTTGCAAAGAGACATAGACTTTGAAACAACACAGGTCTGTTTTACTGCCCTTCTAAATCCTTCAATCTTTTTTAGTGAATGCTTTTGCGAGGGAATAATAATTGGATATGATCAATAGAGAGATGTTCTAATATTCCAAGGTAATTTACTGTACCCCAGAATCAGTAAATGGATTTTGTCTTGGTTTAGAATTGGACCCAGGGATGAGAAGTATGATGATTACAGAAAAGGCCAGCTTAGAGTCTATTTACTCCAGATGATAAAAATAAATCTCTCTCTATCATTCACGGATGAGGCATTGATCGAGTAGCTAAAAGTCAAACGGACAGTTGTGGGCCTCAGTTGCTAGAAGTAATGTCCAAAACCTTTAATATTCTGATCCATTATTCTATGTTCATGCAAGCAAAACCAATTTATCAAATCCTGAAAGACATAATAATTTTCTATATGCTTGAAATCAAGTCCACCCCATCTGTTAGAAACCCACATTGCTAATGTGATTCTCTAGCACAGTAGAAACATGGGGCTTTAAACCCAAGGAAATGAACAATCAAATGTTTTATTTTACACCACATCAACAGAAGCACTGCTTTCCTACTACATGGTGGGAAAGGAAAGCTTGATGCACTAAGACAAACAACTTGAAAAATATCTGGAACTTTGTTACTGTATATATTTAGTCTAGTGGTTAAGGCATTAGGTTAGAAACTGGGTGATGGTGAGTTCTAGTCCCACCTTAGGCATGAAAGCCAGCTGGGTGACTTTGGGCCAATCACCAGGAGTCTATGAATACTAGTCCCACCTTATCACTGGTGGTTTTCAAAAAGAGATTGCACAATCATTTGTCTGAAATGGTATAGGGTCTCCTGCTTTAGCAGAGGGTTGGAGTAGAAAACTATTGAGAGTTGTGCAGCGATAATTCAGCACCATAAAAATAAGGACAGGTGGCTGATGCTTCCTTTAACATCTTTATAAACATAAGTAGATTTTACAAACCAGTTGTAGATTTCTCCAACATGGAGCAAACTCAAACAGAAACATGTTGCAAGTTCAGAGCAGAGCTCCAGTCTTCTGCAAGCAAGCAAGTTAGTTTCATCTTCAACGGACAGACTCAGAGCTCAACATAGCTGCAGAGCTGCAGAGCTTAACATAGAGGCCCTCTATGAGGGGGAGAGGAGAAATAAAAACACAGCAAAGTATTGGTATTTCTTGTATACACAGTGATGGGATTCAAATAATTTAACAACTAGTTCTCTGCCCTAATGATTTCTTCCAACAACCAGTTCACCAAACTGCTCAGAAAGTTAATAATCGGTTCTCCCAAACTGGCGCATATTCAGATTTTTGCAGCGTTAATTCAGCGTCAGAAAAAATAGATGATGCTTCGTTTAATGTCTTTATAAAGATAATAAGCAAATTTTACAAACCAGTTGTAGATTTCTCCAAAATGGAGCAAACTCAAACAGAAGCAGTTACAAGTAAGTTCAGTAGATCAGAAACAGGCATCAGTTTCACTTTAGTTCAGCAAGCAAGCAGAGGAGAGAAGCAGTTTCATTTTCAATAGACAGACTCAGAGCTCAACATAGCTGCAGAGCTTAATACAGAGCCATGCCTAGGCTACTTTTAGTTTCAGTTTCCAGCCTAGGCTAAATCTAGTTTCAGTTTCCAAAAACAGTCCTCATTGGCTGATTTAGTTGCTATGCCTATTCATTGGCTTACCTTCTTACCAAGCTCTATTCCAGTCCATGAATATACTCTGACAAAGACCTCTAAGGTCCCTTTCAATTCTGTTAAACTGTTATTCTGTTAGGGGAACAGCTTGCCTATTCGAGTTGTGTACGCTCCACTGTTAGCGCATTCCAAGAAAAGATTGGACAACCATTTGTCCAGGGAGGGTTTGGGGACTAGAAGACCTCCAAAAGCCTTCGAGCTCCATGTTTATATGTTTATATAATTCCATATAAATTAACCAACATTCATTATTTTTAGTGGTTTTTCGGTTCTTGATGCAAACTGTGAAAGTGTGTGTGTGTGTGTGTGTGTGTGTGTGCTACCAGGTAATTGAGTACAATTTCACTCACATTTTCTGAGTCTGTTCCTTACACAAATACAAATAGGGGTTGTATAATGACTTTGGGTTGAAATGCAGTCCAGGTGTTGAACACAACAGGAGAGGACAATTGTATATATCCCATGTCTCCACTAATACAAAGGAGAATAGCAAGGCAGTGCAAATGAGGGCAAGGGAATTCTCTAGAGGTGATTTTTGATTCTGTGTGCTAAATAGAAGAAGTCTACAATGTATTTTTTTTCTAAAAAACAATCCATAATAGAATCAGTTATATAGAGGAGGAAGAGATATTCAGCAGAATATACAAATGTCAAGTTATTAGAGGAGGAGGAGGAGAAGGAGGAGGAGAATCAGGGGAAGAAGAGGAGGAGGAGGAAGAGCAAGAGGAAGGAGAATGAGAAGAAGAGGAGGAAGAGCAAGAGGAAGAAGAACAAGGAGGAGGAGGAAGAAAGAAATTTCTCAAACAATCAACATTTTTAAATTCCAAAATTGTTGACATGACTTTCGTAAAGCCAACTCCATAATAACCTTCTAGATGTGGGATGTTGTTCTATATTGGCTTCTAGTGCTGACTGATGCCATACAGATTGGTCCTGGACTTACAACCGTTAGTCTAACATCCATTCAAAGTGACAACCACACCCAAAATTGATTTACTGCCAGTCCTCGCACTTACAACCATTGCAGCACACACACACACACACCTTCAGTCACACGATCAACATTTTGGGCACTTGGTAACCCAGACCTAATTTATGAGGGTTGCAATGTCCCAGAGTTGTGTGATCGCCATTGGAGGCCTTCTCATCTGGCTTCTGACAAAGCCAAGTCAATGGGGGAATCCAGATGCGTTTAATGACTACACGATTCCCTTAACCTGAAGAACTGAAGAAGCTTCTTGGATGAGAAGCGAAAGGTCTTCAAGGAAAAAAACAGAACAAAACAAGGGAAGTTCCAGGTGTCTTTTGAAAAGCACCTTTGGGATAACCGTGATTCTCTTAATAACTGGAATGATTCGCTTACCGACCGTAGCAAAAAGGAAGAAGGGGTGGGATGCAAATATTTTTACTACCAGTTCTGTGGGCATGGCTAGATGGGAGTAGCTGGGTGAGCATGACCATGGGACTGGGTGGGCGTGGCCTTTTTTTGCAGAAACCCGCCCGTGCTCCATTTTGTTTTGCCTCCTGGGCCTCAGGGAAGCCTCCTGGGAAGCCATTTGGGGGGGAAGCTTGGGGGGCGCTGCACAGCACCCCGCTCTGTTGCCCTTTTTAACCTCTTGGGCCTCAGGGAAGCCTCCTGGGCGAAGCAGTAAGACAGCGAAGGAGATCCCAGCGCAGCCGATTGTCAGAACAGCTGATTGTCAGAACAGCTGATCGTCGGGAGGGGAAGAAAAGAAAGAAATAACAGTTCAGCCAAACCGGTAGCTGTTTTTTTTTACTACCAGTTCGGCCGAACCAGACCGAGCCGGTAGAATACCACCACCAAAAAGAAGGTTGTAAAATCAGACCAGACTTACTTAACAACCCATTGTGCTAAGCCAGTGGTCCCCAACCTTTTTAATGCCACGGCCCGGCAACGGCATCAGCTGGGTGCCGCGGCCCGTACCCGGCATCAGCTGGGCGCCGCCATCTTGTTTTGATGAAAAAGTGCTTCCGGTGAGCTTTCTACCGGAAAAGCTCACCGGAAGCACTTTTTCATCAAACAAGATGGCTGGCGCCAGCAAACTGAGCGCCGGTAGGATTTGTTCCACGGATCGGTGCCGTCCGCGGACCGTGGTTGGGGACCCTGTGCTAAGCAATGGAAATTCTATTCCCAACTCAAACGGGAATGTCATCAGGAGCATTTCCAAAACAGCTTACAGGAATCAATTAGGGAATCACCAAAATCAGGGAGACATAGCGGTCTGTTCGAAAGTTTCACTCACCCTGCTTAAATGAGCGGCTCACCTCTACCGTACTGGAGGTGGGTAAACGGAAATAAACTTTTCAGAATGGCATCTGCTTAATTATCCCGTGCTGTCAATTAAAAAGTCATTAAAAAGTGCTTTGTCTTGGTAGGAAAATTACTCTTACAGATAGGTGGCATCTGTTTCTACCCGTCCTTTTATGGGTTATTTTTGTTGTTGTTCCAAAGGCTGGTCCCCCCCGATAATTGCATTTTGAAAATGTTACCTTTCTTCTTGTTCTTCTTGTTCTCTACCTCCTCCTCCCCTCCCCTTTTGTTTCTCCTCTTCCTCTTCCTCCTAATCCTTCTCTTCCTCCTCCTCCTCCCCTACCCACTCCTCTTTCACTTCCTCCTCCTTCTCATAATCCTCCTCCTCCTTCCGTACCCTCTTTCTCCTCCTCCTCCTTCTCTTCCCTACCCACTCATTTTCTCTTCCTCTTTCCCTCCCCCTCTTCTTTCTTCTTTTCCCTTCCTCCTCCTCCTAATCCTTTTCTTCTTCCTCCTCCTCCCCTACGGACTCCTCTTTCTCTTCCTCCTCCTTCTCATAATCCTCCTCCTCCTTCCGTACCCTCTTTCTCCTCCTCCTCCTTTTCTTCCCTACCCACTCATTTTTCTCTTCCTCTTTCCCTCCCCCTCTTTCTTTCTTCTTTTCCCTTCCTCCTCATCCTCCTCTTTCTTTTCCTCTCCTCCTTCTCATAATCCTCCCCTTCCCTACTCCTTCCTCTTTCTTCTCTTTCTCTTCTTCCTCCTCTTCCTCCTCTTCCTCTCCTACTCCTACCCCCTCTTTCTCTTCTTTCTCTTCCTCTTCTTCCTCCTTCTCATAATCCTCCTCTTTCTCTTCCTCCTCTTCCTCCTCCTCTTCCTCCCCTACCCCCTCTTTCCCTTTCTCTTTCTATTCCTCCTCCTCTTTATCCCCCTCCTCCTAATCCTCCTCTTCCTCCTCCTCTTCCCCACAACCAATTGCAAAAATCCTGTAGTATTACCTCAATTTCCACAAGCAAAGATGACTAAAACAGAGCGGATTGAAGAAGAATATCTTCATTAATTATTTGTAGTCCAGGTGTGTAGCAAAGTGAACTTGAGCATTTTAATGGTGTTTGGTGTTCACTGGGAGGAAGCTATTTAGTGAACAGAAGTCAGGAGAAGGGGATCTCTATTATTCTTTTTTTTTTTTCTTATTCAGTAGTTTGCACCATCGGGTCCTTGGTGCTCTCACCCCTCCATGCACCATGCATCAGCGCATGCGTGCACGATCCTCTTGCAGTGCACCACACATCTGTGCATGTGCACATGATCAACCCCCTTGCCATCCATCTATGCATGCATGCACGACCCCCCCAGCATGCACTGCATGTCTCTGAGCACACCATATACCCAACAATCAGTTGTTGGTCAGTGGCGGCATGCACACATGCACAGTGGGGCTCTTCCAGGCATGCCATAGGTTCTCCAACACGGGTCTAGGGTCTTCTGCTTGGGCAGGGGGGTGGACAAGAAGACCTCCAAGGTCCCTTCCAACCCTGTTATTCTGCTATAGAACTTCACTGTATATGCTTTATTTTTCAAAATGCCACTGCAGCAAATTCTGCAAAATCACCGTTTCTGTTCACATCTATTCACCCCTCCCCAAATTGTATCTTTTGTGGGTGATATGTAATGTTCACAGAGCAAAGGCAAACCATGGTGAAACATTATACATGTGCAGACTTGCATAAATTGATTTTATGAGCCATGCCTAAAACAGAAAGCAGCACATCCTTTCTTGACCGGAGATCTTTATTACGGTTGTTTATTTTTTGCTTATTCCAAAACTCACACACAGACATCATCTTCTTTTAATGACCCCGTAATCCCTTGCAGGGTGGAGGCTGGGCAACTGAATGGAGCTAGCAGAGTGTTTAATGGCTGGATGCCCTTCCTGTCACCAAAACTCACACAAAGTAGTATAAATTGATCATTATTTTAATTAATCAGGGGCTAAAGGTAAAGATTCCCCTCGCACATACATGCTAGTCATTTCCGGCTCTAGGGGGCGGTGCTCATCTCCATTACAAAACCAAAGAGCCAGTGCTATCCGAAGACATCTCCATGGTCATGTGGCCGGCATGACTAAATGCCGAAGGTGCACAGAATGCTGTTCCCTTCCCACCAAAGTGGTCCCTATTTTTCTGCTTGCATTTTACAGGCTTTCGAACTGCTAGGTTGGCAGAAGCTGGAACAAGTAATGGGAGCTCACTCCATTACATGGCACTAGGATTTCAAACTGCGAACTGCTGACCTTTCTGATCGACAAGTTCAGTGTCTTAACCACTGAGCCACCACGTCCCTAGTGTTATACATAAAACCATCTCTGGCTGTGGCTCATTTCAGTTTCACCTGTATTCCCAAGCATATTTTTAATTTAACTTCTGCCCTTCCAGAAAATATTTTGATTTTCACTCTTCCTTAATCTGCCTTTTGTATGCATTTATTCCTCCCATAAACAGACTTATACAAAAAACTTCTCCTGATATGCAATATTTGGTACACAACTTTCCTTAATGGATACACCAAATGCAATTTTTATTTTTTAGAGCTGTATCATAAAATGGCGGCGGGGGGGGGGGAGGAAATCCAGTGATCTATTGGTAACCATATTCTAAATGAGGATGAAATCCACAAAGTGGAAACTAAAACTGTTAGCAAAGTAAAATTACCCAGCATGTAATTTTATGAAACCTGTTTTATGATCGAGCAATTTGCACAATTAAATTCTCTCAATCTCCCATAAAAATATTATTTCTTCATCTACTGATTTTTCAGGACTTTGGTGGGATATGTGAGTGAGTTCCAATATTTTACAGGGCTGAGGCAGAACTACATCGTTTCTAGCTGTTGTTTTTATCTCAGTTTGTAGAGAGATAAAAAATCTGTAGGTATCAACCCAGCATTCTCATAATAGGTAAAAATTATCACGTTCGGCCTGGTTGCTGGGTGGACGTGGCCACAATGGGCATGGCCTAGTCAGTCTCCTGCACCACCGTGGAGATTTTCACCCTCCCCATGCTCCAGAGGCTTTCCTTGAGCCTCCAGGAAGGTGAAAACGGTCTCCCCAAGCTCCGGAGGCTATCTGGAGTCCAGAAATGGGACAATTTCACCCTCTCCAAGCCTCCACATGGGCCCTACACTTACCTGGGATCCAAAATGGGCCTCCTGAGAGGGGCAGGGTGAGATTTACTAGTTCGCCGAACCGGCCATAAAATTAACTATCAGTTCAGCCGAACCGAGGTGAAAAGGTAGCATCCCACTCCTGCATTTGAAGCTCAGGATTGAACTGTGGGCTCCTGGGTGCTCTCTGTCCTTGATGGTTGACAGATCAACCATCCTTCAACAAGAATTAATTATTAATAAGTATTAATAGTAATCAAGACTTAATCAATACTTAATAATTATTCATAGAGGGATTAACCGGTTAACAATGTCAAGAGTCTGTAAAGAGTGCAGAGAAGAGCACCAAGAAGTATTAGTGGGCTGGACGTTAAAGCATGTGAAGAGGGATAGAATCAAGATCACGTGAAGTTCTAATACTGTTTTACAAAGCCTTAGTAAGACCATACTTAGTAACACCGCATCCAGTTCTGTTCAACAACAATTTAAAAAAAGATGTTGAGACTCTGAAAAGAGCACAGAGAAGAGCAACAAAAATGATAAGGGGGCTGGAGGCTAAAACATAGGAAGAACAGTTACAGGAATTGGGTATGTCTAGTGTCATGAAAAGAAGGACTAGAGGAGACAAGAAAGCAGTCTTCCAATATTTGAAGGGCTCCTACAAAGATGAGGGGGGGTGTCAATCTATTTTCTAAAGCACCTGAAGGCAGGATAAGAAACAGTGGATGGAAACTAATCAAGGAGAGAAGCAACTTGGAATAAGGAGACATTTCCTAATGGTTATAGCAACCATCCAATGAAATAACTTGCCTCTAGAAATTGCGGGTACTCCATCACTGAGGGCTTTCAAAAAGAAACTGGACAAGTGAATTGCTCCAGTTAAATTAGTAACATGGGACAATTAATCAGTGGAACTGCTTACCTCTGGAGGTTGTGAGTGCTCCAACACTGGAGGTTTGTAGAAGAGATTGGACAACCATTTGTCTGAAATGGTATAGGGTTTCCTGCCTGAGCAAGGAGTTGGACTAGAAGATCTTCAACTCTCCTCTTCTCTTCCCTTCCCTTCCCTTCTTTTCCCTTCCATTCTATTCTATACATGTTCATCCATGTTAGCCATTACAGCACTATAAGAGGACAAGCAGATCATCCACTGATCAAATTCTTCACATAATTTTCTTTGATAGCATTCTTCAGCACCTCTGTGGTCCACATGGTAACTGATGGAGATACCTACCCTCCTCCTCTCATGAAAGCCTAAGCTCATCTAAATTAATTTGGATTCTCTGATTTGTACTGGCAAAATAAATGCAACCTATTTCATTTGGACATCTGTATGGATGCATGAAGCATCAATGAGATGCCATGATGAACAGCAAACTCATCACAAGGAATGGCAATCTCCATCCTTGGCCTCAGTGGTAGAAAACCACAAATATACAAAGTGTCAACTTGCAATGCATTCCTGATATGCTCTTGAGTTGCCATAGGCAAGGGGGATTGGGAATTGAGCCTTGCAGCTGCATTTGCACCAGAGTGCTCAATGCCTGGAATGCACTACCTGACTCTGTTGTTACATCCTCTAACCCCCACTCCTTTAACCTCAAACTAACCACTATTGAGCTCACCCTATTCCTAAGAGGTCTGTAAGGGGCGTGCATAAGTGCACCATCGTGCCTACCATCCCTGTCCTATTGTCCCCATTTATTCGTACCTATTTCCTGTATTCATGTTTATATTTATACCTATTCTCTTGTAAGGGACTGACAAATCAAATAAATCAAATAAAATAAAATAAGTAGATAGATAGATAGATAGATAGATAGATAGATAGATAGATAGATAGATAGATTAAACTATCCACTACTATCCACTATTGACCTCACCCCATTCCTAAGAGATCTGTAAGGGGTGTGCATAAGTGCATCATTGTGCCTACTGTCCCTGTCCTATTCTCCCCGTTTATTCGTACCTATTTCCTGTATTCCTACTCATGTTTATACTTATACCTATTATCTTGTAAGCGATTGACAAATCAAATCAAATAAATAAAGAAATCTTGCATTTCAGTCAAAACAAAGCACATCCCAGCCGGCAATGTCAAGGTCATCTCCATAGAGACCCGTAGTGGCCAGAGGGAGTGACTTCTACAACCCACGAAATTGCTTTATTGGGGAATGTGACTGATGACACATCTTCGGGGGAGGGGGAAACAAGGTCAGAGCCAAAGTGCAAATTAAGTGAGGTCAGAGTTGGTTTCACTTGGTCCATGCCGACATGACTCTCATAATAAATAACTGGATTTCTTTTGAAGCTTGGCCTGAGGCTCATAATTTAAATTGGGAATCATTCAGAACCCTGACAGAAGGCCTCCCTTTCAAGCTTGAAGATGGGTTTTGTAGTCTAGCAATTCTCTATTTACCAAACAGCAGAATAAACTCAGAGGAGAACCCTAATGGCCAGGAAGTATTTTAACAGACCCTCAGTTAAATAATGTGCTTAATCAATCACAAGACATGAGCTTTCGTTAAGTCCTGTGCTTAGGAATGGGCAAATAGTAAGCAATCAATAATTTGTTCCCTTTTTTTTTTCTTTTGTACTAAATGAACAAGGGGACTTAAAAACTGAAACAAGGATTTAAAAAAAAAACCAGGGGATTGACTTGCACTGGTGGCCACATATCCAAATGCAAACGAGACATTAAAAAGATGCAGAATTCTATGGATTTTATAAGGAACCCCAAGAACTGGACAAGATACTGTTAGGGATAGATGAAAAATTAATAAAGAAACTTTATAATTACCTATTGAACTTTAAAATGGAAGAAGAATTCGTAAAGGAAACCATGATAGTATGGGCAAAAAAATTTGGGTGCACTATAGATTATTTATTTATTTATTATTTGTCAAATGCTTACAATATAATAGAAATAAGAATAAACATAAGTATAAATACATGAAATGGTTACTAATAATTGGGGACAATAGGACAGGGATGGTAGGCACAATTCTACACTTATGCACGCCCCTTACAGACCTCTTAGGAATGGGGTGAGGTCAGTGGAGGTTAGTTTGAGGGTAAAGGAGTGGGGGTTTGTGCAGTGGCAACAGAATCAGATAGTGAGTTCCAAGCATTGACCACTCTGTTGCTGAAATCGTACTTCTTGCAATCAAGTTTGGAGCGGTTTACATTAAGTTTATATCTGTTGTGTGCTCTTGTGTTGTTGTGGTTAAAGCTGAAATATTCATTAACTGGTTAGACATGGTTACAGATAATTTTATGTACTATGCTTAAGTCCAATCTTAGCCGGCTTAGTTCAAGGTTGTCTAAGCCTAGAATCTCACGTCTGATGGTGTAGGGTATTCTGTTGCGAACAGAGAAGTATAGTACTCTTCTGGTAAAATACTTCTGGACTCGCTCAATTGTATTAATGTCTGATATATAGTTCAGATTCCAGACAGTGGTGTTATATTCAAGTATTGGTCTAGCAAAGGTTTTGTATGCCCTAGTTTGCAAATCAGTATTACCAGAGGAGAAGCTTCATAAGATTAGATTTACAACTCTTAAAGCCTTTTTGGCAATGCTGTTACAGTGAGCTCTGGCGCTTAGGTTATTTGACATGAGTAGTCCAAGGTCCTTGACAGAGTGAGGGTCGTCAACAAGGTCCTATCCGCCTAGCTTGTATTTGGTGTACTGATTTCTTTTTAACCAATGTGTAGCACAGAGCATTTGTTGGTTGAGATTTGGAGTTGCCAACTGTTTGGCCATTCAGACACATAATGAAGGTCTTTTTGAAGGACAGTAGCATTGTCGGTGGTGTTGAATAATTTTATGTCATCTGTGAAGAGGACACAGTTGCTTATAGATCTAGAGAATTGGCAAAAATGGTGGGAAAGGAAATTACAAATTAACGATGTCAACAGCATATAAAGAAAACCTGTACTATATGTTTTATACATGGCACTGGTCACCATCAAGAATGGCAGAAATGTTGCCAAATATGTCACCAGAGTTCTGGAAATCTAAACAGGTACAGGGTATTGTGGTTCACCGGCAGCCTGTGCATATGGCAGTCGAATTGGACAGTGGGAAAGAATGGGAACCAGTCAGGGAGTCTGGGGAGGATCCAGACGAGGGTCCTGCATCTGATGCCGAGATGGGGCCAGGACCATCTGGGAGTGGGGTGTTGCTCCAGAGCCTTCGGAGTCTGGCAGCAGTGAGGCAGAGGACCCAGGGGAGCCTGTTCCCAGTGTGTGTATGTGCAGAGCTGCTAGAAGGCAAGAGTAGCTTAAACAAAAGGGGTGACTTGGGAGTAAGGCTGGGAGGTGACTGCCCCTCCCATAAGATATAAAGGACAGGCAAAGATGATGAAACCTTGACAGGAAGCAAAGTAGTTCATTCAGTTCAGATTCATTCCTGAAGCTCTTTGTACTTTGGTTGGGTTTTTTCCTAGTTCATTTGACACTTCGGTTATTGGCAGCACTTCACAGAATAGAAAGGTGGGTGCTTATCTCGAGGGACTGTTTGAGATTCATTAACAGCTGGGAATGAAAACAATTCCCAGCGTTGCAATAAAATAAGACTTGTTTTTAAAATAAGCATGTATGTAATTACGGTCTAGGAAGCCTTGGTCAGAACACAGAGATCCTACTATCATATGTGGTGGACTTGTCCATCAGCAAAAAAAAAAAAAAATACTGGTTAAAGATAAAAAGATGGCTAGAAGAAATGACAGCACAACAAATAGACCTAAAACCAGAAGTATTTTTATTAGGCATACTACCGGGGAAATACAATAAAAGAACTGCATATTTATTGTTACATATAATAACAGCAGCTTGAATGACATATGCACAGAATTGGAAAAATGGAAGTATACTTACAGAAGAAAAAGTAATAAATAAAATATTAGAATGTGCCAAATTTGATAGGTTAATAATGGAACTCAAAGATAAAGCGGAAACAGTATTACACAACATTGGATTTATTGTACAAATGGCTAGACAACAGGTGCAGAGATTAGAAATCAGCAAATTGGATTAGCAAATTGGAAATAAATACAAATGTATAGAGAGATATAAGAATATATACTGTAAGCAATATTACTATTGGACTGTACATGACTATAGATTAAAATGTATAGAGTGATAAACGTATAGAGCATTGTGGTATAATTATGAAAATTATGGATATAACTATGATGTACGATACCATTTTTTTAAAAAAAAGAGACTATATTGTATGACAGTGAGAATAATGGTTATGATTAGGTATATAATACTATGTATATTTTAAAAGGATTTGATACTGCCAGTACACTGTTGTTGCAAAATTGGAAATGTGATGTAGAATAAAGGAAAATGTATAATAAAAACATTTATAAAATAATCATAATTATTTGTTCCCTGTCCAACTGCCAAATAAGACTGTTAGATTTGCTCTTTTTAACCAATGCTTGAAGTTAACAGAATAACAGAGTTGGAAGGGACCTTGGAGGTCTTCTAGCCCAACCCCCTGATCAAGCAGGAGATCCCATACCATGCCAGACAGGTGGCTGTCCAGTCTCTTCTTAAAAACCTCCTGTGATGGAGCACCCACAACTTCTGAAGGCAAGCCATTCTGCTGGTTAATTGTTCTCACTGTTAGGAAGCTTAGTTCCAGGTTGGTTCTGTCCTTGATTCGTTCAATCAATCAGAATAGAGCTGGAAGGGACCTTGGAGGTCTTCTAGTCCAACCCCTGCTCATGCAGGAGACCCTATGCTGTTTTAGACAAATGGATGTGCAATTTCTTCTTTAAAACCTACAGTGTTGGAATACACACAACCTCCAGAGATAAGCAGTTCCACTGATTAATTGTTTTGTGTTACTAATTTAACTGGAGCGATTCACTTAACAGTCACAAAAAAGGTCCTAAAATGGGGCAAAACTCACTTAACAACTGTCTCGCTTCGCAACATAAATTTTGGGCTCAATTGTGGTCATATATCAAGGACTACCTGTATGCCACAATAAACCTTTTGGTCACAAAACCATTATTTCTATGCGCTTATGTCCATCTTTGCACATCTCTCTCTCTCTCTCTCTCTCTCTCTCTCTCTCTCTCTCTCTCTCTCTCTCTCTCTCTCTCTCTCTCTCTCTCTCCACTCTCTCTCACACACACACACACAGAGAGAGAGAATTAAAGTTTTACCTACTAGAAAGGTTTCTCTGTAGTTTGCTCTCATGGGACTCCAGAAGTCTATCTGGGTTGTTATCATGTTAGTGGAATAGAAATACTGAAACTTGTGTTTCTGTATTTCTGCCAACATTTATGCAATTTACTGAGCTGAGGAGATATGACCAACTTTAGGTAATAAATGGCTGGGGGCATTCTGATACGATCCGTCAGCGAGACGTATTCCTTCATGCTCAGCAGGCTATTAGATTTTGAAAGGAAATTGTTCCCCCATTATATGCTAGAGAGGCAGTCAGCAGGATGGGAAATGAAATTATATATTATCTGCAGAGGTGGGGGAAGGGGAAGGAAATGTTAATGGGTTTGCATTGCTTTTAATGTCCATTTTCCTGTCAAAAAAAACCCTGGGTTTGTTTGTTTTTTACAATGGACAAAATAAATTGCATAAGGAATTATGCAAAACAACAAGTTACAATTCTACCCTCCCCCGCTCCTTCCCTTAACCTCCCTGTACATCCTTCCTTCCTTCCTCCCTTCCTCCTTCCCTCCTTCCTTCCCTCCCTCGCTTCCCTTCTTCATCTTTCCCTTCCATTCCTCTTTTCATCCTTCCCTTCCTATCAAACAGATTGAGAATAGTGAGGCTTTAGTCCGGCAAGAATCTGTCTATTGTTTGTCAGCAAATAAAGAACTGGCTGAATTGTTCTACATAATTTTTGGGCTCAGCTTGACAAATAATTATATTGCTTTTTAAGAAACATGAAAAATAATGAACCTAATTGTATGTAGATTCTCAATCATTCAGGTCATGGTGGTCCCATCTGCCATCATCAGTCTTGTGTACAGACGAACCCAATACACAAGCCTGATGATGGCAGATGAGATTCTGCCGAAACGTTGCTACAACTTTAAAAGCACAACTACAATGACATGGGAAAATACCCGAACAAAGCTGAATGCCATATCTATCTATCTATCTATCTATCTATCTATCTATCTATCTATCTATCTATCTATCTCTATCTATCTATCTATCTATATCTATATCTATATCTATATCTATATCTATATCTATATCTATATCTATATCTATATCTATATCTATATATCTATATCTATATCTATCTATCTATCTTTGGTTATTCGGGTTTTCTCCCACGTAAGATTGGAAGTATCTAGGCAACGTTTCGATGAAGTCTCATTCATCATCTTCAGGCTTGTGTCTTCGGCTCTGTGCTTCTCAGAGTAATGTGAGCTTGCAGCTGCTTCTTCCTTTTAACTGTTAGTGGGGGTGTGACTTGATTGGGTGGGGGCTTGGCTGTGTTCTGATTGGGTGGGGGTGTGTTCTCATCGGTTGGGGGTTTGGCTGTGTTCTGTTTGGTTGGGGGGTTGGCCGTGTTCTGATTGGTTGGAGGTTTGTTCTGTTCAGGTGGGGGCTTGGTTGTGCTCAGGTTAGTCTTAGTTGCTGGGGGATTTGAGCTGGTGAGCTGTGATCCTGCTGTTTGGCTTCACATTCGTGGTCGTGCTGCATCTTCATGGTGGGTGTCAGTTTGCTTCATGTATAGGTCGGAGGGGTTTGAAGTGGGTAGTGATGCAGCAGCGGTATGGCTTCTGGTCCGTGGTCATGTCTCATCTTCTGTGTGGGTGTGAGTCTGCTTTCTACGTGGAAGTGTGGTGGTAGCATCTTGTGTGGCCCTCATGGGTGTGGGTCTGGTGTCATTCTTCATGTTAGGTACTTGTCTGTTCGTGAGGGCGGGTTTCCAAATGGCTGGTAGACGGGAGGTGTCATCTCGTTTATTCATGCTGTGTGGGCGTTTTTCTATCTCTATGGCTTCTCTAATTATTCTGTTGTTGAAGTGTTCGGTTTTGGCAATAGTTCTGGTATTTTTAAAGTCAATCTTATGTCCTGTGGCTTTGAGGTGTTGGACCAGGGAAGAGGTCGGTTCTTCTTTTTTGATTGAGTTCTTATGTTCTTCAAATTCACTTCTGGAAAAGAATGAGCAAAAGTAGATAGAATTTCTATAGCACCTTCTTCTACCTAAGCAATGTAGAAGGTGATGGCTGGTGGATTAAGCCCTTCCTCCCTTTCTTGCTTGGGAACTAAATCAATCTCACAGGAGATAAGCAAAAGAAAGCTTTTTAGTATTAAAAAGGAAAGGTACGATAGAAACCCCCTTTAAGCATTAACATGCAGACGTTCAGTGTGGAAGAAGATAATTACAAAGCGGCTTAGATCATGATAATATAACAGCTTGCAGATCAGTTTAAAAAATAAAATTGCAAAAAGAAATCCCAGTGTTCTGTTTAAGATGAAAAGCCTGTGCTCAAAATTTCCAAAGACACCAGGGAAAATTCTATTTATTGCAGATCACAAGAAGATTCTATCGGATATGTATATATGAAATATGAACAAAGGCTCAAATTAAACTCCTAATACTACAACTTGGACAATGAGATAAAGAAAATGAAATTTAAGATGACATAGAAATAATAATTTAAAATCTAATAGAAATTCCTGCCTATATGTATTTATCAATGGTTAGAGAAGTAATTTAGAAAAGAGTCAGTCAGTCTGGTTTAATGGTGGATGTACCAGCCTGGAAAATGAAAGACCTTGAGTTCTAATCCCATCTTAGGCACAAAGCCAACTGGGTCACCTTGAGCCATCCATCCATTGTCAGCTATAGGAAGGAGGCAATGGTAAACCACTTCTGAAATCTTGCCAAGAAAACTGCAGGGACTTATGCACTCACACAGACAGACAGATAGATAGGCACAAACACACACACACACACACACACAAATACACCATACACACCCCAAAAAGAAGTGGTGTAACTGGAACAATCTGGAACTAGACACACTCAAAACCTGTTCTGACCCAACTTGGTTCCAAGAGAGCAAACACAAGATAAAGGCAACAGCCCAACCTTTTACTGTTTCATCTATGAATTCTGTTTCTTCACAGATAAAAGGCTGCTTCCAACTAATTAGCTCCAACAAGTTTTTGCAAGACTGCCAAAAAGCAATAGATAAGAAATTAGTTTACAATACAAGAGTCTTCAGATACCAGCTGTAATGTCCATAAGGCTGAGTTTCAAAACGTCTTTGCCTTCTGCAAAGAAGGTTTTTTTCACAGCTGGCTTTTATCTTCTTGAGGGAGGGGCCATTACCTTGCAGCCTTACCCCTGAGTCGCCCATGCTGTTGTAACTGCTCTTTCCTACGAGCAGCCCTGCACGCACGCGCACTTGGCACAGGCTCCTCAGGAACCTCATCATCACTGCTGCCAGCCCCCACAATCTCTGAAGGCAGCAGCCCACTCCCTAATGGTCCTGGCCCCTCATTTGAGTCCTCGCTCTCTTCAGCCATCTGCACCTGCTGCCGGCTAACCACAACAAAACTGTAGAAATGGTGGTAGGCTTTAGAAGAAACCCTCCCATACTACCACCTCTTACAATACTAGACAACACAGTATCAACAGGAGAGACCTTCAAATTTCAAGGTACTACTATATCACATGACCTAAAATGAACACCCAACATCAAAAACATCATCAAAAAAGCACAGCAAAGAATGTTCTTTTTGTGCCAACTCAGAAAGTTCAAACCGCCCAAGGAGCTGCTGATCCAGTTCTACAGAGGAATTATTGAGTCTGTCATCTGCACCTCTATAATTGTCTGGTTTGGTTCTGCAACTCAACAGGATAGACACAGACTTCAGAGGATAATTAGGACTGCAGAAAAAACTATTACTACCAACCTGCCTTCCATTGAGGACCTGCATACTGCATGAGTCAAAAAGAGGGCTGTGAAAATATTTACAGACCCCTCACATCCCAGACATAAACTGTTTCAACTCCTTCCCTCAAAACGATGCTATAGAGCACTGCACACCAGAACAACTAGACACAATAAAATTTTTTCTCAAATGCCATCACTCTGCTAAACAAATATTTCCCTCAACACTGTCCAGCTATTTACAAAGTCTGCACTACTATTACTATTAATCTTCTCATCACTCCTTATCACCCATCCCTTCCCACTTGTGACTGTATGACTGTAACTTTGTTGCTTGTATCCTTATGATCTATGTTGACTGTTTCCTAGTATGATTTGATTGCTTATTGTACCCTATGACTATCATTAAGTGTTGCGCCTTGTGATTCTTGACTTTTGACAAGTGTATCTTTTCTTTTATGTATATTGAGAGTATTTACACCAAGACAAATTCCTTGTGTGTCCAATCACACTTGGCCAATAAAGAATTCTATTCTATTCTATTCTGTTCTGTTCTGTTCTGTTCTGTTCTGTTCTGCTCTGCTCTGCTCTGCTCTGCTCTGCTCTACTCTACTCTACTCTGTTCTGTTCTGTTCTGTTCTGCTCTGCTCTGCTCTGCTCTGCTCTGCTCTGCTCTGCTCTACTCTACTCTACTCTACTCTACTCTGTTCTGTTCTGTTCTGTTCTGCTCTGCTCTGCTCTGCTCTGCTCTGCTCTGCTCTGCTCTACTCTACTCTACTCTACTCTATTCTATTCTATTCTATTCTATTCTATGAAAAGAAGAACAAGAGGTGACATGATAGCAGTCTTCCAATATCTCAGGGGCTGCCACAAAAGGGAAGGGGTTAACCTATTCTTCAAAGCACCAGAAAGCAGGACAAGAAACAATGGATGGAAACTAATCAAGGAGAGAAGCAACCTATAACTAAAGAGCAATTTCCTGATAATTAGAGCAATTAGCCAGTAGAAAAACTTGCCTCCAGAAGTTGTGGGTGTTTAAGAAGAGATTGGACAACCATTTGCTTGAAATGATATCGGATTTCCTGCTTGAGCAGGGGGGGTGGACTAGAACCTCTCCAAGGTCCCTTCCAACTCTGATATTCTGTTAGTTTGCCTTCTCCACCCCCACCTTGATTTTCTTCTTTCTTTTGCAGGTACCTTTAATATGTTTGTTTCATCCAAAAATATGTTCTTCTGGTGGTCCTTCTTTGATTTGGTAGTTACATGTAAAATACGATTTACTTTATAAATTGCAATAGAGGAAAAGTATTCCAACTTTCTTTGCTTATGCTTAGTCATTAGAAAATCCATCTTGACTGCTAAGAACATTGCAGAAGAATTTATCCTGACAATCAACTTGATTGGTACAATGATCATATCAAGAAAGTAACACAAACTTTCTTAAGAGGTAGAGTCTACCAGCGAAACATCAAGAAGGACAAGGACTTACTTCAAATGAATCCTTTTCAGTGGAGGATCAAGTGAAAATATCACGTGGACTGTGTTTCCTTGAGTTAGCTCTATCCTTTTAATTCTGATCTGTTCAAATGAAATATGGAAAAACCTGGTAGGAATAGTTAATACCCTAGAAGATAGGCTCAAGTTTCAGATGGATGGATCTTCAGAGTCTTGAACACTGGGCCCTATCTAACAAAATGAAAATCAATGTAGAGAAAAGTAAAGCCTTCCACTTAGGCAAGAAAATCCAAAAGCACATATATAAACTGGGTGAAACCAGGCTTAATGGCAGTAACTGTGAGTGGATCTTGGAGTCTTAATGGACAACCAGTTAAATATGAACCAGCAGTGTGCAGCAGCAGCAGCCAAAAAAAGCCAATGCAATCCTAAATTGCATTAACAGAGGGATACAATCAAGATCATGTGAAGTACTAATACCACTCTGTAAAGCCTTAGTAAGACCACACCTAGAATTCCTCATCCAGTTTTGGTCACCACACTATAAAAAAGAGGTTGAGACTCTAGAAAAAGTACAGAGAAGAGAAACAAAGATGATTAGAGGACTGGAGGCTAAAACATACGATGAATGGTTGCAGGAATTGTGCATGGCTAGTCTAGAGAAGAGAAGGACCAGGGGAGACATGATAGCAGGCTTCCAATAATTGAGGGGCTGCCACAGAGAGGAGGGGGTCAAGTATTTTCCAAAGCACCTGAAGGCCAGACAAGGAATAATGGATGGAAACTGATCACTGAGAGATTCAGCCTGGAAACAAGGATAAATTTTCTGACAGTGAAAACGATCAACCAATGGAACAGAAGTTGCGGGAGCTTCATCACTTGAGACTTTCAAGAAGAGATTGGACTCCCATCTGTCAGAAATGGTGTAGAGTCTCCTGCTTGGGTGGGGGGTTGGACTAGATGACCTACAAGGTCCCTTCCAACTCTGTAAATCTAATCTAACCTAAACCTCAGAAACAATTAAAGGGAAGATTCCTTCATACAGCCCATTGCTTGATTGTGCAATTTGTACCGTTAGAGATGGGAACGCTCCCAAATTTTATGGGAAAGATGAATTTGTAGAGAATCGGATTATTAATGACTGTTTATTCCTCTCAAGATCAACGGCGGAAAACCTTAAATACCAACTGCTATGGAATTACAGTGAAGGATGACTATCATTAACCTATTTATTTTTGTGAACATCCTGACTGTATGTGCTGCAGTAGGAGAGCTCTCCTTCTGTTTTAATTCCCTGACCATTTCCAAAATATTCATGAAAAAAAAGAAATAGTTGTCAGCCCTGAAGCCATTTTGGGATCATCTTCAGGGCTGCCACAGCAAGGCCGATTGCAGCTGTGGAAATGGGAGGGGGGAGGTCGAGACAGCTGGGGACTTGTAGCCAAAATAAAAAAAAAATTCTCCTGGGAACCAAGGACATCCTCACCAGGTGCTGGAGAGGCGTGGACTGAAGCCAACTGAAGTTGGGACTGTGACCTGATTGGACCACGTGATGGAAGTGTGGTCTGGGGGAAAGAACTTTGTGTCAGAGTATATTCATGAACTGGAATAGAGCATGGTAACAAGGTCAGCCAATGAGGACTGTTTGGAAACTGAAACTAGAAGTAGCCTAGGTGTGGCTCTATATTAAGCTCTACAGCTCTGAGGCTATGTTGAGCTCTGAATCTGTCTATTGAAAATGAGACTGCTTCTCTCCTGTGTCTTGCTTGCCTGCTGAACTAAAGTGAAACTGATGTCTGTTCCTGTTTGAGTTTGCTCCATGTTAGATAAATCTACAACTGGTATTGTAAAATTTACTTTATATGTTCATAAAGAAGTTAAATGAAGCCTCAGCCATCTATGTTTACTTTTCTGGTACTGAATTTACGCTGCAATACTCTGAACCCTTTGGGGTTTGGTTTCGGTGGGGGGAACCTTGGGCCCTTCAGAGTCGGGTTTTCATCAGCTATGCCAATATCACATGCCTAATAAATTCACACTTTGAGGAACTCCAGGCCTCAGAGTTTTGATTGCATTGGGTCTGTTACTTGGACAGTAGTTTTACTAATAACTTTCTAACCCTCCTCGCATCTCTTTTCAGTAACTTAAGAGTCAGGCTTATGCCTTGGGGTTCACAAGTGACATCCCAATTTATATACTGGGCTTGTGGCTTCCAGAGACCCTTGTGGTACTATCTCCTCTGAACTGGAGATAGAAATCCCCATCTAACTTTTAAATAAAATTCAAATATTCTTTCTTTTTCCCCAGAATGATAAGTATTCATTGAAGAGAACTCCACAACTTCATAAAATAAAATACAATGAATGGGCTTTACGGTGGATTAATGGCATTTAAATTTACATTACCTAAAACCATTTCTCCTTTTAGTTCATCCATTTCATCATCTCCTAGCATGAATTAACCACATAATTTTATTCCATGCGAAGATCTCTCTCTTTCCCTCTTTCTCATCTATCATCTCTCTCACACACACTCTATCCATCTGTCTATCTATCTATCTATCTATCTATCTATCTATCTATCTATCTATCTATCTATCTATCTATTTGTTTTCTTATGAAAAAGCCAACCAATCTGCAAACATCGACTCCATCAACCAATCAAGAAATAACAACACAGCCAACCAGCCCGCTTACAACAGAGCCAGCACACCACATCTCCCCACCAGTATTTATAGAGAGACGACAGCTCTGATCGCGCTTTGCTTGCACAAGCATGAAGCTGAAAGCACCAGCCTGAGGATGGCAAGTGGGACCTTGTCGAAACGTCACCAAGATACTCTCAATCTTACACAGAAAAAGACCCGAACACGCCAAAACCTATCTATCTATCTATCTATCTATCTATCTATCTATCTATCTATCTATCTATCTATCTATCTATCTCTATCTATCTATCTATCTATCTATCTATCTATCTATCTATCTATCTATCTACCCATCCATCCATCCATCCATCCATCCATCCATCATATATTTATCATCTCTCTATCATCTCTCTCTCTCTTAACTACCTATCTCTAATCTACCCTCTCTTCTCTCTCTCCCTCCTCTCTCTCTCTATCATCTATCTATCATCCACCCTCTCTCCCTCTCCCTCCCTCTCTCAATCAATCAATCCATCCATCCATTATATCTATTTATCTACCTATCAACCTGTCTACCTGTCTATCTGTCTATCTATCTATCTATCTATCTATCTATCTATCTATCTATCTATCTATCTATCTATCTATCTATCTATCTCTACCCTCTCTCTCCACCCACTCTCCCTTCCTCTCTGTCTCTTTCTCTCTCTCTCTCATCTCTCTCACTCTCTTATCTACCATCTCTTTCCTTCTCTCTCTCTCATCTATCTATCTATCATCTACCCTCTCTTCCTCTCTCTCTCTCTCAATCCATCCATCCATCCATTATATCTATCTATCTATCTAATCTATCATCTATCTCTATCTACCCTCTTTTCCCCACTCTCCCCTCCTCTCTCTCTCCCCCCTCTCTCATCTACCATCTCTTTCTTTCTCTTTCTTTCTCTCTCTCTCATCTATCAAACCCCAAAAACTTTAACCTTAGACTGTCTACTATTGACCTCACCCCTTTCCTAAGAAGTTCTGTAAGGGGCATGCATAAGTGCACCAACGTGCCTACCGTCCCTGTCCTATTGTTTCTTTTATTTTTCTTATATGTACCCATTTCATGTATTCATAACTATGTATATACTTATACCTATTATCTTGTAAGCGATTGACAAATCAAAATAAATAAAATAAAAATAAATAAAATAAATCTCAATAACCATAAATATGTAGAAAAAAAGCCACCTTTACGCAACCTCATTTTAAATAGCTTCCAGTATAAGTTTTAAGCCAAAATTCCTGAAAGTCTCTTGAAGGATCAACAGCACAGTAAGGTGTTAATTAGATCCATCCATTTAAACAACTTTTTTTATCACCAAATATAAGTTAAAAATCAATTAGCTTAGCATTAAGCACCAGCACACTAAAAGGCAGGAAGACTTTATAAAATGTTATATTCATTATGAGGAAAACTAAAATGTCCAGTTAACTTGCTTTCCTAGAAAGAGTAAAGAAAACCCAATTACACAGCACTTTTAACAGCCTTTTAACAGTTGTAAAATTGATTTCGTACAGTCAACCCACAGCAGTGAAAGGAAGAAAAAAAATAATATGGTAGAAAAACTGGGGAGGAGAAGTAGAAATGACCAGAAATGAAAAGCTTGGTGCAAAGAGGGACAGGTTTTGATGGCCTTGTGGAATGAAATGTTAAAAGTAGGGCTGAGATAAGATGGGGTAACAGGGTTATTGAGTTAGAAAGGACCATGGAGGTCTTCTAGTCCAACCTGTTGCTTGAGCAGGAGATCCTTTAGAAGTGTTTCTCAATCCACTTGAAAATGTGTGGACTTCAATTCCCAGAATTCTCCTCCTTCTCCTCCTTTTCCTTCTCTTTCTCCTTCTCCTTTTTTTTTTTTTTTACCACTTCAAATGTCAATGTGAGATACAAAGTTCTGATACTTGAGCTTTTGGCAGCCTCAGCCATTGTTGTTTGATGCTGTTTAGTGTGTGTTTGATGTTATCTCTCCACCTTCTCCTGGGGTCTTCTCGTCTTTTGGTATACGCCTGTGAATCCTGAGTTCAATACCCACCTATAGCAGAAGTGTATTTTTGTTAATCTGGCTGGGGAATTGTGGGAGTTGAAGGCCACACATCTTCAAGTTGATAAACACTATCCTCTACCATTCCAAACAAATGGTTCTCCAATCTCTTCTTGAAAACTTCCAGTGATGGAGCACCCAAAATTTTTCTGATGCATTACAAGAAGCAATGGGTGGAAACTAATCAAGGACGGAAGCCCTAAGGTGATTGCCTCCTATGATGAGACAGGAGGGGTATTGCTGTCCAGATTTCAGGCCATTTTTAGTTTTGGCAACAACCCTGGACAGGTGTTCTGTAGTCCAGTTGACGAGTAGCATTTAATTTGATTTTACAGTTGTGATTCATGCGCGGTTAAACATTTACCTAACTGAGGTGATGGGCAGGGTTGGCATTGCCAGGAATGAAAACAAAATTGTTCTTTCAGTGGAGGAGAAAAAGGTGTAACGAAACGTGTGGGTGACCTTATAACTGAGATGAGCACCACCCTCTAGAGCCAGAAACAACTAGCATGTATGTTCAAGGAGAACCTTTACCTTTAGTCTAAAGAATAGAAGGACTAGGGATGACACGACAGCAGTATTCCAGTATTTGAGGGGGTGCCACCAAGAAGAGGGGGGGGTCAAGTTATTCTCTAAAGCAGGGGTCCCCAACCACCGGGCCCCGGACCGGTACCGGTCCGTGGAACATTTTCTGTGCCGCCAGTTTGCTGGGTGCCGCCATCTTGTTTTGATGAGAAAGTGCTTCCGGGTGAGCTTTTCCAGTTGGAAAGCGGCATTTGGGTCCTGAAGGAATCCTCGCGCCTTAGTTTCATCGAAGGGGGGGGCGGCTTCGAACGAAACTAAGGTGTGAGGATTCTTTCAGCACCCAAGGCAAGGCGAGCCGAGCGACCGTCCCGAAGCCGTCCCGAAGCCCATCGACAAAGGTACAAAGGAGGAGTTGAAGGTGGCGGGGAGAAGCGGGGGACAGCTGACTGGCTGGTCACTCGGCTCGCCTTGCCATGCATGCTGATGCCGGTACCGGGCCGCGGATCATTTTGTGATGCCGGTACCGGGCCGTGGCACAAAAAAGGTTGGGGGCCACTGCTCTAAAGCACCAAAGGGCAGGACAAGAAGCAACAGATGGAAAAACTAATCAAGGAGACACCCAACCTAGAGAAATTTATTGGATTGGAGGCTAAAACATATGAAGAAGGGTTGCAGGAACTGGGTAAATGTAGTCTAACAAGGAGGAGGACTAGGGGAACACCATCAACTATCTTGTGTGGAGCTAGTTCACCCCCCTGTGTTGCACACTGGAGAATGCAAATGTGTGATCTAAACAAACTAGCAATTTCAGGCAGCCCAACTACTCTCTGTTTTCACTGTAGACAACCTGGCTCCCAAATACATCGATATGAACCTGTAGGGACAAGGAATTTTGGAAACACAATTTATATATGCCATGGCTCAATGGTCAAAAATACTGAGTGTGTCAGCTGGAAAACTGACAGTTCAAGTTCAAGACCCAAGTGCTATGTGATGGGGTGAGCTCCCATTCCTTGCTGCAGCTCCCTGTCCACCTAGCAGCATAAACATAAAGCATAAACATGTGAATGAATAAATAGGTACCACCTATTTATTTACTGCTATTATCTTCATATGTCAGCTTAATGTCAAAGTGTTAAAATATTTAAATTTAGTCCCTGGGGCAGTAGGGTTAAGGATTAGTTATGATATAGGGCCGTGATGGCAAACCTTTAGCACATGTGCCACAGGCAGCCTGCAAAGCCATTTGTGCCGCACACAAGTCCCAGTCAAACTTACCTGCACTGCAAATGTGTATGGCTCCCAGCTGATTTTCAGCCCAACTGAGGCTTTTTTCAGCCTTCCAGTGGCTCGAGGGAAGCCTCTGCAGTTTCGGTAGGCTGAAAAATGGGCCTTCCAGAAATACCGGAAGTGCCCGTTTTCAGCCTCCGGAGGGCCTCTGGAGCCCGGGGGAGGCCATTTGCGCCAGAGGTGGGTATTCAGCAGGTTCTGACCAGTTCTGGAGAACTGGTAGTGGAAATTTTGAGTAATCTGGAGAACCGGCAAATACCTCCTCTGACTGGAGATTCTAAAGTATACTTCCCCTGCCATGCCCATCAAGCCACGCCCACAGAACCAGTAGTAAAAAAAAATTGAATCCCATTACTGATTTGCGCCCTCCCGGAGACTCGAGGGAAGCCTCTGCAGCCTTTGGAGGCCGAAAAATAGGCCCGTTTCAGCACTTCCCTTGGGCTCCAGAGGCCCTCCGGAGGCTGAAAGCGGGCACACACATGCTTTCAGCACACCACAACAAAAAGGTTCGCCGTCACTGGTATAGGGTCATTTGCTTGAGCAAGGGTTTGGAGGAGAAGACCTGATTGACAGTTTACTTGAAAGGGATGACATCAATCTTGCAAGTCTGAAGAACAAACCTCCTTTTCTCACTTCCAACTGCCATTTCACCGTTTCATTCATTCATATATATATATATATATATATATATATATATATATATATATATATATATATATATATATATATATATATATATATGGATCTTTGGTTATTCGGGTTCTCTCCCGCGTAAGATTCAAAGTATCTAGGCAACGTTTCGGCGAGGTCCCACTCGCCATCTTCAGGCTGGTGCTTTCGGCTTAGTGCCAGTGCAAGCAGTGCCAACCAATCAGGATGAAGAAAAAACCATTCTGGCACAGCAATAGGCTGCCCCAAATTTAAATCTGAAACCACTGTAAAAGTCTGACCCACAGACGGACACAATACAGAAGCCTGATGATGGCAGATGAGATTCTGCTGAAACGTTGCTACAACTTTAAAAGAACTACAATGACGTGGGAAAATACCCGAACCAAGCCGAACACCATACATGTAAGTACCCGCGAAAACTTAAGAAAACATATATATATATATATATATATATATATATATATATATATATATATATATATATGTGTGTGTGTGTGTGTGTGTGTGTCTGTGTGTGTGTGTGTGTGTCTGTGTGTGTGTGTGTGTCTGTGTCTGTGTCTGTGTGTCTGTGTCTGTGTGTCTGTGTGTGTCTGTGTGTGTGTCTGTGTGTGTCTGTGTGGTATTCAGCTTTGTTCGGGTATTTTCCCACGTCATTATAGTTGTGCTTTTAAAGTTGTAGCAACGTTTCGGCAGAATCTCATCTGTCATCATCAGGCTTCTGTATTGTGTTCATCTGCGAGTCAGACTTTCACAGAAGATATATATATATATATCTTCTTTAAATTAAGAAATCATTAACATTGGCAGGAGCAAAACCAGAGTCTAGGTATCCGAGGATTGCAAACTTACAAAATGGGATTTACGAGCCAGATAATTTTGAGTTTCAGCAGCATCCATAATTAAGATTTTTAAAGATCGCTCTCCATATCGGCAAGCACTTTCCTTCAGCGGCAATAAACTGGAGTGGATTGGAAAAATTATCCGATGCTCTTACATTACATGCACCATGGCCTCTGCGTCCTTTGAGAACAGCAGCCGAAAAAAAAAGACATTTAAAAGATTTGCCTTCCTTCCTTCCTTCCTTCCTTCCTTCCTTCCTTCCTTCCTTCCTTCCTTCCTTCCTTCCTCCCTCCCTCCCTCCCTCCCTCCCTCCCTCCCTCCCTCCCTCCCTCCCTCTTTCTTTCTTTCTTTCTTTCTTTCTTTCTTTCTTTCTTTCTTTCTTTCTTTCTTTCTTTCTTTCTTTCTTTCTTTCTTTCTTTCTTTCTTTCTTTCTGATCCAGGCATCAAAAACTGGGAGCTTTTGTGGCTTCCAAATCAAAGTCATTTTAAGAAGAATTTGAAAGCTTTTTTTAAGTCCTGGCACCTAAGGAGGACATTGCTATGATGTTATAATGAGATCCGTGGCAAGGCCTCGAAAAGGGGAGATGGATTTTTCATTATGTGCGGCGAAGAAAATCCATTTAGATGCCCCTTCTGATAAGGTCAGCGATGGAGATTTTTAGGGCTAGGAAGCATAATAATCAACTTGACCGGGGTCAGGAACGGTTTATCAACCATTATAGCCCGATTGTGCAGAACAGCAAGATTACGTCCAATCTCTACACCCTGCCTGGAAGAGCAATCAAGATTTCAACCAAGCAGCTTGATGAGGCAAGACCCCCAATTGCTTGTTCCATCCTTTTTTGCTAAATGATAAAAAGGTGTGGGTAAAACCGCATTCAATCAATCATTATCCTTCTTGTGCCAGTCATTTTAAGCAGGCGTTTCAATGGCACTCGTGGTTTTATTAGGAGAAAACCCAGTTTAGAGTGCCTGCATCCTTCTGGATACGGCTGATGTTGTTGGTAGTTGCAAAGTCTTGTCCAACCCTTCGCGACCCCAAGGACAATGTTCCTCCAGGCAATCCTGTCCTCTACCGTCTTCTGGAGTCCATTAAAGCTCACGCCGACTGCTTCCGTGACTCCCTCCATCCCCCTCCCTCCTTACTTTACTTTGCTTTGCTTTATTGTCATTGCACCTCGTACAATGAAATCAAACTCCATCTTCAGTGCACATCACGACCATGAAAATAAACACAAACACACATCCTTCACACTCCACACATTGAACCGAAAATCCCCAATACTGCACCAACACTGCATTATACAGCAGAATTCAAAAAGAGCTACTGCCCTGGGATAGAAGCTGTTTTTCAGCCTACTTGTCCTTGTTTTTATTATTCTGTACCGTCTGCCAGATGGTAATAGTTCAAAAAAAAAAAAAGGTTCCCAGGATGAGATGGATCTTTGAGGATGTTTTGAACTTTCTTAAGGCCGCGGGAGCTATAAAGCTCTTCTAAAGAGGGGAGAGAGCAACCAATGATCCTCTGGGCAATGACGTTAACCCTCTGGAGTGCTGTCCTATCTGCCAGTGTGCAATTGGCAAACCAGGCACAGGTGCAGGAAGTTAAAATACTCTCTATGGTGCAACGGTAAAAGGTAACCAACAGTTTTTCATTCAGTTGTTGTTTTCTGAGAAGTCTCAGAGTGTATAACCTCTGCTGGGCCCTTTTGACCAGTGCTGCAATGTGAGCACCCCAAGTCAGGTTCTTCATTTGCCCTCAACCATTCCCAGCATTAGACTCTTCTCCAGTGAGTCCTTTGGCCAAAGTCTTTGAGTTTCATCTTCAGGATCTGGCCTTCTAAAGACCACTCAGGGTTGATCTCCTCTAGGACTGAACGGTTGGATCGCCTTGTAGTCCAAGGGACTCACAGGGGTCTGTTCAATTGTTCCTTACATATTTAGCCTCCAATCCACGAATCCTCTCCGTTGCTCTTTTCTGCATTCTTTGTAGCATCTCAACATCTTTTTATATCATCATGTCTGACACAGAAATCACATCAATTGAGTCAGGCCACTTGCCTTCCTGTTTTTGAATGTCTGACCATTAATGTGATTGCCTAGACCGTGGTCCCAAGTTGCTTAGGAATGTTTATAGGAAGAAGGAAGATTAATTGATAAAATAAAAATTTAGCCTATATTTTAATCTTTAGCAGAACTGTTACTATGACTCCTGAAGATGTATGTGTCAGGATTCCACCGATTGCCCCAGTGGTGGGATTCAAATTTTTTCCTACCAGTTCTATGGGCATGGCTTGGTGGGCGTGGTGTGGCTTGGTGGCCATAGCAGAGGAAGGATACTGCAAAATCTCCATTCCCTCCCGACCCCACTAACCTGCTTTCCAGCGTCGTTCTCCTGTGCAGGGCAACAAAAGAAGACCCAGCCGATCAGCTGGGATGCGGGAGGCAGAAAATAGATGAGGGCAGGGCCAGTCAGAGGTGGGATTTGCTGGTTCTCCGAATTACTCAAAATTTCCACTACCTGTTCTCCAGAACTGGTCAGAACCTGCTGAATACCACTTCTGGATTGCCCTAATTAAATCATGAGCCCCGAGCCAAGCTTCAAAAGAAACCAAAAGATTTATTAGGAGCAACATGTCCGGCATTAACCTGTATGAAGCCAACTCTGGCATACGTAATTTACAGTCACCTGTGACCCTGTTTTCCTCCTCCCCCCTGGGTGTGTCATAAATCAGATTCTCCAATGAAGCATGTTCACAGGCTGGGTGTCATCAATCACATTCTCCAATTAAGGATTTTCACAGGCAGAAGATCCAGTAGCATAGATACAATGTTTGTAAGATAAGTGTTGGAATGTACTTCTGGTTTTAAACTGCTGCACTGCTCTTCCAGATTTCCTCCCCCTGCCCTTGTTTATGGCAACTCTAAAACAAGCATAGGAATGCTTTACGAGTTGACAGTATGCATCTCCTAAACTTGTTCTTGTAATGTGTTTTTGATGTTGTCTCTCCATCTTCTTCGGGGCCTGCCTCGTGATCTTTGGCCTTCTCCTCTTTCGGTATACGCCTGTGAATCCCGAGATCTATACCAATCTATAGCAGCACTATATTTTCATGAATTTAATGCTGCAGTCTTGCTCAGATAAAGAATCCTACCCCACGTGAAGCCTAAAAGGAGCTTTATTGGTAATGTATCACAACCTGCCATGGGCTATCTCAACAACTTTGAGATATAATGGGATTCTAATGACTATTCAATAGCCTGTATCTGCTATGCTACTCCGAAATCCTTCTATCGATTGGAGTTAGGCATGCTAATTGAATGCCCCAAAAGTTGCCTAAGGAAAGTCTCATTCTCATTGTTGGACTTGTATACTTGGAAAGAATACATTTAAGTTAAACAGCTTATTAGCTAAAACCTCCTCCTCCATCAGCTCAGCTTCCTTCCACAGGGAGAGTCGGTTCAGTGGCAGTTTGGGAAAAGCAGAACAATGCATGTGGTTTGATGCGTAGAATGGAACTTTAACAAAATGAGAAGCATTAGATGTTTATGTAGATTCTCAGTCATCCAGGTCATGGTGGTCCCAACTTTTTCAAGAAGCAACAGGACTTCATTTTTTCTTTAAAGACATTTCAGTTCTCATCCAAGATGTTCTTCAGTTCTTGGATAAGAAGCGAAACATCTTCAAAGAAAAACAAAGAAAGTCCAGTTGCCTCTTGAAAAAGGACTTATGTATCATAGGCATTAGAGTAGCCCTCAATTTACTATAAGACTTTTAATCATGATCGTCATTTAATGACCCCATAATTCCTTGAGGGGTGGAATCTGAGCAACTGAATGGAGGTAGCAGAGTGTTTTAATGGCCGGTTGCCCTTCCTGTTGCTAATGCGGAGTTTTGTTCAGCAGATTTTTTCTCATTGTGCCCAAAGAGAGAAATATCTACCTAGGATCAAACTCACAGCCTCCTGATTGTGAAGCAAGAGCTCCACCTCTAGGTCACTGCACCACTTCTATACAATAAGACTTCTAATAACTGTTTGAAATTACTTTGTGCCAGGGAATTGTGCAGCCGGCGTCCAAATGGAGTCAGAGACACTGACACAAGCTTGTAGATTTATATTAACAAATATAGTTTGCATCTATATTCCCAGCAAACAAGATAGTTAGTAGCATCATAAGGTAAATCACAGTGCATACAGAGGACACAAAAAGGCAGGGGAAAAGGGAAACTCCCACCCCACACCCACAGCAACCAATCACAGGACAGACTGCCTCGCGCAGGAGCCAGCACTCCCCAAAAAGTTACAAGGGTGTGTTCTGCCTCACTGCACAACCTCATCGCCCCAGCTAATCAATTTAAATATCTTGACACTTTGACATTGAGTTGACATTTAAAGGTAATGTTAGCAAATAAATAGGTGGTACCTATTTATTTACTCACATGTTCATGCTTTCTAACTGCTAGATGGGCGGGAGCTAGGGCAAAGTAATGGAAGCTCACCCCATCACACAGCACTTGGGTCTCGAACCTGGGCTGTCAGTTTTCCAGCTGACACACTCAGTGTCTTTAACCATTGAGCCATGGCGTACATGAATTGTGTTTCCAAAATTCTTTGTCATCTGGACTGGAGAAGGTCCATAGAGGTTCATGTCCATGTATTTGGGAGCCAGGAAGTCTAAAGTATAAACAGAGAGTCATTTGGCCGCCTGAAATTGCTAATTTGTTTAGTTCATGCTTTTTCACTATCTAGGGTGCAACATAGGAGACAAACTAATTCCCCATAAGATGTCCTTCTTGTTGTTAGGCTAGATCTACCCAATCCTTGAAACTGTTCTTCGTATGTTTTAGCCTCCAATCCAGGAAATTTCTTCCTAGTTCTAGGTTGGATTTCTCTTACATTAATTTCCATCCATTGCTTCTTGTCCTGCCTTCTGATGCTTAGGAGAATAGTTTGACCCCCTCATCTTTGTGGCAGCCCTTCAAACATTGCTCTGATGTCACCTTCTAGTCAAACAAAAGGACAATTAGCAGGCAAGTGGATGGCATCCATTATGGTGACGATGAATGCACCTTTAGGGGACTTAAAGGACCAGGTTATATAGACAGGAAGGGATCAAACTATTTTCTCAAGCACTCAAAGGCCAGGCAAGGAATAAGGGATGGAAACTGATCAAGGAGAGATTCAACCTGGAAATAAGGAGAAATTTTCTGACAGTGAGAACAATCAACCAATGGAACAGAAGTTGCCCTCAGAAGTTGTGGGAGCGCCATCAATTAGTGTTAGTCATAAGCAATCAAATCATACTAGGAAAAAAAATAAAACAATATACATTGTAAAGATACAAGCAACATGATTATAGTCATAAATGGGAAGAGACAGGTGCTAGGAAGGATGAGAAGAATAATAGTAATACAGTCTTAGTAAATAATTTGACAGTGTTGTGGGAATTAGTTGTTTAGCTCCAACATTGGAAGTTTTTAAGAAGAGATTGGACAACCGTTTGTCAGAAAAGGTGTAAGGTCTCCTGCTTAGGCAGGGGTTGGACTAGATGACCTACAAGGTCCCTTCCAACTCTGGTTATCTGTTATCTGTATTCAGACCACCATGAAGAAAATCTATTTACATGTTTGCTATGAGTCAACCCTGACTTAGTGGCATGTACTCAATCATGACTCCTCAATCATAACTCCTGTTCAGTGAGATAGCCAAATGGGATACTAGAAGTTTTGATCTTCCCTACTTCAAGTACCAAATTTGTGCCCTATTCTTACGAACATTTATGTTTCAAAAGCTGGAAGATTGTCAGGAAATCTCCCTCTTTCTGTACCTGCTCCTTCCCCGAAATGATTCAATTGACAAGGCCTGATTTTCTCTATTTTATCTCTATTTTATCCGAGAGTGGATGGACCTAAATAGGTTTTCTTCATTTCTCCAGTCCCTTTCCAAAGGAGATTTTTTTTTCAGGCTGGTTCTTATTCTTTTTCTTCCATATGAATTTTTATTAAAAAAAAAAATCCAAGAAAGAAACTCTCAAGCCATTTATGGACGGTGAGGAGTTCCACATTTTCATATCTATCTATCTATCTATCGATAGATAGATAAATAGATAGAGATAGAGATAGAGATAGAGATAGAGATAGAGATAGAGATAGAGATAGAGAGAGAGAGAGAGAGAGAGAGAGAGAGAAGGTTTTTTTTTTTTACAAACATATCAGTGTGTGAACAATGTGGTACCTGAGTGTCATACAGTTCAATACAAATAAATTAATATTAATCATATTTGTTTCATCTAACAAACTTCTATAATTCTAATAATAATACACCTCTTTGGATTAATTTATAATTTTTCGCTGTTCAATTAACCATTGTTTCCATGTTATTTTAATACCAATCACCCTAACTTAAGTACCATATCTTTTACTGTGGATATTTTCCAACATATTATCTTCACGACAATCACCCTATTCTGCTTATGCCAATCATCATATTATTTAAATATACTTAATCATACCATCTTTCATAGAATATTATCCATCATATTTATTTCATTTTTCAAACTAATAGACTTCTAATAATAATACCATTGGTTATGTCAAATTAGAACCTTTCATTGTGTGCTTATTCAATTTATAATCCCTCATTATTTAATTCTTCTATGGGAGTTGCACATTTCCATAACTGTTTGAAATGGTTGCAAATTTGAATCCGGCTTTTTCAGGAAAAATGTGTTCAGTAACGGTAAGCAGGAAACTTCCTGGAATGATCTCTAATAACATACTACTTCAATTAAACTTTCTAATAACTTTACTCTCTCTAATAACATACTACTTCCAGGAAGCTCTCTAATAACCTTACTCTCTCTAATAATATACTACTTCCAGGAAGCTCTCTAATAACCTTACTCTCTCTAATAATATACTACTTCCAGGAAGCTCTCTAATAACCTTACTCTCTCTAATAATATACTACTTCCAGGAAGCTCTCTAATAACCTTACTCTCTCTAATAATATACTACTTCCAGGAAGCTCTCTAATAACCTTACTCTCTCTAATAATATACTACTTCCAGGAAGCTCTCTAATAACCTTACTCTCTCTAATAACATACTACTTCCAGGAAGCTCTCTAATAACCTTACTCTCTCTAATAATATACTACTTCCAGGAAGCTCTCTAATAACCTTACTCTCTCTAATAATATACTACTTCCAGGAAGCTCTCTAATAACCTTACTCTCTCTAATAATATACTACTTCCAGGAAGCTCTCTAACAACTATTCTCTCTAATAACATACTACTTCCAGGAAGCTCTCTAATAACCTTACTCTCTCTAATAATATACTACTTCCAGGAAGCTCTCTAATAACTACTCTCTCTAATAACATACTACTTCCAGGAAGCTCTCTAATAACCTTACTCTCTCTAATAATATACTACTTCCAGGAAGCTCTCTAATAACTATTATCTCTAATAACATACTACTTCCAGGAAGCTCTCTAATAACCTTACTCTCTCTAATAACATACTACTTCCAGGAAGCTCTCTAATAACCTTACTCTCTCTAATAATATACTACTTCCAGGAAGCTCTCTAATAACTACTCTCTCTAATAACATACTACTTCCAGGAAGGTTGCAAGAAGTAGCTTGTGATAAAAAGCACCATGTTATCATATGACTGGGAGTTGGTTATATAATGGACGGCTATGGAAATGTTTTAAACAAACAAATGCTAAACATATACATGTGTTTAATTTCATATATGTAAAATAACAAGAGCCAGTTTTGTCTAATGGTTAAGGCACCAGGTGAGCAAGAAGGTGACAGTGAGTTCTTCCGCCTTAGCCATGAAAGCCGACTGGGTGCCTTTGGGCTAATCACTAGGAGACGGTGAATTCTAGTTCTGCACTAGGCATGAAAACCAAGTTAATTTTGGGCCAATCCAAGGAGAGGATGAATTCTAGTCTCACCTTAAACATGAAAGCCGACTAGGTGACTTAGGACCAATCACTAGGAGACAATGAGTTCTAGTCCCAACTTAGGCATGAAAATCAGATGGATGATTTTGGGCCAATCACCAGGAGACAATGAGTTCTAGTCTCACCTTATGCATGAAAATTGGCTGGATGAATTTGGCCCAATCACCAGGAGACTGTGGTTTGTAGTCCCACTTTAGGCATGAAAGCCAGCTGGGTGACCTTGGGCTAGTCCAGGGGTCCCCAAACTTGGCAACCTTAAGATTTGTGGACTTCAACTCCCAGAATTCTCCAGCCAGCTGGCTAGTCCCTCCTCGTCTTTCCAATCTGTTCTGTATTCTGTACAGTGGTGGATTTGTCTTCTGTACAGATGCAGATAGATAAACTCAACAAGACGTCCATAACAAAGTACATTTACTGGTTCATCCGGTATCCTCATAACTCACATTTGTGATGAAGTTCTTCTTTAATGACCAATCCTTTGTATATCTGTCTTGTAAGTAAAAAGATGATTATCTTCTATCCTTTTCTTCTCATCTCGTGGTGATAGAAGTAGAACAGTTACCACGAGTCCGTGAGTTCAGCCAAGAGTGAGGAAAACTCCTCCTATCCATTGAGGGTCAATTTAGTGACCAATCAGGATTACAGATGTGGTCACGTGATATGGACTACATTTCCCAGGATACCTTAACTACATTTACCATGATGCATTCCCTTAAGGGGACAGCTCACAATTGCTACCTAACTATCCAAATCCCATTAACTCTAAACTGTCTGGACAGCACACTCCCCACCTGGAATTGTAAATTCCACTATTAAAAGAAGAAGAAAAAAATTAACTATAAACTAAGATAAGCAGTAGACAGTAATACTAACTGAATAGCAGATAACTATATAACTAAGAAAAACAGTAAACATTAATAAAGCATCAAACAAAGCAAAGCATGCAAAGCTTGAGGTTCAATCTTCAAGTTCAGCTTCTTGGTGAAAGTCTGCTGGTCACCTCTGGCGGCCTTTTAGGGTTGACAGATACTCTTGGTGCTAATGGTAAAAGTCTGGTGGTCGCGTCTGGACGGCCTTTTAGGATTGGAATGGTACTCTTACTTCCACGGTGTCAAAGGGCATCGGGAAGCTGTTGGAAAGGGTGTTGTGGAGGCATATGCCCATGTAGAGCGTCTTAGTGGGCATCTGGTGGTTGCTGGCAGCCGTTTAGGGTGTCCTAGCGAAAGTGTACTGATCACCGGAGGCCTTCTAGTCTGGAACGGCATTCTTGTTTTCTATGGTGCTAAAGGGCATTGGAAGGCTATTGGAATGGATGGTGCTAAGGCATTTGCCTGGGTTGGGACCTGCATCTGATCGACACTGACAATTCCTATGATCCCCCATCCTAGTGGAGATCTGATGGCCACTGGGCCGTCTCCAGGGCTGCCAACTGACTCAGAGAAGAGAAAGGCGCATGGGACATTATTTCCCAGCAAGAGTAGGATCTCAGTCTCCGGATCTAGAGCAGGGGAAGTGATGAGCCAGGTGCTGTAGGCGAGGCATGCTAATGACCTCAGGTGTTGCGATCTGACTGCGGTTGTTCGGTACCCCATCGCATTCAAACACAGGCAGTAGTGGGAACCGGGAACTTCCATCCAATGACCCTATGCAGAGTCCAGTAGCTCTCCTCCCCCCCCGTGCTTCTTGGTCCATGGCACATTGATACAGTGAAGTGAAGTCCATCTTGTTGCACCTCAAAGAGGTCAAAGAATGCGGGTCTGGCCAGAGTGCAGGTGCTTAGAGTGTCTATCCGCATGTACATTTTCACGGCATCTTCAAGGCGTCCTTCAGGGTACACTTTGGCTAAACAGATGGAAAGGACATGAACGAGGAGGACATGGCAGCACACAATCCCTCTGGCCTAGTCCCTCCTCCTCATTCCAACCCACCTAACAGGGCAACAGGAAGAAAAAGGTGTTTTAGATAAGTTTATTTTATTTATTTATTTTATTTTTTTATTTATTTATTTGATTTGCCAATTGTTTACAAGATAATAAGTATAAGTGTATACATAGTTGTGAATACATGAAATGGGTACATATAAGAAAAATAAAAGAATAACAGAAACAATAGGACAGGGACGGTAGGCACGTTGGTGCGCTTATGCACGCCTCCTACAGACCTCTTAGGAAAGGGGTGAGGTCAATAGTAGACAGTCTAAGGTTAAAGTTTTTGGGGTTTGGGGAAGAGACTACAGAGTCGGGTAGAGTATTCCAGACATTGACCACTCTGTTGCTGAAGTCGTATTTCCTGCAATCGAGTTTGGTGCGGTTTACTTTGAGTTTGTATCTATTGTGTGCTCTTGTGTTGTTATGGTTGAAGCTGAAGTATTCATTGACAGGTAGGACATTGCAATGTATGATTTTATATACCATGCTTAAGTCAGACCGAGACGGCGTAATTCAAGGTTTTCTAGTTCTAGAATTTCAAGTCTGGTGGCATAAGGTATTCTACAGAGTAGAAGAGTGGAGAACTCTCCTTGTGAAATATTTCTGGACTTTCTCAATTGTGCTAATATCAGATACGTAATGAGGGTTCCAGACTGATGAACTGTATTCGAGTATTGGTTCATCAGTCTGGAACCCACATTACGTATCTGATATTAGCACAATTGAGAAAGTCCAGAAATATTTCACAAGGAGAGTTCTCCACTCTTCTACTCAAGAATACTTATGCCACCAGACTTGAAATTCTAGAACTAGAAAACCTTGAATTACGCCGTCTTCGTCTGTTTCGGTTTGTTTTAAGTTTGTTGTCTTAACAAGGGTGCAAAACAAATACATAAATAATAAGAATGCAAACTGACTTTTCTTTTTTCTTTTAAAAAAGGGAAAATTAATGCTAGCCAGATCAAAACCTTGTTACTCTTTATTTCCTATGAATCTGCCGGAATGCATAATTCATTCTCCAAAGGAGGTGGCTGGCAGACTGATTAACTGCCCCCATTTAAAGCTTCCTGAGCACGTGAAAATTGCAGTGAGATTTGCAAAGGCAACAGGCCATGCATTGTTCAGCAACAGTTCATATTCATCCAGGGTTTGATTTACACTCCTCTTGGAGTTGCGATGGAAAATATAATATACAATTAAGCCAACTTTGCATGTGAACAGCAACAAGGGCTCACATCTGTGCTGTTTTCTGTGTTTACAGAAGGAAAAACTATGCAGGCAATTATTCCAAAGGTGCTTTTTTCAAAAGGCAACTGGATTTACTTTGGGTTTGTTTGTTTTTTTCCCTTGAAGACATTTCACTTCTCATCCAAAAAAGCTTCTTCATTTCTGGATGAATAAATGGTGAAGAATGGAAGGATTTATATGGATAAATATACCTGTAACTACTTATATGGATATGTTCAGACTTGAACTATATGCCCCATACAACAAAGCGAAATTTAATGTGGAGAAAAGCAAGGTTTTAAACTTAGGCAGGAAAAACCAAAGGTACAAGTATGGATTACACAAAATCAATAACCTTGAGAAAGACCTTGGAATCCTAGTGGACAATCACTTAAACATAAGTTAACTTGTGCAGCAGCAGCAGCCAAAAAAAGCTAATGCAATCTTTGGTTGTATAAACAGAGGCAGAGAATCAAAATCGCATGAAGTGTTAGTACTGCTTTATAAAGCCTTAGTAAGGCCACACCTGCAATGATGCATCCAGTTTTGATCATCACATTACAAAGAAGATGTTGAAAAAGTGCAGAGAAGAGCAACTAAGATGGTTAAAGGCCTGATGACTTAAAACATAGGAAGAATGGTTTGCAGGAATTGGGTATAGCTAGCCTAGAGAAAAAAAAGGGGTGACATGATAGCAGTATTTCGGATAGTATTTCAGATAGTTATTTCAGATAGTATTTCAGAGGCTGCCACAAAGAAGAAAGGGTCAACTTAATTTTCAAAGGACCAGAGGGCAGGAAAAGAAACAATGGATAGAAACTAACCAAGGAGAGAAGCAACTTGGAACTAAGGAGAAACTTCCTAACAACGAGGAAAATTTACCAGCGGAACAGCTTGCCATCAGAAATTGTGGGTGCTTCATCACTGGAGGTTTTTAAGAAGACGTTGGACAATTATTTGTTTGAAATGGTATAGGATGCCTGAGCAGGGGGTTTGACTAGAAGACCTCCAAGGTCCCTTCAAACTCTATTCTTTTTTTTTAAAAAAATAATATTTTTTATTATGCATTTTCTTTAAAATAATACATCATATTTTTAATTATATATCAACAATCCGTCTCTTTCCGTCGCCTTCCTTCTCTTTCGCTGCCTAACCCTAACTTACCTAACCCTTCAGGCTCTATTCTGATTGATTGATAACCAGGCAATTGAGAAGACAAATATTATAAATGGATGTCGCCAATGAATTTGCAGTGCATAGGTGTGGTTAGGAGGGCTCTGACTTTTTCAGTCCAGCTTTTCTACCTTTCTAGGTAAAATACCTGGGAAAATCCCATAGGAGGGAAAACCCACTTAGGGTTAGGGTTAGGGTTAGGTCCCTATGAACCCATAGAGGAAAATGGATGTCACCAATGAATTTGCAGTGTGTAGGTGTGGTTAGGAGGGCTCTGACTTTTTCAGTCCAGCTTTTCTACCTTTCTAGGTAAAATACCTGGGAAAATCCCATTTAGGGGTTATGTCCCCATGAACTGGAAGAACTACAGTCGATGGATAGTATGCAGCAAAGATTGAGATGCACCTCCTGAATAGACAGTGTGACACTTCAGTTTGAATTCATCCCTAGTCATAAATTTTTGCATATTTTCCTCATCCTTTGTAAAATGTGTTCTGGCAAACAGGAGATTGTAGAATTGGGCCATAACGTTGCCTGAACACAGCAGAAATGGGATTTTGCAAAAAGCCTCGTCCAAGAGCCGCCGTTGTATAGCTGAAACCCCAAGCATTTGACATCACGAAACGTTTTCCGTTTGCCTGCTCACACAACAAATTTTTTATTCAAGCTGTCTCTTTATTCCAGGCAGCCCAAAGGGAGGCAGGGACAGAAGGGAAAAAAAAATGGAACGCAGATGTTTTGCTTTCTGTTTTTAGCCGAAGTTGGGGGATCAAATACAGAAGCACTGGGCATTGTCGTGAATCAATGCCGTCTGATTGCGCCATTCCTGACAGGATTGTAGGTGGTTCAGCCCATCCTATTTGCAAGCGGGATTCCCAGAGCCCTGAAATAAATAAATTTAAAAATTGCAAGGCAAGGCAAAGAGATTGCTTCTGCAGCATAAACAGAATGAATTAAAATTGCAATGTGAAATAGGTACTCCTCAGCTTACAACCGTGGTTAGTGATGGCTAACCTTTTTTTGTCATTGCGTGCCTGCACCCATAATGTAATTCACGCGCGATCCCCTCCTGCTTGCCCCGCCCCCTGTGCTTGCGCATGCGACTTCTTGCTCCCTCCATGCATGTGTTCATGACCCCCCCTGTTTCCCTGCCTCCCCACACGTGTGCGGGACCCCCCCACCCATGGCCCATTTTGGGCCTAGTAGGCTGTAAGCGTTGGACTTTTCCCCTTCAACTGAAAAGAATGAACTTCTGAAAACCAGGTGTTTCAAAAAGAATCCTTTATTGAAAGGGATTTTATCTCAACACTAGGCAAAGCGGAGTCCATGATATTCCCAGGCATACAGTCATAGATAAAGGAAGTTAAAATCCCTCCCCTTATTCAGATGTGGATTTAGTCAAACAAAGAACCAACTTGTTAATTTCCCCCTCCCCTTCTCTGGAAACGTATCTTAGCCAAGTTCCCAGGAGTGGCTGGAATTTTTATGGTTCCTTCTCATCTTGTTATCTCTTCAAGAGGTGACAAGTTTCTGGACATCTGGCTCCACTCCTCCAGTTGTATATCATATGCAAGTTATACAGGATCAATATAGGATTTAATATATTCAGGGTACATCAAGAAGGATTACTTGTACCAACTTCCCCCCTCCCTTTTTCTTCCATTGAAGAATGGCAGATACACGGATCTGACATAGGCCTCCCTGCAGCCTCCTGGGAGCGAAGACCAACAATCAGTTGGCTGGAGGGAGGCACTCGCGCATGCGTGGTGGAGCTAAGCTGGGGCGACGGCTTGCGTACCTGCAGAGAGGGCCATAGGTTTGCCATCATGGTGTCGGGCTCCATATTCAACTACGCCCGCCAGCAGTAAAGATGCTAACCTCCAGTAAACAAAGCCGGTCTCATTCAGTGGGGAGTTGATGGGGATTCCCTGTGACGCTGCTTGGCAATGCTACCTGGGAGTTGGAGGCTGAATAGGAGATTCCCAATGACGTGGCTGCAGTGTTCTCCAATTCATGAATACTCTACTGCAAGGGTCCCCAACCACCGGGCAGCGGACCGGTACCAGTCCGTGGAACATTTTCTACCGGGCTGCCGGTTTGCTGGGCGCCACCATCTTGTTTTGATGAGAAAGTGCTTCCGGTGAGCTTTTCCGGTTGGAAAGCGGTGTTTGGGTCCTGAAGGAATCCTTGCACCTTAGTTTCATCGAAGGGGGGGCGGCTTCGAACGAAACTAAGGCGTGAGGATTCTTTCAGCACCCAAGGCAAGGCGAGCCGAGCGACCGTCCCGAAGCCGTCCCGAAGCCCATCGACAAAGGTACAAAGGAGGAGTTGAAGGTGGCGGGGAGAAGCGAGGGACAGCTGGCTGGCCGGTCGCTCGGCTCGCCTTGCCATGCGTGCTGATGCCGGTACCGGGCCGTGGATCATTTTGTGATGCCAGTACCGGGCCGTGGCACAAAAAAGGTTGGGGGCCACTGCTCTACTGAATGGGGAAGGGAGATTTACACAGAGGGTGTTAAGGGTTGGTTATGGAGGTAGATGGGATCAGTGTTAGGTAGAGTGCAGAGCGATCTAGGCTGTGGGATGCGGAATACGGAAGTACTGCCTAATTAGCCATATTAGGAAATGTGGGATAAATGGGAACTTAGCATAGGGCGGTCTGTAGGAGTTAGCTGCAATTAGATGGGTGGATAACCTAGCTTGGATTTCAAACTGTTAGTGCCGGAAGGATGTGAGTTACGTGTACAAATAAAAGACTTCAAGCCTCGATGTTTGATGGTTAGTATCCCGGGAATACGAATATCTGGAAAAGTGGCTAACACATGGTTCTAGTGACTGTTCAAAGGTACAACAGCCCTGACAAAAATGACTTATGATCATTTTTCGCAATTGCAACCATTGCAGGATGCCCAGTGTCACGCAATCAAAATTCAAACGCTTGGCAACTGGCATGTACTTATGACTGTTGCAGGATCCCAGGGTGACATGATCCCTTTTGGTGACCTTCTGATGAGCAAAGTCCATGGGGAAGCCAGATTCACTCAACCACCATGCTCCTAACTCAACAGCTGCAGTAATTCACTTAACAACTGGGGCACAAAAGGTCATAAAATGAGGCAAAACTCATGTCTCAACAGCAATTTTGGGCTGAAGTGTGGTTGTCAGTCAAGAACTGCCTGCACAAGGCAATGCAATTAAGTGATTTAGATCCAGAGTAAATGACTTCCTGGCGAGATCCCTAATCGTCTCAACAGGGAAGGTGTAGAATAACTGAGTTGGAAGGGACCTTGGAGGTCTTCTAGTCCAGCCCCCTGCTCAGGCAGGAGACCAGGGGTGGACTGCCGGGGGGTTTGCAGAGGTTCAGAACAACCCCAGCTAAGATTCTGCGCAGTTCAGAGAACCCCCAAATTCCACTCCTGGCTGGGCCCGCCCCACCCCACCTCTCCTCTCCCAGGAGTCCCCACATGGCCCGTTTTGGATGCAGGTAAGTGCAAGGGGCGCACGGAGGCTCAGGGAGGGTGAAAAACGGGCATCCCAGAAGTTCGGGAAAGCCAGAAATGGGCCCATTTCTGGCTTCCAGAGAGCCTCTGGAGCCCGGGGAGGCCATTTTCACCCTGCTGGAGGTTCAAGGAAAGCCTCTGGAGCCCGGGGAGGGCAAAAATGCCCCCTCCCAAAAGCCATGGTACAGGAGGCTGACTAGGCCACACCCACCATGGCCACACCCACCCAGCAACTGGGCAGAGAACCCGTTGCTAGAATTTTTGAAGCTCACCCCCAGGGGTGGGACTCAAATTTTTAACAACCGGTTCTGTGGGCGTGGCTTAGTTGGTGGGCATGGCTTGGTGGTCATGTTATTGGCTGGGCGTGGCCAACTCAATATCACTCACATTGAGGCACGCATCTCCTCGCCTGGCCTCTCATGACTGTGGGGATGCTGCAACAGTCATAAGTATGAAAAACGGTCATAAGTCACTTTTTTCAGTGCCATTGTAACTTTGAATGGTCACTCCACACAAGCAAAGTACCAGCAAAGGAGGGGGAAAATAACTCCAGAGAAGTTCCTGAGACAGGAAGTCTAGTCCTGCCAAGAATGTAATAAAGGTTAAGGAAGAGGCAGTTTCTGTAAGCAACACCAGAATGTTTCCTTCCTGCCTTCCTTACAGGATTAGGCCAGTAATTTCTTCTAACAACCAGTTCTCCAAACTGCTTAGAATGTTAACAACCGGTTCTAGCAAATAGGTGCAAACTGGTAGAATCTCACCCCTGCCCACCCCTGCAGGAGACCCTATACCATTTCAGACAGATGTTATCCAATATCTTAATGAAAACCTCCAATGATGGAGCACTCGCAACTTCTGGAGGCAAGGGATTCCACTGATTAATTGTTCTTGTTATGACCCAAACCTGGTTCCAAGACAGCAAACACAAGACAAAAGCAGCAGCACAACCTTTTAATGTTTCATCTATGAATCCTGTTTCTTCACAGATAAAAGGCTGCTTCCAACTAATTAGCTCCGACAAGAAAGAGCCTTGCCAAGTTTTTGCAAGGCTGCCAAAAAAACAATAGATAAGAAAATAGTTTACAATAGTCTTCAAATAGTAGCTGTAATGTCCACGAGGCTGAGTTCAAAACGTCTTTGCTTCCTACAAAGAACATCCGATTCACAGCTGACTTTTATCTTCTGAAAGGAGGGGCCATTACCTTGCAGCCTTACTCCCAGGTCGCCCGTGCTGTTGTAGCTGCTCTTTACTACAAGCAGTCTTGCGTGTACACGCACTTGGCACAGGCTCCTCGGGAACCTCCTCATCGCTGCTGCAAGCCCCCACAATCTCTGAAGGAAGCAGTCCACTCCCTAATAGTCCTGGCCCCTCATCTGAGTCCTCACTCTCCTCAGCTGTCCGCACCTGCTGCCAACTAACCACAACAGTTGTCATTGTCAGGAAATGTATTCTAAGGTTAGACTCATTCAAAAGAGGAAAGGTAAAAGAGATGGAAAGACGAACTGGAAAAGGGCCACAAATTGAAATTTTGTGGCTTGGCGGAGGATTTAAACGTTGCTTCCTGTCACCATTATTGCAGCCATGTTCCTCTCGTCCCCTTTCTGATATTTGTCAAATAAAAACTTAGAGGAAGAGAGTTCTTGGCTGCAAGTGACATGTTGTATTGCCAACATCAGGATGAAATCTGGAAGAGGCTAGCAGGGGTGACATATTTCCCTCTAGTTTTTCCTGCCAGACATGTCCGAGAACCATCGGTGTTTCCAAAATCGAGGGAGAATGGATCGGATTACAATCTTGATGTATGGATGTCTTGAGTGCAATATAAGATAAACAAGGTGCAACATATATTGTAGGTCATCCTACTCCACTTTGGGGTTTTATTGTTTAAGTGTAAAAAAAAATACAGTCTAGCCTGGGGAATTTCATATAGGGAGGGTGAAAATTTGCATTTTCCCCTTATTTCCTTCCTTCCTTCCTTCCCTTCTTTCCGTCCCTTCCTTTCTTCTTTCTTTTCAGTCTTTCTTCCTTCCACTGTCTTTCTTTTTTTCTTTTTATTTGTTTGTTCTTTATTCTCTTTTCTCCTTCCCTCCCTCCCTCCCTCCCTTTCTTCACAGCATTTCTTTCTTCTGCAGTTTTATCCACATTCTTTCTTTCTTCCACTGGCTTTTTTTCTTTCTTTCCTCCTTCCTTCCTTTCCTTCCTTCTTTCCTTCCAGTCTTTCTTTCTTCCACTGGCTTTCTTTTTCTTTTTCTTTCTTTATTCTTTACTCTCTTTTCTCCCTCTCTCCCTCCCTCCTGTCCTCCTGTCCTTCCTTCCTTCCTTCCTTCCTTCCTTCCTTCCTTCCTTCCTTTCTTCCTTCCTTCCTTCCTTCTTCCTTCTTTCTTTCTTTCTTTCTTTCTTTCTTTCTTTCTTTCTTTCTTTCTTTCTTTCTTTCTTTCTTTCTTTCTTTCTTTCTTTCTCTTTCTTCCTTTCCTTTCCTTTCCTTTCCTTTCCTTTCCTTTCCTTTCCTTTCCTTTCCTGTCTGCCTGTCTTTCCTATATGTCTTCTAAAGCAGGGTCCCCAACCACCGGTCCGCGGACTGGTACTGGTCCGCGGAACAACTCCTACCGGTCCGTGGCTTGCTGGGCGCCGCCATCTTTTTCATGAAAAAGTGCTTCCGGTGAGCTTTTCCGGTAGAAAGCTCACGGAAGCACGTTTTCATCAAAAATGGCGGCGCCTTTCGGTGAGCTTTTCCGGAGAAAGCCATTTCTACCCGGAAAAGCTCACGAAGCGCATGCGCCGCCATCTTTTTGATGAAAACGTGCTTCCAGTGAAGTCACCGGAAGCACTTTTTCATCAAAAAAAGATGGCGGCGCCCAGCTGATGCCGGTACCGGGCCGCGGCGCCCAGCTGATGCCGGTACCGGGCCGCGGCGTCAAAAAGGTTGGGGATCACTGTTCTAAAGAGCTTCCAGTTGTGACATAGAACTATGTTTATTCAAACAAAACAAAACAAAGGTTGGATGAAATGGTTTTATTTGTTTTATACAAAATTATATTGTTATGGGAGGAGTGGAAAAGAAAGAAAATGAACGAAAGGCATGTATACAGACAAAAACTGTTCCAAGATTTTGTGAACATTCATTATAACATTGCACAATCATTAACAACAGCAAATTAATGTTAATTAATTGACATTAATTAACAACAAATTAATGCAGTGCAGAATTCTAAATGGTTTTGCTTCTCCGGGGCAAATTACCTCATAGAGTGACAGAGTATGAGATAATCCTATAAAATGGAAGGCTCAGTTTGAATTCCCAGCATTAAGAGATAAAAATAAATTGCTTCTAGCAGTCTGGGGCTTGCTGTGTTCAAGCCAAGGTGGAAGATCTCAACTAATCACAGTATATCCGGAACAAAAAACTTTCATATTTATTTGAAATTTATCTGAAATGGTATAAGCGGGGATCTCCAACCTTGGCAGCTTTAAGACTTGTGGACTTCAACTCCCAGAATTCCTGAACTAACATAATTGGATGAGGAATTCTGGGAGTTGAAGTCCACAAGTCTTAAAGCTGCCAAGGTTGGAGACTCCTGGTATAAGGTCTTCTGCTCAAGCTGCAAGTTTGGACTAGGTGTTCTGACCTTGGCTTCCCCAAAAAGCACTAAGCAGACTCTTTGTCCTGGCAAAACCCTTTTATTAAACGAAGGTGAATTTCTTGCATTCACATTCAGCCAAAGGCCTGGCCAACAATCTTTCAAGGGCTTAATTAGGAGCACAGATCTTATCTAGGTTGGAGAGCTGCCAAGTAAATATTTTCAAACACAGTGCTGACAAGGAAGGACTCAGCACAGTGTCTCTGAGATGCACAGAGGGATTTCACACTTCTGCAATGAATGAACTGTTTCCTGCAAAAGCCCCCTCCCCTTTTGCTCCTCTTTTAATCCATATGGGAGGGGTCATGCGCCATACACCTGTGGCTTTTACTCCCACATTGACCCTTAGTTCATAATTATTCTTTTCTTTTGGCAGTTCTGCACATGCGCAGGCTGGGAACTGGCTCCAACTGTTCCTCCGCCTCACTGCTGTCTGAGTCCAAAGGCAGCTGATGACTGCCAGCCTGCCTTGGCCCCATCTCTGCCTCTGATGCACAGCCCTCATCCGAGCCTTCCTCAGCCTTCAGGACTTGCCCAGGTTCCACCCCAACTTCCTCACTGTCTGATTCTGCTGCCAGCTACATTAGCCGCTGGTGGGCCACAACACTAGGAGTCACTGCCAATTCTATTAGTCTATGTTCTGTATTGTTGCTGAATTCAATTTTCATTTCGATTCTTGATCATCCTGATGAGGCTTCTGGGAATTTTATTCAGGAATACCTGGAACATTATATCTTCTTCGTCCCTTAAGTAAATCACACAATATAAAAGCAAAGTTTTGAGAACACCAAAATGATCACAAATGGTGGAAATCTCCTGTCTCTTCACTCGTCCTTTAGTTGGTGAACTGGATCAGAGGAGTATTGTTTATTTTATTTATTCATTAGATTTTTATCCTGCCTTTATTACTTTATAATGATAACTAGATAGATAAATGAGATAGATAGATATGTAGGTAGGTAGGTAGATAGATAGCTAGATAGATAGACAGACAGATAGACAGACAGACCGAAAGACAGATAGAAAGATAGATTATATAGATAGAAAAAAATATCAGGATGGATGGATGGATGGATGGATGGATGGATGGATGGATGGATAGGATAGGATAAAAGATGGATGGATAAGATGAGAAAGAGAAAGAGATACATGGGTGGATGGATGGATAGGAAGATAGATGATAGATAGATGATAGATAGATAGATAGATAGATAGATAGATAGATAGATAGATAGATAGATAGATAGATAGATACATGGAATTATACAGATAGAAAGAGATATCATGTTGGATGGATGGATGGAAAGGATAAAAGATGGATGGATGGATAAGATGAGCAAGAAAGAGAATGATAGATACATGGGTGGGTAGGTGGATGGATGGATAGGAAGAGAGAGAGAGAGAGAGAGAGAGAGAGAGAGAGAGAGAGAGAGGCAGGCAGACAAACAGATAGATGGAATTACACATATATAGAGAAAGAGATATCAAGACAGATGGGTGGGTGGATGAATGGATTGCTGAATAGGATGATGATGATGATGATGATGATGATGATGATGATGATGATCATGATCATGATCATGATGATGATGATGATGATGATGATGATCATGATCATGATGATAGAGATAGAGATAGAGAGATAATAGATAGAGAGATGATAGAGAGACAGAGAGATAAGCACATTATAAAGAGTCCTTCTGAAAAAAAAGAGAGAGATTTATGGTGATGCCATCAGGAAACATTTAAACCCACCAACACAAAAGCTCTAAAAGGTACGCACCAGCTCGCTGCCTAACTAGACATCTGGAATGATCTCCAAACACTGGAAGCCTCCAAGGAAACACAACAGCCACCAAGGGGAACTGTTGATTAGAAGCTACTATCTTGCAGCCATCATATATCTTAATCTCATAAGAGGCTGTCAAACTTATTTTCCCCATTAATTCACACTTTATCATAACAATTAGTCATTTGTGAAATTACAGCACACAATTTGTTAGTGCATGCATTTGCAATTTGTAGCTTGCAATTAGTGTTCGCAATTGTCTGGCAGGGGGCCAGCGAGAGGTTTCTGGCTGGCACACACTTTCCCGACTCTTTTCAATTCTCTGCCCTTCTTTATTTATTTATTTATTTATTTATTTTATTTGGTTTGTCAATTGCTTACAAGGTAATAGGTATAAGTAAAAACATAGTTATGAATACATGGATACATATAAGAAAAATAAAAGAAACAATAGGACAGGGATGGTAGGCACGCTGGTGCGCTTATGCATGCCCCCTACAGTCCTCTTAGGAAAGGGGTGAGGTCAATAGTAGAAAGTCTAAGGTTAAAGTTTTGGGGGTTTGGGGAAGAAACCACAGAGCCAGGTAGAGTATTCCAGACATTGACCACTCTGTTGCTGAAGTCATATTTCCTGCAATCAAGTTTGGTGCGATTAACCTTGAGTTTGTATCTATTGTTTGCTCTTGTGTTGTTATGGTTGAAGCTCAAGTATTCATTGACTGGTAGGACATTGCAATGTATGATTTTATGTACTATATTTAGATCGGACCGAAGGCGGCATAGTTCTAGGTTTTCTAGGTCTAGAATTTCGAGTTTGGTGGCATAAGGTATTCTGCAATGAGTGGAGGAGTGGAGAACTGTTCTTGTGAAATATTTCTAGACTTTCTCAACTGTGTTAATATCAGATATGTAATGCAGTTTCCAGGCTGATGAGCTGTATTCAAATATTGGTCTAGCAAATGTTTTGTATGCTCTAGTTAGTAGTGTAATATTACCAGAGAAAAAGCTATGTAAGATTAGGTTAACAACTCTTAATGCCTTTTTGGCTATGTAGTTACAGTGGGCTCTAGCACTTAGGTCATTAGAGATGAGTATTCCAAGGTCCTTTACAGAGCTTGGGTCATCAACAAGATCTTGACTATTCAGACTGTATATTATTTTCTGGTTTGTTTGTTTTTTTGTTTGTTTTTTTGCCAATATGTAAGACAGAGCATTTATTTGTTGAGATTTGAAGTTGCCATTTATTTGACCATTCCGATACATAGTCAAGGTCTTTTTGAAGGGTAGCAGTATTGTCTGTGGTATTGAACAGCTTTACATCATCAGCGAAGAGAACGCAATTGCTCTTAATATGATCACAGAGGTCATTTATGTAGAGTATGAAGAGAGTTGGTTCTAGAACACTGCCTTGGGGGACACCACTGTTGACAGGTACAGAATTTGATAAGATGCTCCCAATTTTGACCATTTGTTGTCTGTTTGACAGGAATGCTTCTATCCAGTTATGCAGGTGTCCAGAGATACCATAAGATTTTAGTTTTAGGAGTGGTTTGTCCTGTACCACTGAATCAAAGGTTTTACAGAAGTCTATGTAGATTGCGTCAATTGCTTTGTCCTGATCAAGTTGTGTAGTCCATATGTTTTTGCAGTGTAAGAGTTGCAGATTGCAGGATAGTTTTTTTCTGAAACCAAATTGTTTATTAGAGAGTAGGTTGTTTGTCTCTAAGTGGAGGATAATGAATTGGTTAATAATTGATTCCATGATGTTACAGGTGACACAGCATAAAGAGATTGGTCTGTAATTTTCAACTAGGCTGGGGTCTCCCTTTTTGAAGATGGGGATGACTGTGGCTTGTGACCATAGGTTAGGCAAGGAGCTGGTCCTGAAAGATTTTTCTAAGATTATGCTTAGAGGTTCGGCTATGGCAGTGGATAGCTTTTTAAAGAAACAGGCACATATTCCGTCCGGTCCAATAGATAGAGATAGTTTTAGATTGTGTAGTGCTTTTTCAACATTGTCTTCTGTAAAATCAATATGTATTAGATCATTGTAGTTGTCTGTGGTTCGACTAGGAAATACTGGGCGTGATCTTTTGCTGTTTACAAATACTGAGCCAAAGAATGTGTTAAAGAGGTTTGCTTTGATGGTGTCGTCGTTGCAGTCTTTGCCATTAGGTCCTTTCAGGGGTGGGATGGACCTTGAGTCTTTTAGTTTGTTGTTTACAAAATTGTAGAAAGCGCGGGTGGAATTGGTATGTAGAAGGTTTTCCTCTTGTTTAATGTGATAATTGGTGCATTCAGTCTTTATCTGGTGGCATAAATTTTTGTATCGGCTTTTGAAGTTGGCAACATGACCAGATTTGTTTTTCCGCCAATGTGATGTCTTTTTGGATTGAAGCTTCCTTATTGTTATGGGTAATCTGCTTTTTGTTTTGTTTTGGGAGTTGTTGTTGGTACATATAGTTTGATGACTCTTTTGACTTCAAGTAAAAATATTGTAATGGTCTTCAACAGTATTGCATCCAGTGAATAGAAATTGCCAATTAAGGGATGAGAGATCATTGTCTATAAGATCATAGTTGCCTTTTTTGAAGTTATAATTAGGGATCACATCGTTGTGTTGATTTTTGCGTGGACGTATGTTGAGACAAAAGTCAATCATGCTGTGGTCACTGTTGGAAAAGGGTTCTTTAATTTGTATTCCGTAAATTGAATTCAAACTGTTGCAGAAGATGAGATCAAGGCAGTTGTTAAGTCTAGTATTGTTGGTTACTAGTTGTTCCAGTCCCAGGTTTGTTACAGCATTGTAGAAGATTGTGTGTGTGGGTTCAGTTTTACATTCATTTAGGGTCCAGTTAATATGAGGTAGATTGAAGTCACCAAGAAAGATAAAAGTGTGTGGGCAGGATGTTGCCCATGTTAGTAGTGTATTTAGCTTGTTTGCATGTTCGATGTCATAATCAGGTGATCTGTAACAAAGTAAGAATCAAAATGTGATATTTAAGGACAGATCTCAGATGATGGTCTCAGGAAGAACAAGCTCTTGGGTAACTTGGATGTTTTTTAGATGTAAGGACTTTTTATAGAAGATAGCAACACCACCTCCTCTATGGATTTCACGATCTGATTGGTAAACATGATAATCTCTTACTGTGGTAATGGAGTCAGGGAGAGATGCATTGAGCCATGTTTCACAGACAAATATGATGTCAAATTTAGCCATATTTAATAAGAGGAGAAATTCAGGTATTTTATTCACAAGGCTTCTTGTATTGAGTAGCTTGCATTTAAGGCCTGTTGTAGTTGGAATTGAGGTAGTTAGGGGCGTGTGTGCCTAGTTTTAAGTAATGGTGGGTTGGATGAGGTAGGGTTGGATGTGGAGTTGTGGGTTGTGTGACTTACATTTGATACAATCATCGCAATAGTCAACGTAGAGATCCTTCTCTCTATTTTCTAGATGTCTTTTGAGTTCCTTGTGGAGTTTACGGGAGCGGATTCTTTGCAGTATGGATAAGTCTGGTCTTGAGCGAAGTTTTTTTGTGGTTGGGATTGGTTTTTGCAATGGCGTTTATTGTATGAATGAATATGCATTTGCTGGATTCATTTTTGCAAACAACTACAAAATTTTGGGGCCACCGAGCCATCATTGTATTTGGACTCAGGGCCATCTCTGGTTATAGAGGGAGTCAAGCTATTCTCCAAAGCACCTGAGGGCAGGACAAGAAGCAGCCAATGGAAACCAAGGAGAGAAGCAACCTAGAACTAAGGAGAAATTTCCTGACAATTAGAACAATTAATCAGGGGAACAACTTGCCTCCAGAAGTTGTGGATGCTCCAACACTGGAAGTTTTTAAGAAGAGATTTGACAACCATTTGTCTGAAATGGTAGAGGGTTTCCTGCTTGAGCAGGGGGTTGGAGTAGAAGACCTCCAAGGTCCCTTCGAACAATTCTGTTATTCTATGTTCTGTATCTCATATCCTTTCCTTTCTTTTTTTTCTTTTTTTCTTTCCTTTTTTCTTTTCTTTTCTTTCCCTTTCCCATCTTTCTTTTTCCTCTCTTCTCTTCTCCTCTCCCCTCCCTTCTCCTCCCCTCCTCTCCTCCTTTTTAACAGATTTCCTATCACTTCATGGACTGTCGCCACCATGAATTGATACTCAGAAAATAAATTTGAAGCGACACATAGAATGGATGCATTTATCAATATGTTGTTTGAACACTAGAGCATGATAGGGTGAGGAATGAGGATCAAGCCAAGTAATGATTAAAAAGAGCACACTGAAACCAAGTCCACTTTGAGATGAACTTGTTCCATTTTCCAATAGGGCCCCCCATTTCCGTTCCTGGCCAGGCTGCGTGGATTGGCCCCAATTCAAGGTGTTTAATCCAGCCACTCAAACGATAAGGTAAATTGGATTTCTGCATAAGCCCCCACGGCCCTTTTCACATGTGAAATTCGTTTGGAGGCATCCAGTTGCGTTCATGCCGACTTCCCAATTCAGTTTGCAACATCAGCTCGGAAATCCAATCAAACAAGTTTTAAACCTCGTCTTCAGACTGGAGCTTCATCCTCACTTACTTCTTGTGAGAGAAACCTAGACAGGTGTCATGACGAGGCTCTGCAGCCTTGTATGGAGGAAACAGAGGATCTCAAAACCATGGGGCTGGCTAGTCCCATGAGAGGCCCCCCCACCTGTAATAATCCAGTGCTAAACGGCCATCTTATAACATATGCATAATACTGGAAGAAGGAAAGCATACTGCCAGAAAAAGAGATAATAAGGAAAATTATGGGCAGAATCAGACAGGTAAATCCTAAATTAAAAAAAACAAGGGGGAATCTGAGTACTATGAAATGTGGAATAAATTCCATCAGTTGCATAGAAGAAGGCAAGGTTGGAACATAAGTAGCTATGATCATTAGAATAATTAGTAAACAATCTATCGAACAAGAGGATTATAAATGGTGTAGTAACGTTTATATATGAATAACAATTATAATGCCAAAAAAAAAAAAAAAGAATTCTGCCCCCTTTTGATGTTTAATTAGCATTATTCTATCATTTTGAAAGTTTTGACCCTAATGTAATTGTCCATTTCTACTCCAAGTTTTTATCCGCTCTTTTATTTCTCCGTTATATTGTACTGTTCACTGCCCAGAGCCCCTCTGTGAGGGAAATGGGTGGTTTAGACATACGAACTATAAATAAAGATAAATAAATAATATGTAGCTTATTTATTTCAGCACGACAACTTGCATAAATGTGGCTGTCAGGTGAAGCTCCATTCAAAATCCAAGAAAGAAAACCTTAGACTGCATTGTTATAGAGAAAAGGACTTTTACTGAAATTTGAAGCGGTAGAAGAAATCAGAAGAAATACAAGATCTGAGGCAATAGGAGTGAAAAATCGCATATAGAAAGTTATCCCGTGTTCCCATCCCCAATAGTTCAAACTGGCCATCCAATCTGAGGTGTGTATAATGTCATGTGGGTTCAGGTCAGGAGTGGGATCCGACTGGCGTAACAACAACCGGTTCGGGAAGCGCACGCATGCAACATCAAATGGTGCTACATGTGCATGCGCCCTACCAGCTCCAGCAAGCATTTACCTTCTCTAGCTGATGAGTGGCACTCAGCTGTGCCAAGCAAAGCAGATGAGGAGGAAAAGGCAGCCACTAAAGGACAGTCTGGAGCCCAGGCGGATGGGTGGGGCCAAACAGCAGAACAAAACCTGGCCCCAGCGAACTGGTTTGGTGTCAGCTGCTCTTCGGAGCTACCGGGTCGATAGAACTGGACTGAACCAGTAGGATCTCACCCCTGCTTCATCTATTTATTTATTTATTTATTTGATTTGCCAATTGTTTACAAGATAATAAGTATAAGTGTATACATAGTTGTTAATACATGAAATGGGTACATATAAGAAAAATAAAAGAAGAATAAGAGAAACAATAGGACAGGGACGGTAGGCACGTTGGTGTGCTTATGCACGCCCTACAGACCTCTTAGGAAAGGGGTGAGGTCAATAGTAGACAGTCTAAGGTTAAAGTTTTGGGGGTTTGGGGAAGAAACTACAGAGTCAGGTAGAGTATTCCAGACATTGACCACTCTATTGCTGAAGTCGTATTTCCTGCAATCAAGTTTGGTGCGGTTAACTTTGAGTTTGTATCTATTGTGTGCTCTTGTGTTGTTATGGTTGAAGCTGAAGTATTCATTGACAGGTAGGACATTGCAATGTATGATTTTATATACCATGCTTAAATCAGACCGAAGATGGCGTAATTCAAGGTTTTCTAGTTCTAGAATTTCAAGTCTGGTGGCATAAGGTATTCTACAACGAGTAGAGGAGTGGAGAACTCTTCTTGTGAAATCTGGCACACTTCATCACACATCTGGCATGCCAAGACGGTTGGCCTTGGCCTACAGAGACAAGAGGCTACGTTTGCACAGTAAGCAAGTCAGCATAACTAAGAAAGCATCCCAACACCATCCTCCAGCACCTTTATCCCCCCCCCAGCCCAATTATTCCCCCCCGCCCCATTTCTATGGCAGCCGGAAAGAGAACTAGCAGAAGAAGGATTTTTGGAGGCTGACAGTGGCATTTGGGTTTGTGTTAAGAATGATACGGAGAGCCCTTGAGCTACAATCATGAGGGTAGTGACCGTTGAAAGTTATAACGGCACGAAAAAAAGTGACTCACAACCGGTGCTCACAAATGATCAAACTTTGTGGTCCTGACAACTGGCATGTACTTACAACGATTGCACTGTCCCAGGGTCATGTGATCCCCTTTTGTGATCTTCCCAGCTGGCTTCCAACAAGTGAAATCAATGGGGGATGCTGGATTCGTTCAACAACCATGGGATTCACTTAACACGGGGGTCTTCAAACTTGACCACTTTAAGACTTGTGGACTTCAACTCCCAGAATTCCTCCTCCTCCAGTCATGTTAGCTCAAGAATTATGGGAGTTGAAGTCCACAAGTCTTAAACTTGCCAAGTTTGAAGACCCTTGTGTTAGAGTAATACAAGAACAGGAAATGCATCACAGGAACAATAGAGATGAAACCTGGAGGGGCAATGTGATACAGGAAACCACTCCAATAGAGGGGAATGATAGAGCTGCATATAAGATAGAACAGGGGTCTTCAAACTTGACAGCTTTAAGACTTGTGGACTTCAACTCCCAGAATTCCTCCTCCAGTCATGTTAGCTCAGGAATTCTGGGAGTTGAAGTCCACAAGTCTTCCCGAATTCCTCAGCCAGCTGCTGGCTGAAGTTGCCAGTGAAGACCCCTTAAGTGATTCACTTAATAGCCATGGCAAATGAGATCATAAAATCAGGAGAGCCTTAACAACCGCCTCACTTAGCTACAGAAATTCTGCTTCCATTTGTAGTTGTAAGCTGAGAACTACCTGTATTATAAAAGGCCTTAATTTGATTACTGAATTAACTCATAGGTTTGGATAATCCACTATACCTTAAACTAATAAAAGTCTAAATTAGCATAACATACTTGTTGTAGAATACCTTATGACACCAGACTCGAAATTCTAGACCTAGAAAACCTAGAACTACGCCGCCTTTGGCCCGATCTAAGTATAGTATATAAAATCATACATTGCAATGTCCTACCTGTCAATGAATACTTCAGCTTCAACCATAACAACAGAAGAGCACACAATAGATACAAATTCAAGGTTAATCGCACCCAACTTGATTGCAGGAAATACAACTTCAGCAACAGAGTGGTCAATGTCTGCAATACTCTACCTGACTCTGTAGTTTCTTCCCCAAACCTCAAAAACTTTAACCTTAGACTTTCTACTATTGACCTACAAAGTTAGTTAAGACCCCCGCCTCACCCCCGGGAGTCTGACAGCCAATGGGATACATTTCTTACACAGGTACAGGAAACACTAAGGTGGGGCCCAACAGAGGGTATAAAACCCAGGCACTTTCAGCATCTCAGCCCTTCCTTCTCCTTGACCTTCCTTCTTTGGAGCTCCAGGGCATGTGGTCCTGTCCACCATTAAGCCATCTTTCCAAACAGCCTCCATGTTTCTAGTGTCCTTTTCCCCACGTGGAACTGAACCCAGAAGGATAATTTTTCCAACACAGGTTAACAGAACATCCCCAGAAATTAACTCAGGTTTCATTTTGTGAGTCTTGTACCACTGCTCTATTTCCCTTGCAAAAAACTCAGATTTGTTTTCCTCTACCCTGTTTCCCTTCCTGGCTATTAAATCCTGCATGCTCAGCAAACCTCCTTGGAACCCCATATGTAGAGCGACAAGCAGCTGCAAAGTACATCTTTGGAACCCCTAGCCACAATTATCTTCCAGAGGTTGTAAAAACACCCCCAAGGGACTGCTATTATCTGCTAATAATGGAAGGAAAGGGAGGGTTGATTCAGGATTAGCTGGAGATCCTCCCAATAATACAAATTAGCTCTGCAGGGATTGGGGGGAATCAAGGAGCTCTTTCTTGCCAAGGAATGTGGAAAGTGATTATATCCAAGTATGAATTTCTCCATGGGGAAACGGAGCCCTTGAAATACTAATTAAGAAGCCTTATTGGAATACCGGCAGCTCCACCTTCCTTATAAAGTTGGCTATTGTTCACTTTGTAAAGCAATTAAGAGATGGACATTTATTTATTTATTTATTAGAGGCTTGCTTGCCTTAAATTGCCTTATGCTCTGAAGCTGGAAGACTCCCAAATGGATAAAAACCCCTCATTCCTAGCAATTTAAGGTAAACCCGTGGTGTATCAAGCAATTAAAAGCTACAACAAAGTTAAAACATGCATTAAAATCAAAATAGAGTGTCTGTTTATAACAACAACAACAACAGCAACAACAACAACAACATGCCAGCAAAAATAGGACTTCATCTCCAAAGTTTGACAGGAGAACATACTGGAGCCAGGAGCCAATCTGGTCTAGGGTTTAAGGCGCCGGTTGGAAACAAGTAGACTGTGAGTTCTAGTCCCACCTTAGGCATGAAAGCCAGTTGGGTGGGTTTGGGACAATCACTAGGAGACAGTGAATTCTAGTCCTGCCTGAGGGTTGAAAACCAGTTTAGTGGCTTTTTAAACAGATTAACAGAGTTGGAAGGGACCTTGCAGATCATCTAGTCCAACCCCGCTCCCAAGCAGGAGACCTTACACCATTGCTGACAGATGGCAGTCCAGTCTTTTCTTGAAAGCCTCCAGTGATGAAGCTCCCACAACTTCTGAAGGCAACTTCTGTTCCATTGATTGATTGTTATCACTGTCAGGAAATTTCTCCTTATTTCTAGGTTGAATCTCTCCTTGCTCAGTTTCCATCCATTCTTCCTTGTCTGGCTCTCAGGTGCCTTGGAAAATAGCTTGACCCCCTTCCTTTCTATGGCAGCCTCTCAAATATTGGAACAGTGCTATGATGTCTCCCCTGGTCCTTCTCTTCACTAGACTAGCCAGGCCCAATTTCTGCATCCATTCATCATAGGTTTTAGTCTCCAGTCTCCTAATCATCCTGGTTGCTTTTCTCTGCACTTTTTCTAGAGTTACAATCAACCAATGGAACAGAAGTTGACCTCGGAAGTTGTGGGAGCGCAATCACTGAAGGCTTTCAAGAAGAGATTGGACTGCCATTTGTCAGAAATGGTGTAGGGTCTCTTGCTTGGGAGGTGGGATTAGAGTAGATGATCTGCCAAGTCCCTTCCAACTCTGTTAATCTGTAATCCATTACACAGCCTGCTTCCATCATGGCTTCTGTCACCCTTTTCTCATTTATTTTCTATTTTCAAGAAAGATCTACAGAAGTATCTTCCAAAGTATTTATAATTAACAATTCCCATAGAAGAGAATCTATGCAGTTGAGGGTTGAATTGTGGAGTCCCTGGACCTCTCTGAGCTTTATTTTTTTGCTTGCAAGACGTTTCATTACCCAACCAGGTAACATCATCCATGGTTGTGAGTGTCGGGTTTGCTCTTTATTTATATTACAATAGCTTGCCCTGCCATTGTTGGTGCAGGTATGCTTATCTCCTTGGCAATTCCTTGATCAGAGTACTGTTTTCTGAATATTTGCCTGGTGTTAATCCCTGCTTATCTCAGTGTATAGGGTGCAGGGGAGGATGCGTTCTATTGTTTCTGTTTCCTCCTTGGCTTTTTTGTGTCTTTTAAATGTGTAAAATCTCTATAAAGGAATTAGCAGTTGTCTTTTCACATTCTTTGAACCTCCTAAGTCCAACATAAAAAAGTTTATCATGGTGTGGCTTAACTCTATATCTGCAGTAGACACAAATGCATATAAGCCTTCTTAGACAGTCCAAGTGAAGATTTAAGTTGCTTGGTACTCCTTCAAATATTTTAAGGTGCCTTTGAGGGTTGGTCTGATAGGTAGATAAGCCATGAATATGCCAAAAATGCAGTAACTTAGAATAATAATACTTATCTGCGCACAAAGATAATAAAATAATGCAAGGGATAGCTTTAGGTCCTTTCCAACTAGTAACTGATTTTTTATCCATACCCAGCCAATATCCAGGTGGTAACAAAAACCTTCTACATGACTGTTATCTTGTCCCAATCGTGATTGGATGGCTCTTGATGATGTTATAAATCACTGCGGTTGACATGATCCTAGACAATATCCCAGTGAATATTGACTTTCCCTGGCAACAAATGATGGGAATCAAATAACAGCTGGCATTTTGAAGAGGACCTAAAGGAAATAAATTCCTTATCATTGGAAAAGTATATTTTATCCGATGTCTTGTTGACTGTAGCATTGTCTTGGCCGGCCTTGTGTTTAAATCCTAATATATAGGTCGCCCTCGTCGTACAATCATGATTCAGCCCCAAATTTCTGTTCCTTAAGCTAAATAGTGGCTAAGTTTTGTCCCATTTTACGACTTTCCTTTCCACAGTTGTTAAGTGAATCGCTGCCATCGTTACGTTAGTCACATGATTGTTACGTTAGTCAATGAGTATGTCTTCCTCATTGACTTGGCTCGTGAGAAGGTTGCAAAAGGGGATCAAGTGATCCCAGAACACTGTGATCCTGTCTTTCTGAAAATACCTGAAGTGACAAAACGGGGCTAGCTTTTGGCCTGCAAAGCTTGCAGAAGCCTGCAGAAGCCTTCCCGAAGCCTTTGGGAGGCCGAAAAAGGCCTCAAACCAGCCGAAAATCAGCTGTGAGGCACAGTGCAGGTAAGGGGGTGGGTGGGGATTGCATGCACCTGTGTAGGGGGGATGGGGGGAGTGCGCATTGCCTTCTGGGTGCTGGCACCTGAGCACGAGCTTGCAATCACATGCACAATTTTTGGCACAGGAACCCAAAAAGGTTAGCCACCACTGCTTTATACCATTCTGGACAAATGGCTGTCCACTTAATGAAATGAACATCTCACAGAATAACAGAGTTTCAAGGTACCTTAGAGGTCTTCTAGTCTACCCCCCCTGTTCAGGAAACCACTTGCTCAGGAAACCTGCTCTGCCACTGCTTAGGAAACCCTATACCATTTCAGACAAATCATTGTCCAATCTCCTCTTTAAAAAATCCCAGTGTTGGAGCATTTAAAATTTCTGGAGATGTCTATGGAGATTCTCAACCATCCAGGTCATGGTTGCCCCAAAGGTGGTTTTTCAAGAGGCAACTGGACTTTCCTAGAAGATGTTTTGCTTCTCATCCAAGAAGCTTCTTTAGCTCTGACTGGATGATGGGGAATCATCCCCAAGTGCCTGCGTTGTGTTGCTGTGGGGCGTCTTTGGAGCCCACTAATCTGGATCTACTTAAAAGAACCAGTTAACTTCCAAATAAAATGATTGGAAAACATGCTGACTCCTTAGTATTTTTGGTTGCCACAAAAGATGTTGAGCCTCTAAAGAGTGCAAAGAAAAGCAACAAAGATGATTAGGGGACTGGAGGCCAAGACATATGAAGAATGGCTGCAGGAATTAGATATGTGTAGTCTTATGAAAAGAAGGGCAGGGGTGACATGATAGCAGTGTTCCAATATGTCGGGGGTTGCCCCAAAGAAGAAGGAATCAAGCTATTCTTCAAAGCACCTGAAGGCAGGACAAGAAGCAATGGGTGGAAACTAATCAAGGAGAGAAGCAACTTAGAACTAAGGAGGAATTTCCTGTTCTGACCCAAGACTTGTTCAAATCAAACAAACACAAAGCATGTATAAAAGCAAACCTTTTTAATGCGCACTGTGAATTCTGTGCATTCACAGCCAAGAATCATTCAAAACTAATTGTCCCAGATGAGAGCAAGCCCTTTCAAGGTTGTGAAAGGCTGCCAAGAACAAAAGAGTAATTGCAGATAAATATCCAACGCCAGAAGTTTAAAAACAAACAAACTGGGGAAGGCAGGGGTTCAACAAGGACTCTGAGCATAAAGAATTTCTTTGCTTCATGCAAAGAAGCCAACCCTGAAGGCTGGCTTTTATCCTTTATGGGAGGGGCCATCACCTTCCAGCCTTAGTCCCGAGTCACCCGTGCTTCTTCAGCTGCTCTTTCCTTCGAGCAGCCCTGCGCACATGTGCACTCGACACAGGCTCCTTGGGGACCTCTTCATCACTGCTACCAGCCTCCACAAGCTCTGAAGGCAGCACTCCACTCTCCGATAGTCCTGGCCCCATCCCTGCATCACACACAGGCCCCTCGTCCAAGTCCTCGCTCTCAGAGAACTCAGCCGTCTGCACCTCCCGCCGGCGAACCACAACATTTCCTGACAATGAGAACAATCAACCAGTGGAACAACTTGCCTCCAGAAGTTGAAAATGCTCCAACACTGGAAGTTTTTAAAAAGATGTTGGATAACCATTTGTCTGAAATGCTGTAGGGCTTCCTGCCTAAGCAGGGGGTTGGACTAGAAGACCTCCAAGGTCCCTTCCAACTCTGCTATTCTTAATATCCTTATTTATTAATGAAATTACTCCCAATATTACAAATGAATATGCTCTTAGTTAGCCAACAGAGATTTTCCGTCGCGAGAGAATGCAGAATACAATCATCGGTTGAGGTGTTCAAATGAAGACTTTGATCATACAATATTCATAATGCACTTTAACACGGCAGCTTCAATGCAGCTTCTCTTCCTTTCAAATGCTGACATCTAGATTTCGCTAAAGTGTTGATATTTCATCTCTTTCTCTTTCATTTCGAACCAGCCACACAAGAAAAGAGACTCGCTTTCCTTTCGATTGTGATTTACACACTGTCTCTATTTAGAGACTCTGTGAAGGGAGGATGAATATGATAACCCTACAGGAACACGAGGAAATCAAAGTATGTCCCGACCTTTTGTTGTAGCTGATTTTTTATTTTATTTTTTTTCAAATTGTTTCTGCGATGTGCATCAAAGCTGCAGCAAGGTGAGAATCTCTCTGCATCACTCAGACAGAGGGTAGAGTTATGACAGTCTTTGACTTAAAACATTTCATTTAGTGACTGCTCAAAGTTACGATGGCACTGAAAAAAGTGACTTATGTCCAAATTCAGGTGCTTGCTGTTGTTGTTTGCCAGCAGCCTGTGCAGACGGCAGCAGAATTGGACAATGGGGAAGAAAGGGGACCAGTCAGGGAGTCTGGAGAGGACTCGGATGAGGGTCCTGCATCTGATGCAGAGATGGGGCCAGGACCATCTGGGAGTGGGGTGCGGACTCTGGAGCCTCTGGAGTCTGGCGGCAGCAAGGAAGAGGAACAAAGGGAGCCTGTTCCCAGCGTGTGTGTGCACAGAGCTGCTAGAAGGCAAAAGCAGCTGAAACAAAAGGGGTCACTCGGGAGTAAGGCTGGGAGGTGATTGCCTCTCCCATAAGGGAAAGATGGTGAAACCTTTGCAGGAAGCAAAGTCATTTGTTTGGTTCAGATTCATTCTTGGTTGGTTTTTGTTCCAGTTCATTTGATACTTCTGTTATTGGCAGCCCTTCACAGAAAAGAAAGGTGGGTGCTTATCTCGAGGGGCTGTTTGAGATTCATTACCAGCTGGGAATGAAAATAATTCCCAGCGTTGCAATAAAACAAGATTTGTTTTTAAAATAAGCGTGTGCGTGATTACGGTTTAGGAAGCCTTGGTCAGAACACTTGCCAATGGGTTCATATTTACAATGGTTGCAGTATCTCAGGGGCACGTGCTCCCCTTCTGACAAGCAAAGTTAATGGGGAATCCAGATTCACTTAATGACCATGTGACTAACTTTACAACTGTAGTGATTCACTTAACAATTATGGCAAGTCAGATTCACTTTTTAAAAAAAAATAATACAAAAATCTCATGTCCATTAACAGTTATTGTGTCATTGTATATACATGTTTCTTTTTTTGTGACTATACATTATTTTTATCCTTATCCTTCACCCATTCGTACTACCTTTCCCATGTTGCATAGTATTCTCGATCCTCTTTGCCTTTCAGTTACATAGTGAATTTATCTAGTTCAGCACAGTCCATTATTTTTTGAATCATCTGGTGGTATTTCATCACTCTTCCAATTTTGTGCTAACGTGATTCTTGCTGCAGTTAAGATGTGTACAATAAGGTATCTTTTATCTTTACTCCTATCCTTTGATCATACCTAATAAAAACATTTCGGGTTCCAAATTCATTTTATATTTTTTTAATCTCAAAAAGCCATCTCTGTATTTTCTTCCAGTATTTTTTGACCTCTATACATTGCCACCACATATGGAAAAATGTTCCTTTCTTTTGTTTGCACTTCCAGCATTCTGGTTTCAAGGTTGGATACATTTTCACCAGTCGTGCTGGCGCTAAGTGCCATCTACAAAACATTTTATATTGATTTTCTTTGAACGCCGTCGACAAAGTCAGCTTCCAGTTCTCAGTCCAAGTCTTTCCCCACTCATCCAAATTTATATTATGACCCACATTTCTCGCCCAGGCAATCATTGGTCCCTTAACAATTTCCTCCTCTAGTTCTACCTCCAGTAAATAATTATATGTTCGTGTTATAAATTTTATATCCTTGCCTGTCAAGATTTGGTCCAATTTTTGTAAATCTTTATCTATCCCTAGCTCCTTTACATCTTTCTTAAATTTAGTTTGAATTTGCAAATATACCCACCAGTCTAATATTATCCCTTGTTCTTTTAGTTTATCCAGTGTTTTTAATTCCCTCTGTTCATCTACCAATTCTTTATATCTAATCATTTTTTAAATGTCCCTTGTATTTGGATATAATATAGCTTCCATAGGTGAGATCCAGTTTGGTCTTTTCAAATAATGCTTTTTAAAAATTTTCTCCCATGTTTGTAAAAGTGAGTCCCTTATCAAATGTCTATTCACTTAATGACCATGTTACTAACGTAACTACATAACTACTATAGTGATATTTATTTTTATTTATTTTTTATTTTATTTGGTTTGTCAATTGGTTACAAGATAATAGGTAAAATAAAATAAGTAAAAACATAGTTATGAATACATGGATACATATAAGAAAAATAAAAGAAACAAATATAAAACAGATATAAAACAACAGAGGGATCTGGACAGACTAGAACAGTGGGCCATATTTAACAAAATGAAATTCAATGTAGAGAAAAGTAAAGTCCTACACTTAGGCAAGAAAAACCAAAAGGACACATATAGACTGGGTGAAACCAGGCTCAATAGCAATAACTGGGAGAGGGATCTTGGAGTCTTAGTGGACATCCAGCTAAATAGGTGCCAGCAGTGTGCAGCGGCAGCCAAAAAAGCTAATGCAATCCTAAGTTGCATTAACAGAGGGATACAATCGAGATCAAGGGAAGTACTAATGCCACTCTATAAAGCCTTAGGGAGACCACACCTAGAGTCCTGCATCCAGTTTTGGTCACCACATTATAAAAAAGATGTTGAGACTTTAGAAAAGTGCAGAGAAAAGCAACCAAGATGATGAGGGGACTGGAGACTAAAACATACGAAGAACAGTTGCAAGAACTGGGCCTGGATAGTCTAGTGAAGAGAAGGACCAGGGGAGACATGATAGTGGTCTTCCAATATTTGAGGGGCTTCCACAGAGAGGAGGGGGTCAAGCTATTTTCCAAGGCACCTGAAGGCCAAACAAGGAACAATGGATGGAAACTGATCAAGGAGAGATCCAACCTGCAAATAAGGAGAAATTTTCTGACCGTGAGATCAACCAACCCATGGAACAGAAGTTGTCCTCAGAAGTTGTTGGAGCTTCATCAATTGAGACTTTCAAGAAGAGACTGGACTGCCATCTGTCAGAAATGGTGTAGGGTCTCCTGCTTGGGCAGGGGGTTGGATTAGATTAGTGGTCACCAACTGGATGGAGAAGCTTATTGGATGAGAAGCAAAATGTATTCAAAGAAAAGCCAGAAAGTCCACCTGCCTCTTGAAAAAAGCATTTTTGGGACAAACATGACTTGGATGACTGAGAATCTCCATAGACGGATGGAAAGTAACAAAGGAGAGAAGCAACCTAGAACTAAGGAGAAATTTCAATCAAGATCACATGAAGGTTTAGTATTGCTTTGCAAAGCCATAGTAACACCACGCTTGGAATATTGCATCCAGGTCTGGTCATCACAATACAAAACATGTTGAGACTCTGGAAAGAGGAACAAGCAGGGGTGAGATTCAAATTTTTTAACAACTGGATCTGTGGGCGTGGCTAGGTGGGTGTGGCCGTGTGACTGGGTGAGCATAGCTTCTATTTTTTTCCGCAGCAATGCCCCCTGGGTTTTTTACCTCCATTTTGGGGTCTCCTGGGCCTCAGGGAAGCCTCATGGGGGGTGTTTTTGCTCCCAGGAAGCTTACCTGGGGCCCAGGAAGGCAAAAGACAGAGCATGGGGGGGCACAGCACCCCACCTTCACCCCACCCTCAACCCCTACGTGCCCCTTTTTGCCTCCTGGGCCTCAGGGAAGCCTCCTGGGCGAAGCAGTAAGACAGTGAGGGGAATTCGGGCACAGCTGATCATCGGAACAGCTGATCGTCAGGAAGTGGGAAAAAGAAATACCTTAAGGAGTGACTGGGCGGGGGAGAACGCAGTCAGCGATGTCGGGCGTGCGCAATAAGGACTGGCTGGGTGGGCAGGGGAGGGCAGGAGAGGGGCGGGTGGAGAGGGGCGGGGCCAGCCAGGGGCACGATTTGCCAGTTCTCTGAACTGCGCAGAATCATAACAACCGGTTCTATAGAACCAGTCCGAACCGGTAGAATCCCACCCCTGAACTGGAGGCTAAAACATATGAAGAACGGTTGTTGGAAATGGGTATGTCTAGTTTGATGAAAATAAGGACTGGGGTGACATGATAGCAGTGTTCCCATATATCAGGGGCTGCCACAAAGAAGAAGGAGTCAAGCTATTCTCCAATAGTCAAGCTATTCTCCAAAACACCTAAGAGCAAAACGAGAACTATCAGACGAAAACTAGTCAAGGAGAGAAGCAACCTAGAACTAAGGAGAAATTTCCTGACAGTGAGAACAATTAATCAGTGGGACAACTTGCCTCCAGAAGTTGTGAATGCTCCAACACTTTTAAAGAAGAAACTGGATAACCATTTGTCTGAAATGATACAGGGTTTCCTGCCTGAGCAGGGGGTCAGACTAGAAGACCTCCAAGGTCCCTTCCAACTCTGTTATTCTGTTATGGGGGGAAAATAGAAAGCATAATGTTCCCATTGGAGATATACCTGGTTGGCTTTCAGTGGAGCATCGCCTGCAATCTCAGGGCAAGGATGGAAGTGCGGTGATTTGTCGTCTGAGATACTCGGCTGGCCTTCAGAGGGGCTGCTCCACAGATTATTGAGTGCAAGATCCTGTTTACTTTTGTCTAATGACCATTCAAAGTTAAAAACAGCACTGGAAAAAAAGAGAACTATGACCATTTTTCACACTTACGACCATTGCAACATCCCCATGGTCATGTGATCAAAATTCAGATGCTTGGCAATGGGTTCATATTTAGGAAAATTGCAATGTCCTTGGGTCATGTGATCCCCTCTTGTGACTTTCCGACAAGCAAAGTGATTGGGGAAGTCAGATTCACTTAACAACTGTGTTCCTAATTTAACAACGGCAGTGGTTCACTTAACCACTGTGGAAAAGGAGGCAAAACTCACTTGACAAATGTTTCACTTCACAACAGAAATTTTAGGCTCAATTGTGTCCTAGGCTTAGGCCTACCTCTATTCTTGGTATTATCACCTCTTGTTTGTTTTTCTAAAACAAAATCAAGTGTGGTTTTTGGCAGGACTACATTATTCAACCCTTGCCTTTTCAATATATAACAAGCAGAGGTGGTATTCAGTAGGTTCTGACCGGTTCTGGAGAACCGGTAGTGGAAATTTTGAGTAGATCTATTCTCTTCCTCCTGAGTCCCAGCTGATCAACTGGGTCTTCTTTGTTGCCCTGCACAGGAGAACGGAGCTGAAAAGCAGGTTAGTGGGGCCAGAGGTGGCATTCAGCCAATTCTGACCAGTTCTGGAGAACCGGTAGCGGAAATTTTGAGTAGTTCAGAGAACCGGCAAATACCACCTGTGACTGGCCCTGCCCCCATCTATTCTCTGTTTCCAGAGTCCCAGCTGATTGGCTGGGTCTTCTTTGTTGCCCTGCACAGGAGAACGGAGCTGAAAAGCAGGTTAGTGGGGCCAGAGGTGGCATTCAGCTATTCTGACCAGTTCTGGAGAACCGGTAGCGGAAATTTTGAGTAGTTCAGAGAACCGGCAAATACCACCTGTGACTGGCCCCGCCCCCAAATATTCTCTTCCTCCTGAGTCCCAGCTGATCGGCTGGCTCTTCTTTTGTTGCCCTGCATGGGAGAATGGAGCTGTAAAGCAGGTTAGTGGGGTGGGGAGGGAATGGGGATTTTACAGTATCCTTCCCCTGCCACGCCCACAGAACTGGTAGTAAAATAAAAAAAAATCCCACCACTGACCATGTCCCATATTTTTTTGTGCACTATCCCACCACATATGTTTATATGTTCCAACTTCGTTCTTGCACCTCCAACAAATATTTGTATATTTACCATCTATTTGATTTAATTTATGTGGTGGTAGGTACCACCTCCATATCACTTTATATCCATTTTCCTTCACTCTAACTGACATATTCTTATATACTCTTCTATTCCAAATATTTTTCCAATCATTATCATTTATTTTTTCCTAAATCTGATTCCCAAATTAATTTTAAACCTTTTGCCTTTAAAGATTGTCACCTTCAAAGCCCTTCATGGCTGGATCTGAGGGACCACCTTTTGCCAGTCATATCTACCTGATCCACTAGAGCGGGGAGGAAAACAATGCTGTGGGTCCCATCCCCAAGGGAGATACACCTGGTGGGACCCAGAAGAAGGGCCTCCTCCATGGTGGCTCCCTCTCTCTCGAACATCATCCTTCCAGAGATTAGAATGGCCCCCACTCTGGCACTCTTCCAGAAGGCGCTGACGAACTGGTTCTGCCAGCGGGCCTGGGGAACCCAGAGCGGGAGGGAGCCCATTAAATGGCTCATGTGAGGTGTTGTTGCCAGGGTGAGGGGCTGATTTTATAATATTAATTTATTATATGACCTTTTCTTAGTTTTATTGTTTTTATATTCTTTTATATTTTATATTTTTTTATATTCTGTAAGCCTTCTCGACTCGCCATGAGAGAATAGGCGGCAATATACATTTCCTAAAATAAAGTTATAAATTCTACTCTATTCCTTGGAGGTCCTCAACTCCAACCCCCTGCTTAGGCAGGAAATCTTATAATCATTTCGGACAAATGGTTGTCCAGGCTCTTAAAAAGAAGAGATTGTTCTTCTTTGTTGTTGAAAAGGGCCTTGTCTAAACGGATTTCTACGGGAAGAGCTTGCTTGCCTTTTCCTATTAAAAAAAAAGGTCCTCCCTTAGTGACGCTTGGCTTAGTGACTGCTTGAAGTTACAAAGGATCCCCTCAGAGTTACTTATGACCTGTTGTAATATATGACTTAGCACTGCAGAAAAACAAATAGCAATAGCACTTAGACTTATGTAACGCTTCTCGGTTTTTTACAGCCCTCTCTAAGTGATTTTACAGAGTCAGCCTATGGCCCCCAACAATCTGGGTCCTCGTTTTACCAACCTCGGAAGGATGGAAGGATGAGTCAACCTTGAGCCGGTAGGAATCGAACTGCTGGCAATCGGCAGCCAGCAGAATTTGCCTGCAATACAGTGTTCTAACCACTGTGCCACCACAGTTCTTAAGGCTTCGTTTGCTTGGTCAGTCAAGCAATTCCAGAAGCTAAAATTGCTTTAGTTTATTTAACTAAAGTGTCCCATATGGGTGATCCAAGAATGTCCCACATTTACTTTCCATCTTGTAACAAACGGAAACCCACCGATTTATATTAAACAAAAGTTCGTTGTTTCTGTTTATCTAATTGGTCATGACTTCAGGGTCTCCAATCTTCACCGGACTTTATTTTTTCAAAAATCCTTTTCATTTATAAAGGGGGGGGGTGAAGGGATTCATGCTGCAAAGAGAACCACCAACCTCAAGCTTCTTATGTATTTCCAACTACACCTCTGGGCCTCCTGCAACCTTCATGTGAACTCTTCGAAAATAATAATGTGGATGGTTGCAGCTCAGTGCTTTAGTTGCAAATAGTACCATTTGCTTCTTGCCTACAAGGAAACTTCAGAGCAGCAGTAAAGTATCGTGGAAGATTGCATGGATGGGGAAAACTAACATCCACCAACCGTTCACCTTCTAATAGAAAAACAAAACAAAAACAGAATAACAGAGTTGGAAGGGACCTTGGCAGTGGTGGTATGCTGGTTTGGCCTGATTCGGCCAAGCCGGTAGTGACGATAAGCAGCGAAGACCAAACCAATTCTCCCCGCCACTCGCTGTTGGGCCCACCTGCCAGCCCGGGCTCCCATACTCACTTTTATCCTCTGAATTTGAAGTGCAGATGCTTTGCGTGGCACAGAAGAGTCCCATGTGGCAGCTGCTGAAGCGACTGGCCGATTGCAGGAGGTGAGTTGGAATGCCTCTGCGCCTGCGCAAAGTGCATGTTTGGTGCCCACCTAGAAGCCCACCAAGCCACACCCACCCGAACTGGTGGTAAAAGTTTTTGAATCCCACCACCGGACCTTGAAGGTCTTCTAGTTCAACCCTCTGTTTGAGCATTCCAGACAAATGGATGTCTGAGCTCTTCTTTAAAATCTCCAGGAATGGAGCACCTACAATTTCTGGAGGCAAGTTATTCCACTGATTTATGGTCCTCAGTCAAGAAATTTCTCCTTAGTTCTAGGTTGCTTCTCTCCGTGGTTAGTTTTCATCCATTGCTTCTTATTCTGCCTGCCTTCAGGTGCTTTGAAGAATAGGTTGAGCTATTGTAGAAAAGTAGAGTCAGGGTGGGTTGTAACAAATTTCAAATAAATAAATGAATACCAATAGAAGAGAATATTTGCAGCTCAGGGTTGAACTGAACAACTTTGAATTGTTAACTAGGGCATACAAAACCTTTGCCAGACCAATTCTCAAATACAGCTCGTCCGCCTGGAACTCACACTGTATATCGGACATTAACACAATTGAGCAGGTTCAGTGGTATTTCTCAAGAAGAGTACTCCACTCCTCCACTCACAATAGAATTCCCTATGCCTCCAGGCTCCAAATTCTGGACCTGGACAATCTGGAACTGCACCACCTGCAGTCCGATCTAAGCATAGTACACAATATTGTCTGTTACAATGTCTTACCTGTCATTGACTTCTTCAGTTTCAATCACAATAATACACAGGCAAACAACTGATACAAACTCAGGGTAAACTGTTCCAAACTCAAGTGCAGAAAATACGACTTCAGCAACAGAATGGTCAATGCCTGGAATGTCCTACTCAACTCCATTGTTACAGCCTCAACTCCTCACAGCTTCAATCTCAAACTGTCTACTGTGGACCTCACCCCCATTCCTAAGAGGCCCTTAAAGCATAAGAGCTCACCAGAGTGCCTACTGTCCCTGTCTTACTGTCCCCATTTATCTGTATTTATTCCCTTTGTTCTTGTTTATGTTTATACTTATACTTGTTATCTTGTACATATTTGACTAACAAATAAATAAATAAACTATGAGCTCTATGGTATTTTTTGAGCTTGGTTGTTTCCTTGTACTGATGTTTCCTAGTTAGGTAATCAAACATCTATGAGAAAAGAACCCAACTCAGAGAGCATCAAGGACCTCACAAAAAATGGGTATTTGCTCAAGGATCACACCCTCCTACAAGCCATGTTGTCACTCCTATGCTCTCAGAATTTGAGATCTGCCTACAATTGCAGGTGGAACATGTTAAGATGCACCTAAGCGTTGGGAAGCACCTAGCCTAGCAGCAATGAAGGGGTCAAGCAAGGATCTAGCCTGGAATCACTGCAGAACCATAAAGGGGCTAGATCCAAGCCCTTCTTCCTTGGAACCTTATCGAATTGTTCCCAGGAGTAGCTGCCAGTGTTGGGAGATTCCTGTATGACAGGCAGAACACAACAAAGTAGTCAGCTCAAACTTTGCATGGCTGTTCTGACCAAGGCTTCCTGAGACCATAATTAAGTACACACTTAGTCCAAACACTCTTTTTATTTCAACGCTTAGAATTATGTTCATTCCCAGCCTGTAATGAATCCCAAACAGTCCCTCGAGATAAGCACCCATCTTTATCTCCTTTGAATTGCTGTCAACCACTAAAGTGCCAAATTAACTGTAAAAAGCCAACTGAAGTACAAAGTCCACACAGAGCTTCAAGGTTTAATCCGAACAGAGCAAATGACTTTGCTTCCTGCAAAGGTTTCTCTACCTTTGCACTTCCTTTATACCTTATGGGAGGGGCAATCACCTCCAAACCTAACTCCTGAGTCGTCCCTTTTGTCTTAACTGTTCTTGCCTTCTGGCAGCTCTGCACACACGCACACTGGGAACAGGCTCCCCTTGTTCCTCTGCTTCGCTGATGGCAGATTCTGGAGGCTCCGGACTCAGCACATAACTCCCAGATGGTCCTGGCCCCATCTCTCCCCAGATTCCTGGACAGGTCCCCTTTTTCCCCCACTGTCCAATTCCACTGCCATCTGCACAGGCTGCCAGCAAACCACAAGAGCTGGGTCTGCTTGTTCGCACCCAACACCTAGTTTTAACTTCAGCAACTTACGTGAATTTGTTCTGAGGCACTGCAGATGAAAAGAGGTGTCAACCTGACATGCTTTGAGAACTCTACCATGGAAGAGACAACATAAATAGACGAATGAACATCCGGAAAGAGAAAAGACAGGAACAATAACTTCAAACTCCTGAATGAAAACCTCTCGAAAAGCAGCGATACCGTCTATGAACTGTAGCTGTCAGGTTTGAAAGCACAAAAGAGCTGCTATCAAAGTCACTCTTTCTAGCCTGCTTTGAATAGCTGGAATCGTATGCTTGTCGCTTTACAACACTACAATGGGATGATCAAAATATTCCTAGGGAGGCAAGTTTCTCTCCGTACCATTTCAAAATGATGGTGGTCAGAACCTGAGAAGTGGAGAGATCGAATAAGAATGAACCAATTTTTGACTTGACCTTGAGCCACGCATGCATCAGGTGACATTGGGTAACTCTCCTTTCTTGCATTCATCGGAGGATTGAAAGGAACTCCTTTTAATGACACCGCCACCATTTTAGCTTGCTGCAAGATCCTTTTTCACTGTTTACTTTTTCTCCCTGTCTCATCCCTGGTGGCCTCCTTTAAGTGTTTTCTTTCGCAGCCGAACAAAACCCTTTCGCTCTGAGCTATGGAGGATCAGAATGACACAAAGAGTCAAAAAAAAATATGACTCAGGTTACAGCCAAAGAGAGGTCAGTAAGAAAGCTGACACAAACCATTTAGGGCAGCCTGGAGAACTATTAGAAGGCCATGCCGAAGGGAGCTTGACATCTACAAAGCCTTTGTGGATAGTCCTCTCATTTTGGGCAAGGTTAAAGTGGTTAGAAGGTTTCAGGTATCCATCATAGCACTACCAGCTAGAAAGGGACCTCCCATTTTGCTGATAGTGGAGAGAAAAGTAAAATTCTACATTTAGAAAAACCAGATATAGAATGAACAGAATTAACAGAGTTGGAAGGGATCTTGTAGGTCATCTAGTCCAACCCCCTGCCCAAGCAGGGGACCCTATATCATTTCTGACAGATGGCAGTCCAGTCTCTTCTTGAAAGCCTCCAGTGGTAGGTACAATAGGTGGTACCTGGCTCAACCAGTAGTAACTGTGAGAGGAACCTAGGAATCTTTATAGACAATCATTTAAATATGAACCAGCACTGTGCTGCAGCTGCCAAAAAAGCCAATGCAATTCTAGGCTTTATCAATAGAGGGATAGAATCAAGATCACGTGAAGTCTTAATCCCACTTTATAATGTCTTGATAAGACCACACTCGAAATGCTGCATCTAGTTTTGGTTGCCATGATGTAAAAAAAGATGCCCCAGAAGGGGAAAGAAAACAGTAGCAATCTACAACATACAATGAATGTAATGACTGGATCCAGTTTTGGTCACCATGATATAAAAGAGGATGTTGAGATTCTAGAAAGAATAGGAAGAAGAGCAACAAAGATATTTGGGGACTGGTGGATAAAATATATGACAAATGGTTGCAGGAATGGAGTGGTGCAGTGGCCTAGAGGTGGAGCTCTCACCTCACAATCAGGAGGCTGTGAGTTCGATCCTAGGTAGAGGCAAATATTTCTCTCTCTGGGCACAATGAGAATATATCTTCTGAATACCTCCGCATTGGTGACAGGAAGGGCATTTGGCCATTAAAAAACTCTGCTAGCTCCATTCAGTTGGCCCAACCCAACATTGCAAGAGATTATGGGGTCGTTAAAAGTAGATGATGATGATGGTTGCAGGAATTAGGTAGGTTTAATGAAAAGAAGGACTAGGGGTGACATGATAGCAATGCTCCAATATCTAAGGGGCTGCCACAAAGAAGAGAGGGACAACCTATTATCCAAAGGACCCAGAAGGCAGGACAAGAAGCAATGGATGGAGATTAATCAAGGAAAGAAGCAACCTAGATATAAGGAGAAATTCCCTGACTGTGAGAACAATCAATTAGCTTGCCTTAGAAGTTATGGGTGCTCCATCACTGGAGGTTTTTAAGAGATTTGTCTGAAATAGTATAGAGTTTCCTGCTAGAGTAGGGGGTGGAACTAGAAGATCCCCAAAATCCCTTCCAGCACACTTATTCTAATTGTGCAAGCTTCACTTTTCCTTCATCTTGTCCTATGATTATATTATGCTTATTGTATTATATTATTTGTGAGAACAATCAACCAATTATGTTGTATTATTATATTGTGAGAGCAATCAACCAGTGGAACGGAAGTTGCCTTCAGAAGTTGTGGGAGCTTCATCACTGAACTCTTTCAAGAAGAGACCAGACTGCCACCTGTCAGAAATGGTGTAGGGTCTTCTGCTTGGGCAGGAGGTTGGACTAGATGACCTACAAGGTCCCTTCCAACTCTGTTAATCTGTTAAGTCTATATGTGCTGAAAAGCACTCTTGTCCAAGAGCAAAATTCATACACTCTATGGGATATAAATAAAATACATGAAATAATGCCTCTCTTTCTCCATTGGCCAGCCAGGCTGCAATAGGCAGAGCTTGGACACTTTTGAACTAAATGAAATTAACCTTGCAGGTTGCCAACTCAGATAGATGCTCAATTGGGCCCTAGGGGCCACTCCTTCTCCCCTGACCCCATAACCCAAGGTAATAAAGGATATTATCTACTTACTAAAAAGTAATCATCCTGAGTTCAGTATGGACATCCTGTAGGCAGGGTGGGATTCTACCGGTTCAGACCGGTTCAGATGAACTGCTATTTCCGGGGATCATTTGGCCCTGCCCACCTGCCCCTGCTCTTTCCTGTTCTTTATTTCCTTGGTTTTGAGCACAGCTTAGTCGCACGGCACTTTGCCGTGCATCAGCTGTTTTACTCACCGGGGCTGCAGCAGAAGTATTAAGTATTATAGCTAAAAATGGTCTTGTAAACTCATAAAGTATTCCTATGTATGTTTTCGAGTTGCCATAAGCAAGGGGGTGGGAACCAGAAGTACATTCCATGCATATCTTACAAAGATTGTAGCTGGGCTACTGGATCTTCTGCTGTGAAAATCCTTCATTGGAGAATGTGATTGATGACACCTAGCCAAACGTCCTTCGTTGGAGAATCTGATTGATGACACACCCGGGGGAGAAACAGGGTCACAGGTGTCCCTGTGTGACACGCAAATCACGTTTGTCAGAGTTGGCTTCAACTGGGATAATGCCGGACATGTTGCACCTAATAAATCTTTTGGATTATTTTGAAGCTTGGTTCAAGGCTCATGATTTAATTAGGGCAATTGACGGAACCCTGACAGGTCTTTTCTAAATGCTGGGCATGCATGCGAAGTGCATGAACCGGTTGTTACACCGGTTGAATCGCACTACTTCCTGTAGGTGACTGTGACCAGAATTGTAGCCTTAAGAAACCCCATTTCAAACTTATTAAAAATAGCAACATTTGGGGACCCCTCAGCCAAATACATTAGAGGAGAAAGTAATTTAGCTTACATCTTATTTATTTTTTTGCCTTGATTGCAATTATTATAATTCATCCATCTGCATAAAGCTTCGTAATCTACATTTCTGCTCCTTCACTAATCATGGAAGACGTACCATTTCAAAATCTCATGTTCCTGCAATTGGGGGACCAGACTTTCTGTTGTTTGGTGAGACATTTGTTAAGTGAGTTTTCCCCCATTTTTATGACCTTTCTTGCCACCCGTTGTAAAGTGAATCACTGCAGTTGATAAGCTAGTAGCCCAGTTGTTAAATGAATCCTGTTTCTCCCTGGACCTCGTTTGTCAGAAGGTCGCAAAGGGAGATGATATCACCTTGGGACGCTGCAACCGTCATAAGTATGAGTCAGTTGCCAGACATCTGAATTTCAATCACGTGATCATGGGAATGCTACAACAGTCGTTAAGTGCGAAAAATGCCCCTAAGTCCCTTTTTTCAGTACCGTTGTAACTTTGAACGGTCACTAAATGAACCGTTGTAAGTCGAGGACTACATGTACAGTGCTAATAATTTCCTTGGTCACATGACCACCATTTGCAACATTCGCGGCTGAATTCCAATAAGCCACGGGCAAAGCCATATTTGTTTAGCAACTGCATGATTCACTTAATAACTGCAGTGCAGGCAATCCTCGGCTTACAATAGTTCATTTAGCAACCGTTTGAAGTTGCAACAGTCCTGAAAAAGAAGATTTTCATACTTATGACCGTTGCAGCCTCCCCATGATCACCTGATCAAAATGACTCAAATTTACAATGGATGCAGTGTCCCGAGGTCATGGGATCTCCTTTTGTGACCTTCTGACAAGCAAAGTCACTGGGGAAACCACATTCACTCAACAACCAGGTTCCTTAACTTATGTCGTGGCCTATTGGCCACTGGCCCCTTCGGCAGCTGAATCAGATAAGGAGGCAGCATGGAATTCAGGGCCAGCATCAAGGGGACCTGAAAACTCCAAGGGGGAAAGAGGAAATGGAGCTGTCAGAGAGATACACACAGAGAGAGAGGTGGAGCCTGGGCTGTCCATCATCCCTCAGATGGAGAGTCAACAGCTCCCAGCTCTGGAAGTGGCTGATGTGGAAGAGGAGGAAGAGCTGGGTCCAGTGCCTGACACGCAGATGCACAGAAGGCAGAGGAGAGGAGAACTGTGGAAATCTATAAGCCGGTCCTTGGGACAGAAGAGCCACCGCTGCTAGCGAAGCCCCACCCTAGCTCTGGGGATAAAAGGCAGGGGGAGGAGATGAACAGGTGTGGCAGGCAACTATTTATCTCCCTGCTGGTCCGCCATGGATAGCTTGCACATCCGATTCTTGTCTGGAGATTATCAAAATCCTTTTTGGAATCTGCAGTGCCTTCTGAGACAGAGGAGGGAGAGACAGAAACACACGGTGAGAGAGAGAGAGAGACAGAGACAGAGAGACAGAGAGAGCAGCTGGAAGAAAGTGAGTGCACCTTCCAGGACATCCTTTTCTTCCTTTGTGGGAAGAGAGAGAGAGAGAGAGAGACCCCTGGTGTGCTGGGCCAGTTCAGGGAGAAAGGGAGCGAGCGTCACTTTCCACATGACTTAAATATTTTGTAGCCTGCTGCGAGAGAGCGGTTGCTGGCGCTCCTAATGGAGGGAACGTTTCATTAACTACAAATGGGCTTGTCATGTTTGGGAGCCAGATCAGAACAATTTCACTGCAGCAATTCACTTAACAACCGTGGCAAGCAAGATCATAAAAATGCGGCAACATTCACGTAACATCTGCTTCGCAACAGATATTTATGGTTGTAAGTCGAGGATCAAATGTAAACTTACAATGCATATCTTGCACCTACATTTTGACCCACGATCAGAGGTGGCATGCTGCCACTTCGCACCAGTTTGAGCGAACCGGTTGTTAAGATTCTGTTCTTTGGCCTGTTTGCGGCTGTTTTTTTAGGCCAAAAATGATTTAAAAAAAACAGCCTGAAAATGGCCTGAAAAACAGCCTTAAAATGGCCTGAAAATGGCCTGGAAAATGGCCTCAAAGATGGCTGAAAAAACAGCCTGGAAAATAGTCCAAAAACATCCTGAAAACACCCTGGAAAAATGGCCTGAAAATGGCCCGAAAACACCCTGAAAAATGGCCTGAAAACGGTCTGAAAATGGTTTGAAAATGACCTGAAAAATGTCCTGAAAAATGGTCTGAAAAAGTCCTAAAATGGCTGAAAATAGCCTGAAATCAGGCCCAAAAATTGGCCAAAAAATGGGCAGGGGCGGGGCCAGCCAGTTAAATCCTTCCTCTTCCTTTGAGGCAAGTGGTTGGGAGGCAGGGCTGGGTGTGATGAGTGACATCACCCACCCTATCACATGATCAACCGGCCATGCCTACCCAGCCAGAGATCTGGTTATTAAATTATTCCAATTCCACCACTGCCCATGACGTTTCTTCAGCCTTTTTGAGTGTCTTGGTCTTGGATAAATTTTATATTCTCTTGCATACTAACTCTGTGAACTCTGGAAGTTAATTATTCACTCAGCTCCTCCCCCCTTGAACCCCATTGATTCTCGTTCTCTCCTTCTTGATTGCATCTGGTTAAAATCATTCCACTCGATCAGCATTAAGTAATCTGAATAATTAATATGATAATTTAATCCGGGAAGACAAACAAAATGCTGCTTTCTGTTGGGTGGGTGGGTGTGGGAAAAAAAAAAACTTGATTGCAATTTTCCTGGAAGCCTTTAGTATCAAACTTGGATTGTTAGCTTGGATTAGCTTGAATTGTTCCTAAAAAGACACAGAAACTCCTCGAATTACAACCATAATGGAGCCTGGAATGGTGGTTAAAAGGATCGGTCACATGACCAAAGGTTATGGTTTGTGTGCCAGATGTTAAGAGAACACAGCGGTTGTTACGCAAATACTACAGGCGTTCAGATACAGATTAACAGAGTTGGAAGGGACTTTATAGGTCACCTAGTCCAACCTCACCTACCTAAGCAGGAGACCCTACATCATTTCTGACAAACGGCAGTCCAGTCTCTTCTTTAAAATTCCCAGTGATGAAGCTCCCACAACTTCCAAAGGCAAAGCTGTTCCATTGGGTGATTGTTCTCACTGTCAGAAAATTTCTCCTTATTTCTAGGTTGAATCTCTCCTTGATCAGTTTCCATCCATTGTTCCTTGTCTGGCCTTCGGATGCTTTGGAGAATACTTTGACCCAAATATTGCTATCACTGCTATCATGTCTCCCTCTTCATTAAACTAGCCATGCCCAGTTCCTGCAACCGTTCATTGTATGTTTGAGCCTCCAGTCCCCTAATCATCCTGGTTGCTCTTCTCTGCACTCTTGCTAGAGTCTCAACATCTTTTTTATAATGTGGTGAACAAAACTGAATGCAGTATTTTAGGTGTGGTCTTACTAAGACTTTATAGAGTGGTATTAGTACCTCACTTCATCTTGATTGTATCCCTCTGTTAATGCAACTTAGGATTGCATTGGCTTTTTTGGTTATCACTGCACACTGCTGGCTCATGTTTAGCTGGTTGTCCATTAAGACTCCAAGATCCCTCTCACAGTTACTGCTATTAAGTTTGGTTTCACCCAGTCTACATGTGTACTTTTGGTTTTTGGGTATATGTGTACTCCTCGAATTACAATCATAATGGAGCCTGTAATGATGGTGACAAGGATTGGTCACATGACCAAATGTTATGGTTTTTGTGCCAGTTGTTAAGCGAATGCTACAGTTGTTCAGTGAACCCATTGTTTGCTATGGTGCAATTTTGCAAAAAACGAACAAACCCAGAAGTGTCATTTTTTTGCAAATCTGTTGTAAAACGTGGTCATGTCCAGTGGTCATGTTGCCAAGTGTCTCATTCAATGGACCCAGTGGTGGGATTCAGCCAGTTCGCACCAGTTTGGGACAACCAGTTGTTAAGTTTCTGAGCATTTTGGTGAACTGGTTGTTAGAAGAAATCATGAGGGCAGAGAACCGGTTGTTAAATTATTTGAATCCCACCATTGGCCAGATTTCTACCTGCCTATCAGAAATTTGGATCAGGTTTATAAATCCCCTTTTTCATGGGCAAAAGAAGAATAATTTTCTTCTAAATATGTGCCTTGCCAGTTTGACTTGGGTCAGAACAAGCACATGGAAAACTCAAGTCAAAGCAAATACCCAGTTGTGTTTCTTGGTTTGTTGAGTTCTTGCTTGTTGAATGACAGCTTAAGCATCTTATATAAATTCCTGCTGCAGCTTGATAAAAAGGGAACCTTTGTAAAAAAAAAAAAAAAGTATTAATCAAACCTACTCAGTCAATCTTTCCTGCCATTTGAAAAAAAAGATCTTGGAGAAGATTTCCCAACCAGATGCCATGTGAGTGCAGGATTTCATTGCTCATACACCTTGTTCCATCTAGTTTTTCGCTGACTCTTAAACAAGCATGTCATAAATACACAGCCATCAAACTTTTTCAAGATAAGCAGAATTAAACAAAGGTCAGAAAACAGAGGAGAAAGTAATGAAGACAAAAGGAATTGGAGAACTGAAAAAATGAAAAAAAAAGAAATCATATTTAATCTGGTTTGCACCAACCTGGGGTGTTATATCACCCCATATTTTCTACCCTTGGAAACAAAGGTTCCTTCAACCAAATCTATCTTTTCCTTTTATTCTTTTTTTAAAAAAATCTTCTTTCTTTCTTTTATTTTTTCAGGGTCTTATCAACTTTATCCACCACAGCTTCCTCAATCTTTCCCCTTGCCTCAATTCATCTCCTTTTCTTTCATATACTTCTCTTTTTATGAGGCTCATATAAACATTTGGGAAGAAAACAGCTCTATCTATTAAGTTGGACCAAAAGAGAGTAGAGTAAGAGGTCATAAAAATATGCCCAGAGACATATATAACTAAAATGCCCTTTTGCGAAATGGAGGCCTCTTATGATATTTATAGCAGATACTATAAATACACCAAGAAGATCTGGTTTATCTCGTGAAACACACAGGGTTTACGAAGACTGTTGATGACAAATATATAGCCAAGAAATATGAAATATATGGTTTGTATGACCCTTCAGTGGACTTTGAAGAAGCAAGCTAGGGAAAGTATGGATGACTCCTTTGAGCTTTGATGTTTGAAGAAGACACAACTGAGAATACAGTAGACATCCAAGAAAGCAAATCAATGGATCCTTGAACAATTCAACACAGAGATTTTCCAAAGCACCAGAGGGCAGGACAATGGATGGAAATTAATCAAGGAGAGAAGCAACCTGGAATTGAGGAGAAACTTCCAAACAGTGGGGACAATTAACCAGTGGAACAGCTTGCCTGCAGAAGCTGTGGGTGCTTCATCACTGGAGGTTTTTAAGAAGAGACTAGACAGTCACGTGTCTGAAATAATATGGGATCTCCTGCTTGAGCAGGGGGTTGGACTAGAAGACCACCAAAGTCCCTTCCTGCTCTATTCTGATTGATAGAATACAAAGCCCTATTCTCTTCAATTCGCTGCTTAACTTTTTCTAGGTCACAGATTTTTTTTTCATGGCGCTATGCCCCATTTTTCTTTTTTGGTGCAGTGCTGATGCTCTGAATGATAACTTTGTTCTGAAATTAAACTTCTTCTCTCTATCCACCCTCATTCAGCCATGACTGCAAAAAATGGCTTTTGCTACTGGAGGCAAGTAACCCCTTTATGCAATGTTTTATCATGGATCTTTGCAAGGCAACTATTAAACTTAAATCATACATTCATAAAGCCTTTATTTTAGCTCCATTCCTGGTTTTTCCTTTCCCTCCTCCCCCCAGGCCCTTTAGTGGCTATCAATATTTCACTTGCCACTCGGAGTTATGAACCGCATCTCAGCATCAAGCTCGGAAGCAAAATTGAGAGAGAGCTAGGTGGAGTCCAAAGAAATCAATTATATATATTATTAAATCAATATATTTGTTTTCTGAGCTTTTCGCGGGTATTTGTATGTGGATCTTTGGTTATTCGGGTTTTCTCCTGTGTAAAATTGGAAGTATCTAGGCGACGTTTTGATGAAGTCTCATTCATCATCTTCAGGCTTGTGTCTTCGGCTTTGTGCTTCTTAGAGTAATGTGAGTTTGCAGCTGCTTCTTCCTTTTAACTGCTAGTGGGGGTGTGACTTGAATGGGTGGGGGCTTGGCTGTGTTCTGATTGGGTGGGGGTGTGTTCTCATTGGTTGGGAGTTTGGCTGTGTTCTGATTGGTTGGGGGGTTGGCTGTGTTCTGATTGGCTGGGGGTGTGTTCTGTTCAGGTGGGGGCTTGGTTGTGCTCAGGTTAGTCCTAGTTGACGGGGGATTTGAGCAGGTGAGCTGTGATCCTGTTGTTTGGCTTCGCATTCGTGGTCGTGCCACATCTTCATGGTGGGCATCAGTTTGCTTCATGTATGGGTCGGAGGGGTTTGAAGCGGGCAGTGATGCAGCTGTGGTATGGCTTCTGGTCCGTGGTCGTGTCTCATCTTTTGTGTGGGTGTGAACTAACACCCACCATGAAGATGTGGCATGACCACGAATGCGAAGCCATGAATAGAAAAGATGATTCCACCAGACTGTCAATTATCTGGAAGCCTGCACTCACAAACAAAAATATCTCCACACCACAAGCCAAGCAAACACCTGGGCACAAACAGATCCCCCCGCCCCCGATACCTCCAGCTCAAACACACCCCAACCAGGCACCCAGATGAAACCTAGCTTCCTAATAAATGATAGCCATCTGTTTACCCGAAGCCAAGATGCACTAAAAGCCTCCAATACAGGAAACACAATGTTGCCAGCCAATCAAGACCAAAAAAAAGCTACAAAACAGACAGAAGATATTAGGAACATCAATCAAGCAGAACACAGCAAACTCCAAGACCAATAAACACAGACCAAGACTCCCAACCAATCAGGATAAAGAAAAAAACATTCTGGCACAGCAGTAGGCTAGCACTAAATTTAAAACAGAAATGGCTGTGAAAGCCTGACTCACAGATGAATACAATACAGAAGCCTGATGATGGCAGATGAGATTCTGCCGAAATATTGCTACAACTTTAAAAGCACAACTATAATGACGTGGGAAAATACCCGAACAAAGCTGAATACCATACATATAAATACCCATGAAAACTTAAGAAAACACACACACACACACACACACACACACACACACACACACACACATATATAAATATAGCAGCCATCCTCAGAAACCCCAAAGACAAAATTGACCTGGAAAACCAAGGCATATACGAAGTCCCCTGTGCATCATGCCCGGCCACATACATTGGACAGACCAATAGAAGAATAAGCACCCGCCTGGATGAACACAAAAATGCAGTCAAAAAGCTGGAACACACTTCCTCACTAGTCCAACACATGGAAGCCACAGGTCATAGCATCAACTTCAATGGCACCAAAACCCTGGCCACTATAGAAAACCCTAATCACAGAATCATCAGAGAAGCCATAGAGATTGAAAAAAGACCAGAAAGCATGAATAGAAGAGATGATTCCACCAGGCTGTCAATCATTTGGAAGCCTGCACTCACAAACAAAAAAATCTCCACACCACAAGCCAGGCAAACACCTGGGCACAAACAGATCCCCTGATACTTCCAGCTCAAACACACCCCAACCAGGCACCCAGATGAAACCCAGCTTCCTAACTAATGATAGCCGTCCATTTACCCGAAGCCAAGCTGCACTAAAGGCCTCCAATAAAGCAACACAATGCTGCCAGCCAATCAAGATACAAAAAGAGCCAAAAAACAGACAGAAGATATTAGAGACACCAATCAAGCAAAACACAGCAAACTCCGAGACCAATAAACACAGACCAAGACTCCCAACCAATCAGGATGAAGAAAAAACCATTCTGGCACAGCAATAGGCTGCCCCAAATTCAAATCTGAAACCACTGTAAAAGTCTGACTCACAGACGGACACAATACAGAAGCCTGATGATGGCAGATGAGATTCTGCTGAAACGTTGCTACAACTTTAAAAGAACAACTACAATGACGTGGGAAAATACCCGAACCAAGCAAGGAGCTCTCTCTGAAACAGGTGTGATTAGAGTCCAGTCACAAACTAGGGTGAGTAGGGTTATAGAGAGTGGAATTTTCATTTAACTTCCTTTTAACTACCTGGTTTTTCAAAAAGTACTAACTACTGGTATGATGACACAGATAAACCTCCAGGTGGCCTCAACGACCCTCTAAAAAGGAAGTCAATGATCAGCTTTCTGCAAGAAGTATCAATCCTTCCTTTCTCCACCATTCAGTCGGAGCTAAAGAGGCTTAGAGTAGAGTAGAGTAGAGTAGAGTAGAGTAGAGTAGAGTAGAGTAGAATAGAATAGAATAGAATAGAATAGAATAGAATAGAATAGAATAGAATAGAATAGAATAGAATAGAATAGAATAGAATAGAATAGAATAGAATAGAATTCTTTATTGGCCAAGTGTGATTGGACACGCAAGGAGTTTGTCTTGGTGCAAATGATGAGATGAGAAGTGGATGAGAAATGGATGAGAGGCAAAATGTCTTCCAAACAAACAACAAACAAACAAAAAGTCCAGTTGTCTCTTGAAAAAAGCACCTTAGGGATAACTACTGGTATATTTTCAGAGAATTATCCTGTTCTGGACCCATTATGCAAAGAACTAGCTTTCTGGAGAAGGCTCCAATGCTGGGGAAGATGGGATGAAAGACAAGAAGATGACAACAAGAGACAAGATGGATGGACTCAGTGATGGTGCTGATGAGTACACTATTGGAAAACCGAAAGGACTTGGTTGAAGAAAGATCATTCTGGAGAAGATCTGTCTGCTTGTCTGTCCATCTGTCTGTCTCCATTTATCTACCTACCTATCTATCTATTTATATGTATATCTATGTATTTCTCCATATCTATCCATCCATCCACCTACCTACCTACCTACCTACCTTACATATCTATCTATCTATCTATCTATCTATCTATCTATCTATCTATCTATCTATCTATCTATCTATCTATCTATCTATCTATCTATCTATCTATCTATCTATCTTATCTATCATCTATCTGTCTGTCTTATATATATCTCTCTCTTTCTATGTATCTTTCGGTATCTTAACTATCTACCTATTACCTATCTATATATCTTATCTCTATATATATACAGTATCTATCAGTATCTTATCTTATCTTATCTATCTATCTATCTTATCTATCTATCTATCTATCTATCTATCTATCTATCTATCTATCTATCCATCCATCCATCCATCCATCCATCCATCCATCCATCCATCATCTATCTATCCCACCCAGTCACCTTATAAGGGAGAGGAGCACCCTCCTTCTTTCTTTCTTTCTTTCTTTCTTTCTTTCTTTCTTTCTTTCTTTCTTTCTTTCTTTCTTTCTTTCTTTCTTTCTTTCTTTCTTTTTCCTTCCTTCCTTCCTTCCTTCCTTCCTTCCTTCCTTCCTTCCTTCCCTCCCTCCCTCCCTCCCTCCCCCCTCTCTCTCTCTCTCTCTCTCTGTCTGTCTTTTCTTTCTTCAATCTATCATCTATCATTAAGAATCAATACCAGATTGATGGTACACAGTCATCCAAATATCCAGCATTTTTATAAAAGCAGATCAACTCAACTGTGCTGGAAGAAATTCAAGAGGAGATTTTAGAATTTTAAAATGTGCTCCATGGAAATGTTCCGTGAGAAATTGAAGAAATGACCTAAATGCAGCCTATTTTCTAACACTTGAGTTTTGCCTCTTGATCAAGACTTTGGAGATTTTTAAAAAAAAATCTAACAGGTTCCACAGATATAAAAAGTTTAACCATAGTTGATTAAGAAAAGGCCATAACTCATTGTTTGTACAATATGTGCATTATATGTCCCTGGCCTCTCTAAGTAGAATTGGGAGGATTCTTGCCCTTAAACCAAGTGTAATTTTAAGTGATACTAATCAATGGTCTAACTGGATGTAAAGACACTTTTTATACTCCTAATTTCTGAAACTTTTAACTTGATCATGAACAAAGGAATTTCAAACCAGTGCTTCTCCTTTTATTTTTAATTACAAGATTTCTAGGCAGCCATTTTGTGAGGTGAGACATCTTTGTGCCCAACCTCTAGAATATATTTTCCACTGGAAAATATGTAAATAAACAGTTCCCAGAAAAACATCCAAAGACTTTTGGAATTTGTAGAGTCATAAGGCTGGAGGGGACCTTGGAAGTCATCTAGTCTAATCTTCTGTCCAAGAGTCCTTATACAATCCAGGAAAAATTGCTATCCTATCTTCTCTTGAAAAGCTCTAACAATGGAGCACCCAAAACTCAGGTTCTATACATCACCCAGTAGTCCCATAGAAAAAAATGAATACATTTTTTTTTAAAAAAAAGTGATACATGTAATTATTGTCTGTATTTTGGGATGAAATGGATTCTTTACGTCCCCCAAAAAATTTTTTGTCCACTTAAAGATGATAACTTTTGCTCTTTTGAACAATTTTATTGTACATCAAATCATTAGAAAGCCAGTTTGGACCAATGATGAAGCATCAGGCTTAAAAACAGGAGATTGTGAGGTCTAGTTCCACTTTAACCATGGAAATCACTGTGTGATGTTGGGCCAATCGTCAGGAGAGGGTGAGTTCTAGTCCCATCTTAGCCCTGAAGTCTGGCTGGGTGACATTGGGCCAATCACCAGGAGACAGTGAGTTCTAGTCCTGCCTTAGGAATGAAAGCTTGCATGTGCTTGGTGCCTTAGGTTATTTGTAAAAAAATAATAATGATAAAGGTGAGATACCAATAAATAAATAAATCATAAGATCTGGCATTCTGCCTTTCTTGGGGTCACAAAGAATGCATTTAGGAAGATGGGTTTATTCAAGTGGAAACCTGTTGCAGCAGATCATGGACCACCAGCTGACCTTCAAGAGATGCCAGAGACTATAAAAATAGAAACCAACGTTCTCCAAATGTTTAATAGTCCCCCCCAATCACTCTGCTCGGCTCCTTCACAAAAGAGTCTTTATTACCTCGACATCCATTACAGAAAAACAGCGCCGGAAGAATAAACAAGTGCAAAAGAAATCATAGTTTAATGATCAAGGCATGACAAAATGGAGAGGAATATGATTCAAAACGCTGGCAGGTATATAGGTATTTTCCCTTCCCCATTTTGACCGGAGCCCTTTCTGAGTTCTTGATGGATTTGCAATAAAACAGGATGCGTTAATCAAAAGCAATTCGTGGGTTTCCCGACACAACTTTTGAAGTGTGTACCATATTTTTTTTTTCTCCTTTGCTCCAGAAATCTTAGGTTGCATCCTTTTTATACTGCCACTCAAAGAAAGAAAATCCTCTCAAGACAAAGGATAAATCACAAAGCCATAAAACGGGCATTGTATTATTGTGACTCTTTGCCAGACTATAGCAAAATGAAGCCCAGGATCAAAAAAAAGAGACATGATAAGACAAGCTACTTGTATATAAACACAGAGCAAACCCCACTCCCTTCTAGCACCGATGATGTTACCAAGTTGGGTAATGAAACGCCGGTAAGAAAACAATAAAGGAGAATATTTTTAGCTCAGGGTTAAAATGAAGAGTCCTTTGCTCTCAGTAGTTGGTGGTTTTATTGCAGATGTTTCAATACCCAACTAGGTAGCATCATCAGTGCTAGAAGGAAGTGGGGGCTCGTGGAGTGGAGGAGGAGAAGGAGGTGGTATTCAGCAGGTTCTGACCAGTTCTGGAGAACTGGTAACAGAAATTTTGAGCAGCTTGGAGAGCCGGCAAATACCACCTCTGACTGGCCCTGCCAACCCCATCTATTCTCTGCCTCCCATTGAGTCCCAGCTGATCGGCTGGGTCTTCTTTGGTTACCCTGCACAGGAGAACAGAGCTGGAAAGCAGGTTAGCGGGGTGGGGAGGGAATGGAGATTTTGCAGTATCCTTCCCCTGCCATGCCCACCCAGCCACCCACCCCCACCAAGCCACGCCACCCCACCAAGCCATGCCACCCCCCCCACCAAGCCACGTCCACAGAACTGATAGTAAAAAAAAATTGAACCCACCATTGCCAACTAGGTAACATCATCAGTGCTAGATGGGAGGGGGCTTGTGGAGTAGAAGGAGTAGAAGGAGGAGGAGGAGGAGGAGGAGGAGGAGGAGGAGGAGGAGGAGGAGGAGGAGGAGGGAGGAGGAGAGGAGGAGGAGGAGGAGGAGGAAGAGGAGGAAGAAGAAGAAGAAGAAGAAGAAGAAGAAGAAGAAGAAGAAGAAGAAGAAGAAGAAGAAGAAGAAGAAGAAGAAGAAGAAGAAGAAGAAGAAGAAGAAGAAGAAGAAGAGGAGGAGGAGGAGGAGGAGGAGGAGGAGGAGGAGGAGGGAGGAGGAGGAGGAGGAGGAGGAGGAGGAGGAGAAGGAAAAGGAGAAGGAGAAGGAGAAGGAGAAGGGAAGGAGAAGGAGGAAGGAATGAGGAGGAGGAGGAAGAAGGAGAAGGAGAAGGAGAAGGACTGTGAGGTTCTTGGTGCTTGCTGGGCTTGGCTGTTTTCTTGCAGACATTTCATGACCCAACTAGGTAGCATCATCAGTGCTAGAAGAAAGTGGTAAAATGTAAATAAACTCAGAGAGCACCAAGAGCCTCACAGATTAACCCTCAGCTACACATATTTTCTTCTATCAGAAATAAAGAAAGGAAAGGGGGGAAAGAGAAGTGGGTTTGCACCTTTTAGCACTGATGATGTTACCTAGTTGGGTAACATCCTCCTCTCCTCCTCCTCCTCCTCCTCCTCCTCCTCCTCCTCCTCCTTCTTGCAAGCCTACTCCCTTTTACTACTAATAATGTTACCTAATTGGGTAATGAATGTCTTCACAAAAGCAACCAAGCTCCAACAGCACCCAGGACCTCACAGTCCTCCTCCTCCTCCTCCTCTTCTCCTTCCTCCACACTGCCAACCTCACTCCCTTCCAGCACTGATGACATTACGTAGTTGGGTAATGAAACGTCTGCAAGAAAACTACCAAGGACCCCACAGCCGCCACCTCCTCCTCCTCCTCCTCCTCCTCCCTCCTATAAATCCCACTACTTTGTAGCACTGATTATGTAACTTAGTTGGGCTAGGTACAAACATTCTCGTTTGGGTAGATTTAAGCATTTTCAGTTGAGAGTCCATTTTCCCATCCATCTTTTGTCTCCACAAGCAACTGTTACCACTATCTCAGCTATGATTCTTGGCCACGCCAAAACCTTCAGTTTTATTTACAACCTTCTAGCAAACATTTAAATCTGGATAAATAGATTAATTACATTTTTAAAGGGGAAAAAAAAAAAGAAACCCCCAGACCTCAAGCATTTGCCATTCCAAAGAGCAAAAGCTGGGCTTTGTTGTTTTTCTTTCTTGACTTTATTTTTCTTCAAACATCTCTTTGTGAAATGAAAAGGGGAAAAAAAAAGCTTTCTCTGACTCCATTAAGTGCTGCCTGGGCATGTTCACTTTGATCCACGCATATCAAGAGCTTCTGAAAATATCTGAGAGACAGGCATCTAAACAGAGAGTTCAATTCTCCAACACTTCTTCCCTTGTCTATTTCTTGTGACTGACTGGGGCATTATTGAACAACGAAACAACAACAAGAGTTGGCTTGAATAAAAAAAAGAGGGAGGAAGCAACTCATCTTTTTTTTTTTTTCTTTCTTCCATACATATAATGATTTGTATTTCTTTGGAAACTTTACTTTTCCAGCTTTCTCTTTCGTGTGAAAGGGTTTTGAAAGAGTAACAGAGCTGAGAAAAAATCTTTTGGGTTGTTTTTATGGTCGGGGTGAATTCTGGCACCAAGTGACTATTGGAACAAGTTCCTGTGATTTTCTTGGCAATAAGTTTAAGAGAGGCTAAAACATACGATGAATGGTTGCAGGAACTGAGCATGGCTAGTCTAATGAAGAGAAGGACCAGAGGAGACATGGTAATAGTCTTCCAATATTTGAGGGGCTGCCACAGAGAGGAAGGGGTCAGGCTATTTTCCAAAGCATCTGAGGCAGAGGTGGTATCCAGCAGGTTCTGACCAGTTCTGGAGAACTGGTAGCGGAAATTTTGAGTAGTTCGGAGAACTGGCAAATACCACCTCTGACTGGAGATTTTACAATATCTTTCCCTGCCACGCCCACCAAGCCATGCCCACAGAAACGGTAGTAAAGAAATTTGAATCCCATCACTGATCTGAAGGCCAGACAAAGAATAATGTTTGGAAACTGAGGGATTCAACCTGGAAATAAGGAGAAATTTCCTGACCATGAAAACAATCAACCAGCAGAACAGAAGTTGCCTTTGGAAGTTGTGGGAGCTTCATCCCTGGAAGCTTCCAAGAAGAGATTGGACTCCCCTCAGTCAGAAATGATGTAGGGTCTCCTGCTTGGGTGGTGGGGTTGGACTAAATGACCTACAAGGTCCCTTCCAACTCTGTTAAATCTATTAATCTATCTATCTATCATCTGTTTATACTATCCAGAAGCACTAGCAACATTATTGTTTTCTATCTTTTGATAAACGTCGAGACTTTGAAAAGAGTACAGAGAACAACAAAGATGATTAGGGCACTGGGGGTGAATATATATATATATATATATATGAAGAATTGGTTTGTCTAGTTTAATGAAAAGAAGGACTAGGTGGTGACATGATAGCAGTCTTCCAATATCTAAGGGGATGACACAAAGAAGAGGGGGTCAACGTATTCTCCAAAGCATGTGAAGGATGAACAAGAAACAGTGGATGGAAACTAATCAAGGAAAGTTCCAACCTACAAATAAAGATAAATTTCTTGACAGTAGGGACAATGAATCAGTGCAGGACCTTGTGAGTGCTCCATCACTGGAGGCTTTTAAGAAAAAAATTGGACAACCATTTATCTGAAATGTTACAGGGTTTCCTGCTTGAGCAAGCGGGGTTGGTCTAGAAGACCTCCAAGGTCCCTTCCAATTCTGTTATTCTGGGTGCGATCTAAAGCACTTTCAATTTATAAAGTCCTATATGCCTTGATCATAAGGGACTTCTGGATCATTTCCTCCAACCAGAAATGACCCATTCATCCTGGAGGAAACTTCTTGTACTTCCTTATTGTTGTGAAGGGCTGAGATGCATGGAATAGCTTCTCTGGGGGCGTCCTAGAGACAATTATTCTGTACCATGTATAGCGAGAGTAATGTTTTTAGCAAAGTAGTAGTACAAGACAGAGAGGAACTATTAAGATTAAACATGCAGAGGGAAATGCAGCTAAGGACAGTTTATCAAATATTATAAAGGTGGTATATGATGAAAGTAAAACATACATGAAATAAATGGGATGCTTAGTGAAGGGTTTGACATTATTCCGGGAGATAAGAAGGGTGAGTAGTTATCTCTGGATTGTTTAATGTATTTATAAATAAATATATACCGAATGCTTATGATGACATTAAAGACATGCTGGTTTGGAAAGCAAATGGGGTTTGTTTGTTTGTTTTTTGTAATTTTGTATGCAGAAGATGCCATGTTGTTGGCTAGGAAACAGAATAATTTGTAGTGAATTTTAAAATAAAATGTACGATACAACCATGTGTAATGAATAAATATATGCGACCAAGGTGTTTGCATTTAACTGGGAACATAAAAATGGTCTGAACAATTTTAAGTTATACATAAATTGGAAGGAGGAAAAAACAGCAAGTAAATGTGTTTGCCTGCTTTAGTACAGTGTTTAGTAAAGCTAGGGAGAATGGATGGAGGTAGCTTAAAATCTGCCATTGGTAATAACAAAGAGGTAGGTGGGATACAATCGGCGGTGAGAAATTGATGTCTCTGAAAGGAATGGCTGTGTATGGAAGCATGCTCCTTAACCTCTCTATATTATACAGAAGTGAAAACTGGTTATGCCAAGAGAAACATAAAAATATGTGGAATGTACTAGGAAATGTAGGCGTTCTATCGGTGGCACCTCCCACCAGCGAGACTAGCTAGAATGTTCCCCAACTTGTCACCCAAATGTTGGCTATGCAATCATAGCCAGGGAACGTATTTTCACATGTGGTGGATGTGTCCCCAAGTACGAAAGTACTGGCTCAAAATTCAAGTATAGTTAGAGGAGTTAACAAAACAGAAGATTAAGTTTAAATCAGAGCTCTTCCTGCTATTTATGTTAGAACCGACATGGGTTAAGAAACACCAGAGGTTATATATTTTAACCGCTGCAAGAATTTCTCTTGCTCACACAACACTGACCACAACACCCACGGATCTAGCAGTAATTAATAAGTTACATCAGTGCACAGAAATGATTAGATTAACTATGTTATTAAAAAACAGGGAAGAAGAAGAGTATTTTACGATATGGAATATATGGTATAAATGGTTTAAAAAAGGGAGTAAAATGTTTTGTGAAAATGACTGAAGAAATTTCAAAGAAGAATATGATATATGACTTATGTGTATATATGCAAAGCAATGTAGATAAATAAGTATTGTACTTTAACAGTAGCATAACAAGTAAGGAATTAGTAAATTAGTTACAGATATACCTATGGTCAATGAGCTTGACTGTTATTAAAGGACAGGTACACTGCTATGATATCGCTGTAAAATGTGAGAACTTGTTTCTCTTTTTTAAATTTTTGGAAATTTTGAATAAATAAATATTTTTTAAAAAGAAATGTAGGTGGTAAGATGGAAAAGTAAAAATTAAAAAGAATGGGCGCTGAACAGATGGGATGAAATACCAAAATGAAGGACTAGAAGGCTTGTAATGAGATTGGTCGGCCACTTAGAGAGAAGATTGAAGATTGGATTGCAAAACTAATGTACAAAATAAGAGTGAATGAGTCTAGAACAGAGGGGGTATTCAGCAGGTTCTGATCAGTTCTGGACAAACCAATAGTGGAAATTTTGAGTAGTTTGGAGAACCAGTAAATACCACCTCTGACTGGCCCCACCCCCATCTCTTCTCTGCCTACAAAGTTCCAGCTGATTGGCTGGGTTTTCTTTTGTTGCCCTGCCCAGGAGAACGGAGCTGGAAAGCAGGTTAGTGGGGTGGGGAGGGAATGGGGATTTTGCAGTAACCTTCCCCCAGGAGTGGGGAGGGAATGGAGATTTTACAGTATCCTTCCCCTGCCATGCCCACCAAGCCATGCCTACAGAACCGGTAGTAAAAAAAAGTTGAATTCCACCACTGGTCTAGAAAGAACACTCCAACCAGCAGACATGAGAACTAATCTCATCCTTTTGGTCTTCTGGAAGGGTACTAAAATTTGGTTTCCGATGGTTGGCCTGGGACCCGAGGGGATAGGGTTGCCTCTTTCTTGATGATGTTTGATGGGATAAGATCTCATCCCTGTACCATCCATCTCCTTGATTCTAATTTTGACATAGCTTTCAAAATTTGAATTTATTTTAATATTTATCTTTTCTGTTGAGGGCAAGATGGCTCAGCAGTGAAAGATGGTGGGCTTGTCAGCTGGAGAGCTAACAGTCCAGGTTTGAGACCCGAGCACCATAGGACAGGGCGAGTCTCCCGTTCCTTGTTCCAGCTCCTGCCCACCTAGCAGTTTGAAAGCATGTAAATGCGAGTAGACAAATAGGTACCACTTCAGTGGGAAAGTAACAGCATTCCATGGACCTTGGTGTACAATCATGTGAGCCACATGACCACAGGAAATGTCTTCAGACAATGCTGGACCTGTCAGCTAAGAAACGGAGATGAACACCATCCCATAGAATCAGACATGACTGGAAAGGGGAAAACTTTACTTTCCCTTTTATCTTTTTTACTCTTTGTAAGCCGCCCAGAGTTGCCTTATCAGGCTAGATGGATAGCACATAAGAACTTTGGTGGCACTAGTTCTGCCCACTGCCAGGAGTTCGATCCTGACTGGCTCAAGGTTGACTCATCCTTCTATCCTTCCGAGGTTGAAAAAAATGAGGACCCAGATTGTTGGGAGCAATATGCTGACTCTGTAGACCAGAGGTGTCAAACTCAAGGCCCCTGAGCCAGATCTGGTCCATGGGATACTTAGATGTGGCCCACGGGGCTGCCTTGGAAACAGCAAAGGACCTGTCCATGGTGCCTCTGCCAGCGAGGTGCTCCAGGACTCTGTTTTGGCTGTGTTGGCCTCCTGCAGCCCTCTGCCAGTGAAAAGGGAGCTCATGGGGCCACATGCAGCCCTGCCTGGGCTCCGTTTTCACTAGCAGAGGCCTAGCAAAACAAACTAAAAACAAAACAAAAGGAGAAATGTTTCCCCTTTTGCAGCTGAGCATGCAAGAAGGGACAGGAAAGGAGAAAAGGAAAGGGAAAGAAAAAGAAGGAAAGAGGGGAAGAGAACAAGGAAGGAGAAAGAAGGAAAGGGGAAGAGAACAAGGAAGGAGAAAGAAGGAAAGAGGGGAAGGAAGAAGAAATGAGAAGGAAGAAGGAAGGAAGGAAGGAAGGAAGGAAGGAAGGAAGGAAGGAAGGAAGGAAGGAAGGAAGGAAGGAAGGAAGGAAGGAAGGAAGGAGATTATAGTGAGAGTGAGGGAGTGTCTCATGCAGTGGTGGGATTCAAATTTTTTTACTACTGGTTCTGTGGGCATGGTTTGGTGGGCATAGTAGGGGAAGGATACTGCAAAATCCCATTCCCTCCCCACCCCACTGACCTGCTTTCCAGCTCCTTTCTCCTGTGCAGGGCAACAAAAGAAGACCCAGCTAATCAGCTGGGACTCGGGAGGCAGAGAATAGACGGGGGTGGGCCCCGTCAGAGGTGGTATTTGCTGGTTCTCCAAACTACTGAAAATTTCTGCTACCGGTTCTCCAGAACTGGTCAGAACCTGCTGAATACCACCTCTTGATCTCAGGGAAGTCCTGCCCTTGACATGAATGATGTCGAGCTGGCCATGCCCCCACCCTCGAGATCAAATGCAACCCTGATGTCGAGTTTGCCACCCCTGCTGTAGATCAATTAAAGAGGGTTTTAAAGCACCATGAAGCGGTATATAAATCTAAGTGCTGTTACTGTAAAAATGTAATAAATAAACTAGTCCCCTGTAACTTCAAAAGAGTTAATAATAAGATCTTTGTTAGGTGGGGATGAGAATTAAACTGATTGCTCAGAACTAGGAGGGGCTATCAAAACAGCTACCAGTGGAGTCATTGCAAATGATGTGCATCTTCCTTTTGACGAATGGTTGCTTTTACGACTGCCGAGGGACGGATTTCACAAACCAGCCGAGGGTTTCTCCAACCCAAATAGGTCCACTGAGCAATTAGCAGAAGCCTCATCAAGCATTTCTAATTTCTAATGAAGTCGAGAGTTGTTTTTTTCTAATTTGACAGTGGCATGATGGATTGGTTTCTGGGGCAAAGCAAGAAGAATTTGAACTGGGTCTCTGTGCCAGAAGGAGGAGAAAACAGTCTGAAGTTCTCGTGAAAATCAGACCAGTGGCTCGTACAGGTTCTAGAGGAATAATATTGAAATGTAAAGAAATTCTCCATTTTTGAGTGTGTGCGCAAGACATGTAGGTTCAATAGGTATATGTGTCAGTTTTGGAAGCCATATTTTATTTAGAAGCTTCGAGGCTGCCACATTTAATGCCTGGGAAATTGGGAAGGGGGGTTTCATAGAGAGGTGGAAGATTAGACTCAACAACATTATTTCCATAGAGTCAAGGACAAGTCACCCTGCACCTGGAGAGGGGGGGTCTTGGGGAATGTCTCCAGTTGGGATGATGGTTGATTGGACCATGTGATGGACTGGTGGGTGCAGGGGATGGACTTTTGATTTTCAATTGGGAAGGGAAAACCTGGAAACTCTCAGATTCTGGTTTTCCCAGATGTGCCAATATGACTTCTCAAATAAATTCTCACTTGGATGAATTTTGTTTCTGAGTGCTGAATGAGATGGGGGGTTTCATTGGAGTGCTGACCATATGACTCAAGGAGGAACCGAGAATCTGGAAATTACAGGAAAAAAATTCCTGACAGTGAGAACAATTAACTAGTGGAACAACTTGTCTTCAGAAGTTGTAGGTGCTCCACCACTGGAGGCTTTGAAGAAGAGATTGGACAGCCATTTGTCTGAAATGGTATAGGGTCTCCTGCTTGAGCAGTGGGTTGGACTAGAACACCTCCAAGGTCCCTTCCAGTTGTATTATTCTGTATTCTGTCAATAGGGAGCAAAAGAGGAAAACAACATTGTGTTGTTGTGATGCGAATCCCGTTCCTAGTGTAATGCAATGCCTTATGCACTTTCAAAGGAAGTAGAGTGTCTATGGATATTCTCAGTCATCCAGGTCAGGATTGTCCCAAAAGTGCTTTTTCAAGAGGCAACTGGACTTTTTGGTTTTTCTTTGAAGATGTTTTGCTTCTCATCCAAGAAGCTTCTTCAGCTCTGATTGGATAGTGGAGAATGAAAGGATTGATAGTCCTTGCAGGCAGCTGGTCATTTGCATCCTTTTAGAGAGATGTTAAGGCCACCTGGAGGTTTATCTGTGTCATCAGGGTCATCTGAGTGGTGCATATTGGTATGATGCCTTCTTAAAACCGTTGAAAGGACTGTGTTTTTTTGTTTTTTTTTAAATTTTTATTGGTTTTTAAAACAAACATAAACAAACAAAACATAAAAACATCAGGCCGTCTTCCATATATGTACATACAGTGTGCCGGTTGGTTTACAAATTGTTTTGTGCTTCCATTTTGTAGTCTTCAATTACAATTACATTGTATATGATCTCGTATTTTCAATCCAATATTAAATACATTGGTATCATTATTAATCATTTGACTATACTTTTATTCATTCATGCTTTAGGAAATAATCATATTTTACTTAATTTGTTTTATGACAATTCATATTATCACCCCAAATCTATCCTACAATCATTTTGTAGATATAATAAGGAAAAAATACATCTTTATATATTTAGTATTTTCTAAAAGTCTACATATTTCGTTACTAGACTTTATTGTCTAACCATTGATAGAATAGATCCCAAACTTTATAAATTTGTTTATCATCCTGTTCTCTAATTTCAAATGTCAATCTGCTCATTTCAGCACATTCCAATATTTTCTTAATAATTTCCTCCTGTGATGGTGTTTTCTCATTTTTCCAGTTTTTAGCAAATACAATCCTAGCCGCTGTTAATACATTTACAATCAGGTATTTCAAGTCTTTGCTATATATTTCAGGTAAAATTCCCAATAAAAATATCTCTGGTTTCAAATCTATATGTTTTTTTTGTCATTTTTTCCAACCACGTGTGGATTTTAGTCCAGTATTTTTTAGCATCCGCACAAGTCCACCACATATGGTAATATGAGCCAGGTGTCTGATGACATTTCCAACGTTTTTCGGATTTATTCTTGAACATTCTTGCTATTCTTGTCGGGGGGAAAATGCCACCTGTAAAACATCTTATACAAATTTTCTTTATATGCTGTTGACATTGTCATTTTATAATTTTGAGACCACAATTTTTGCCATTTCTCTATCCCATATCCAATCCCATATCCAAAATTCTTCCCCCAAGCAATCATAGTTTCTTTAACTTGTTCTTCTTCTAGTTTAATTTCTAATAAATATCCATACAATGTTTTAATCACCTTTCATCAGTACCTGTCAAAATCTTATCTAAATCAGTCAGTTTATCATAGAAACCTTCTGTTTTAAAATCTTTATCATACCTTGAATGTATTTGCGCATATGAAAACCAATTCATCTTTATACCTTGTTCCTCTAGTTTTTGTATAGATTTGAGTTCACCCTTTTCATTCAATATTTCACCATATCTAACTGTTTGTTCCTTTTTGTATATTATAGGATAGGAAAATGCTTCAATAGTCGATAGTCAGACTGGAATTTTCAAATAACATTGTCTTTTAATCTTCTCCCAGTTTAACCACAGAGACTCCCATATATAATGTCTTCTAAAGTACCCCTGTGTTTTAGTTCCTTTATACCATAAAAAAGCATGCCACCCCAACAACAGATCATGTCCTTCTAATGTCAACAATCTAGTATTTCTTAATGTTATCCATTCCTTAACCCACATCAAATTTGTAGCTTGGTAATACAACTCCCAATTAGGCAAACCAAATCCTCCTCTTATTCTAGCATCTTGCAAAAGTTTTAACTTTATTCTTGCTTTCTTGCCTTGTCATATATATTTCAACACAATTTTATTTAAATCTTCAAAATAGTCTTTTCCAGCCGAATTGGAATAGTTTGAAACAAATATAAAATTCTGGGTAATATATTCATCTTGATTGTTGATATTCTCCCTATTAATGACATTTGTAAATTTTCCCATTTCACCAAATCTAGCGCTATCTGCTGTTTAAGTTTGATATAAGTATTCTCTTTTAGTGTACTGCATCTTGCTGTCAAGTATATCCCCAAGTACTTGATCTTATTTGTGACCTGAATTTTCAATAGGTCTGCCAGTTCTTCCTTTTGTCTTGATAGCATATTCTTTGTCACAATCTTTGTCTTATCTTTATTTATTTTCAAACCAGCCACCTTTCCATATGTCTCTATCTTTTCTATCAGTTTTGATGCTGTTTCTAGTGGGTCTTCTAAGATAAAAACCAGATCATCTGCAAATGCTTGCAACTTAAATTCTTCCGTTTTAATTTTCATCCCTTTTATATTCTTTTCATCTCTAATATTTCTATTTAGCACTTCCAAAGTTAACACAAACAACAGAGGTGATAGTGGGCACCCTTGTCTTGTTCCTTTTCTTATATCAATAGAGTCTGTCAGTTCTCCCTCTATCATTACCTTTGCCATTTGCTTATGATATATAGCTTATATTGCTTGAATAAATTTTCTAGCAAAGCCCATCTGTTCCAGCAGTAATAACATGAATCGCCAATTCACATTATCAAATGCCTTCTGTGCATCTAGAAATATCAAAACCATTTATTTTTCAGGATGTGCCTTGTAGTATTCCAAAGTGTCCAAGATTACTCTCGTATTGTCTTTAATTTGTCTCTTTGGCAGAAATCCATTTTGATCAGGATGGATAAATTTATTTAAGTATTTTTTAAGTCTTTCTGCCAATATTGAAACAAAAATTTTATAATCTGCATTTAGTAAGGAAATAGGTCTATAGTTCTTGATTTGTAATGGATCGACCTCCTCTTTTGGGACAAGTGTAATATAAGCTTCTGACCATGATTTAGGTATCCTCTTCTTTAACATAACTTCATTCATAACTTCTAGCAATGGAAGATTCAACGATTCTTGTAATGTTTTGTAAAATTCTGCCGGAAGTCCATCTGGGCCTGGTGCTTTTCCATTATTTTGCTTCTTGAGTGCTTCAGTTAACTCCATCATCGTTATATTGCTTTCTAACATTGTTTCAATCTCTTTAGGTATCTGGGGTAACTTAGCATTCTGTAGGTACTGTTTGACTCTTTCCTCATCAATATTCTCTTGTGTGTATAGTTTCCCATAATAGTCTCGAATGATTTCCTTCTTTTCTTTACTACCATAGCAAACTTGGCCTTGATCATCTATTAATTGCAATATTTTCCTTGATTCTTTCTCCTTTCTCAATTTATATGCTAACCATCTACCTGGTTTATTTGCATCTTCAAAGTAGTTCTGTTTAGCACCTCTAATTTTCTGTGCTAATTCTTCTTTTTCTATTAGACCCACTTTATGTTTGGTTATATCCATTTTAAACTTAATGTCCTTTTTCTGTGGCATTTTCTGTAGCTCTTTTTCAAGTCCTTTATACTCATCCTCTAATGCCTTAGAGGCTAATCTTTTCATGGTATTTCTTTTCCTTGTATAGTCTATTATCAAGCCTCTGGCATATGCCTTCATTGTGTTCCATACATTCTGGATTGATGTATCTTCTTTTTTGTTTTCTCTAAAGAAAAAAGGCAGTTCTTTCTCCATCCACTGTGTGAAGTCTTTTTCCTTTAAAATAGTATTATTTAACGTCCATCTAGATCTTCTTTGTCCTTTCCATTTAATTGTCATTGGATTGTGATCTGCCCAAGTACTTGTTTCAATATTTATTTCTTGAATATTAGTTAACAATTCTGTTGACATCCATATCATATCTATTCTGGACCATGATAAGTGTCTATTTGAGTAGAAGGTGTATTGTTTACTTTTAGCATTTCCTTCTCTCCATGTATCTTTTAAGTTTATTTCATCTACCATTTTAAAAAAGGATTTAGGGAGAGTCTTTCTGTTTTGCTTTATTGTTTTCTGTGCTGTATAGTCCAGTTTGTTGTCTACAATTCCATTAAAATCTCCCATCATAACTATATTAGCATAGTCCAGTTCAATTATTTTCATATGTAATTTTTTATAAAATTCTTCTTGTTTGTCATTCGGGGCATAAATTGCAATCAGGAGTGTTTTCGTATTATTATCCATTATTTCCACCATTAGTATTCTTCTGTCGTCATTAGTATAAATCAATTTCACTGGGATAATATCTTTAATATATAAAACCACTCCTCTTTTCTTGCATTGTGTCAGGGAGGTAAATATTTTCCCTAGTTTTGGCTGTATCAACAATGGTTCATATTGCTTTTTAATATGTACTTCTTGTAGGCAGATTATATCAAATTCTAATTTCTCTAATTTATGGAAGGTTTTCCTCCTAAGTCCATTTATATTAATTGTAATCAATTTTTTCTCTTCCATGATTATATTTTATAATTAGGTTTGGTAGTTCTCATGGATCTTGGTTCACGTTGTTCTTTGGCTTCCTCCTTTCCACCTATTGCACCTTCCTCTTTTTCAGTCATCATTTGGCAGTCCTCTTGGAATTCAATTAGTGAAATTTCTTTTTCTGCCTCTTCCTCTTTCCCTCTGAAAAATTCCATATAAAATGATTCAGCTTTCTCAATTGAATCAATTCTGTATCTCTGTTCTTGCCATGTGAACATTAAACCTGCTGGAATCAGCCATCTATAATTCACCTCTTTTTAAAGTAGCAATTTGGTCAAGAATCGGTATTCTCTTCTCATCTCTCTCACTCTTCTGGGTACTTGTTTCAAAACCATAATCTCCTTATCTTTATATTTCAATGTTTTCTCTCTTGCCACTTGCAATATTTGCGTTTTAATGGCTTTCTTTGTAAATCTGATGTGAACTTCTCTTGGTAGGCTTTTTCTCATTGCGTATCTTGTGAAGACTCAATAGACCTCATCTATTCCATCCATCATCTTCTCTTCAGTTATTTCCAAAGTTTCAGCCAATATTTCTATCATTATCTCAGCTAGATTTTGTCCTTTTTCTTCCTCTATGTTTTGGAATCTAAGATAAAATTCTGATCTGTCCATCTCCCATCTCAGCATACCACTTTTATCTTGTTCAACCACAGTTAATCTGTTATCAATGTCTCCAATCTTCTTATCTCTTTGTTTATCTTCTTCTTCAATTCTTAGTAGTCTCTCATCATACTTCATCATCATTTGTTGGATGTTATTGACTTTTTCATCGGTTTTCCCTGTTCTTTGTTCAATGTTCTCTGTTCTTTGTTCGATGTTCTCTATTCTCTTTTCAATATTCTCTGATCTTGTTTGAATGTTTTGAATTCCTTGCATAATCATCTGCAGGGTCACTTTTTCTTTTTCCTTTTCATGCTCTTTCTCTTGCCTTAACATTGTCTGTATTGAACGTTGTCCTCCAGATGGTGGAGAGGAGGAAGTAGAAGTTGAAGAACCAGGAGCTGTTAATTTCCTACTCATTTCAAACAATTCAAAATCTTCAGGTTCTTCTAGACCTTAATCCAATTATGAAGTAACCAATTGCGATTCCAAATAAAAATAGTAGGGAAAAAGAAGCCAAAAAGTAATAATAATAAAAAAAAGAAAAAAGAATTTCTTCAGGTTCTTGTATACCTTAATCCAATCGATTAGTTAGATAACAATGAAAATTCAAAAATGAAGGAAAAAACCATAAACATACACAAAAGAAAAAAGTTGTAAAATCCTAAAAAGGACAGAAAAGTGAGGAATAAAAATCTAAAAAAAAAAAAAGGAGAAATTCTTCGGGTTCTTCAACACCTTAATCCACTTAAGAGGTCTCAAATATAAAAGGCTGCATAAGAGAAAAAGAAAAAAAAGCCAGGAAGATTAAAAAGAAAGAAAAAACCAGTATTGGAGGTAGATGGAAAAACAAAAGTACCAGAAAGGCAGAAAGAGAAAAAAAAAAAAGGCTACTCCCTTAAAAAGAAAAAGAAGGGAATCATTAGTACTAATACATTTCTTTTAAAATAAAAAGCAAACATAAAAATTTAACTTCCAAAGACAAGCAAAAAAAAAAAAAAAAAAGCAAAGACAAGTTCCAAAGAACTAAATATCCAAATAGCTATTTCAAAAAGTAAACTGTTGAAGAGGGGTAGCACGGCTTAGGAAAAATCAAGATAACACACTCCACTTTGTTTAGTTATCCAAGGCTCTTGTTATAACACTCTTCTCCAGAAACTTATCACATTTTCTTTCCCTATAAACTTCAACACCAGACTTCAGCTGTTGATAGAAACCCAGAAGAGCACCTGCAATAATACTCTCCCATGCTCTTCCCTCTATCTTATCAAATAGCAATGTCCTTGAAAAAAAGTCTCAGTTCTTTCTTTCTCAGCTTTGTCTGGTCACAGGAGAAATAGAATATTTCCAAGCCTCTAGTTGGCAGTGTTACAAAGTTTCTTTGCTTTCACTATCCCCCTCCTTTTCCAAGCAAAATATAATAAGAATTAATTAAAAAAGAGAAAAAAGATATTTTAAAAAAGAATTAACTAAAAGGGAGTCTCTAGCCTAAAATGTTACAAAATCAAAAAGGAGAAAAAAAATAGATGGAAAAGAAAAAACCAGTCCAGTTTCAAAATATAAGATCATGTATAGAAAATCCAGCAATGAGAAAAAAACATTACTTTGACATTCCTGTTTAAAATCGCCACTTAATCACTTCTGTCAAAACTTTTACAGATTCTTTTTTTTCCTTAGGGTGTGCTTTCAGATCTTAGATAAAGAAAAAGTTCTCACCAAACCGGCACACTCTCTCTTTCTGTTCTCTTTCGTTTCGGAGCTGTCCCAACTTCAGCAGCTTTAATGGCTGCCTCTTTGCCGCTGGCGAGAAGAGCTTCTCCTGGATCTACCAGGGACTTTGCAGTATCCCTGGGATTGACAGGATGCACTCTTCACTTTCACCATCTCTTCAGGATGGTTTAGATCCGATAGGACCGTCCAGGAGGAAAGATATCGGCAGCAATCTCAGACCTCCAAGATCGCATGCCGTATCGTCGCGATGCCAGCTCCGCCCTCTCCCTGAAAGGAACTGTTTTGTACGACATCATCTATCTCCAGTTTACAACCCAGTCCTTTCAACAGTTCCAAGAATCCAAAGGTACTTTGTCAGGAAGCAACTGGACTTTCTTATTTTTTTCTTTGAAAACATTTCGCTTCTCATCCCAGAAGCTTCTTCAGCTCTGACAGGATGGTGGAGAATGGAAGGAGTCATATTGCAGAGACCCAGTTTGGTTTCTTTATGGGTTCTTGGAAGTGTAGAAATTCTCAGTCATCCAGGTCATGGTTGTCCCAAAAATACTTTTTCAGGAGGCTACTAGACTTTCTTGTTGTTGTTGTTGTTGTTGTTGTTGTTGTTGTTGTTGTTGTTGTTGTTGTTTTAAAGATGTTTCACTCAGGACACCCTGAGGACATAGATAAATTTCCAAGTGCTTCAAAGACCCTCTAAAAGGATGCAAATGACCAACTGCCTGCAAGGAGTATAAATCCTCCCATTCTCCACCATCCAGTCAGAGCGGAAGAAGCTTCTTGGATGAGAAGCTAAAAGACTTCAAAGAAAATCAAGAAACACCAGTTGCCTCCTGAAAAAGCACTTTTGGGACAACCAGGACCTGGATGACTGAGAATCTCTACAGTTCCAAGAACCCATAAAGAAACTAAACTGGGTCTCCCCAATAGGTTTGACAGTCCTCTGCATCAAAATCATGCTCCATGGAAGAGACATTACTTGGCGCTATACAGAAAATAGAGAAGGTGATATAGGAAGCTCTCCAACCCTTTGTAGCTTGCTACAATTCTGCTAGTACTGATGGAGAAATCTGAGGTCAAGTTCTCCTCTGATTGACAACCTACTTGCTTTCCAGTTGGCAATTTAGAGTCAAAACCAACACTTTGTATTAAGACTAGAAATGGACTAGACATTCATGAAGTTCTCTCAGAGCAAAGTTCTCATCAACTAGTCCCTACACACTCAACCAACTCAAGTAGAGTGTTCAAAGGTTGAGGGGGGCCAGAGGGCCACCCGTGGGCCTCTTGACTTTTTAGTTGGCTGCAGAAATAGCTTTGGCAATGTGCTAATGGACACAGCTGGAGGTCACAGCTTCTCTGCTCCTGACCAAGTTTCCAGAGATAGGACAGCTCTGTTCTTTAACACCTTATGTTATTGAGTGCAGCTGTTATTAATCTTAGTGAGACACTGCCACCTAATTCCATTTCTTTTCATCTGGAACATGGCCAGGATGTTAAAAATTTGGGATCGGAAGATCCAACACTTCACCGTTGACCAAGTCTAAAATGAAGATGATGTGGAGGCTGAACTCTTAATAGATTTTTTTGCTCAGAGCATCACACACACTTTTTCCTCTGGTGCCACAGCAAGGGATGAAGAGAATTAAAATAGTAGAAGAAAGAAAGAGAGAGAGAGAGAGAGCCTTCCTCCGAGCAGAAATGAGCAAAGTTGCAAACTTGAAATCAATTTGCAGGAGGCACCCTGCACAAACCGGGATGAAATTGAGTTTTCTCTGCTGGATGCAGGAATTCCATCAAAAAGGTCATCTTCTGATTGGAAGCTGCTCACAGCACCATTAGGGATGAGGAAGGTTTTTGTGACCAACCTCAGACTATGCTCTTGTCGTTCATCATTGTAGCTGAGCTACTGTATTCGATAATTTATATCTCAGTTAAAGCAATGAGCAGTAATCATCTGTTCACTCAAGCAAGGTTTAGCTCAGCTCCCTGATTATGAGACTGGTTTCTTAATGTCAGACAACTGAAGTCTTTCTCCAAGGCTCTGTCTTGCAGAGAAACCACTCAGTGTCTAAGCTAGTATGGCCGGTGCTCCATCCAGGTTTCGAAGAGCTGGCATCCAAACTTTGGGGGAGCCACCAGAGTCTCTTCTAGGAAAGTTAGTGTCTAAGTTCCACAATGTGGGAATCCCAAGGGTGTTTTTTTTTTTCAAGAGGCAACTGGACTTTCAGATTTTTCTTTGAAGATGTTTCGTTTCTCATCCACTCTTTTGAAGACCACAAAGTCCATATTTTGGACAGAGAGGATTGCTGGTTTGACAGAAGGATTAAAAGAGGCCATCTATGTCAAAATTGAGCAAGCCTCTCTCAACAGAGGGGGAGAGAAATGACATCATCTAGTTCCAATCTACAACACAGTCCTTTCAACAGTTCCACGGATAATGGATGGAAACTGAACAAGGAGAGGAATGGAAAGTGGATGGATGGAAACTGAATGGATGGAAATTAAACAAGGAGAGATTCAACCTGGAAATAAGGAGAAATTTTCTGACAGTGAGAACAAGCAAGCAATGGAACAGAAGTTGCCTTCAGAAGTTGTGGAAGCTTCATCCCTGGAGGCTTTCAAGAAGAGACTGGACTGCCATCTGTTGGAAATGGTGTAGGGTCTCCTCTTTGGGTGGGGTTTTGGACTAGATGACCTACAAGGTACCTTCCAACTCTGTTAATCTGTCATCTGTAAGAAGGTTCCACACCAATTTGCACTACTCAGGTGACTCTGATGACACAGATAAACCTCCAGGTGACCTTAATGACCCGCTAAAAGGATGCAAGCAACCAGCTGTCTGCATGGAGTATAAATCATTCCATTCCCCACCATCCAATCAGAGCTGAAGAAGCTTCTTGGATGAGAACCAAAACATCTTCAAAGAAAAACCAGAAACTCCACTTGCCTCTTGAAAAAAAAGCACCTTTGGGACAACCATGACACAATGTGGGAAGGAAATTATTCTTTTGAAAAGACTACCTGGGGTCTTATCTTGTAGAGAAAGAACTTGTTGTCTAAGCTGGCATGGCCAATAGTCCTGGCTTAGAAGAACTGATGTCCATAATTTTGGTGAACCATTGGAATCTCTTCTAGAAGAGCTAGCTTCTGAGTTCCACAATCACAGAAGGAAGTTTATCTTTTGAGAAGAGCCTCTTGGCTCTTGCCTTGTAGAAAAGGAACTTGGTGTCTAACCCAACATGACCAAAAGTTCACGTTTAGATGAGCTGGTGTCCAAAATTTTGGTGAACCATTGGAATTTCTTCTAGGAGAGCTAGCTTCTGAGTTCCACAATGATGGAAGGAAATTCCTCTTTTGAGAAGAACCTCTTGGGTCTTGTCTTGTAGAAACAGAAGTTAACATGGTCAAAAGTTCACATTTAGATGAGCTGATGCCCAAAAGTCTCTTCTAGGAGAATTAACTTCTTAGTTCCACCATATAACATAGGAAGGAGCTCCTCTTTTGAGAAAAAGTCTGTTTTACCTTCATCGCTAGTGAAGTCACATCTTGAAAGAGACCCCATACATATCTCCAAGAAGAGAGAGGCTTAACTTTTCAGAACCTCCTATGAAAGCTGAAGAACATGCTTGAATTTCACCAGCACTTCTGCCTTTAGCACTCATGCAGTCAATAGTTACCCTTTTTGTATAATTTTCGTACTATGTCCTAACGCTTCTCAGTTCTGAACAAGTTTTAGCTGCAGGCATTACTGAAACATCTAGAAAACATAACTCCCCCTGGCAGGTGTCAAAATCTACAAGATGGCAGATGTGGCATCGTGATCCAATGAAGCTATGGGAATTGCAACATATGCAGGTAGATCTAAATAATTGAGAAGACTCTAAGCCTCCCAGCCATGCATAATCAATCAGTAATAACACCAACCCAATAGGCTACAACAAGTTACACTGAGAAGCTGGTGAGAACCTGATTTAAGTGAAATCTAAGGTCTACTGGAGAACCAAGATGGCAAAACTGCACAAAGGAAATGGATTAACAGAATAACAGAGTTGGAAGAGACCCAGTCCAACCCCCTGCTCAAGCCAGAAACACTATACCATTTCAATCAAATGGTTGCCCAAGCTCTTCTTAAATACCTCCAACGTTGGAGCACCCAGAACTTCTGGGTTCCACTGATTGTATTCACTGTTAGGAAATTTCTCCTTGGCTCTAGGTTGGTTCTCTCCTTGATTAGCTTCCATCCATTGGTTCTTGTCCTGCCTTCTGGGGCTTTGGAGAATAGCTTGACTCCCTGTTCTTTGGGGCAGCCCCTGAGATATTGGAAGGCTGCTGTCATGTCATCCCTAGTCCTTCTTTTTATTAAATTAGATACACCCTTCCTGCAACCATTCTTTATATGTTTTAGCCTCTAGTCCTCTAACCAACTTTGTTGCACCAGTATGTAAATTGATCCAGGTCTTGCCAGAAATGAATCTGGATGGCAACACAAATAGGATAACATCAATGTTTTGCTGTGCATGTCAAGAAGTACAATTCCACATCTTTAGAGTTTTCCCATCATAGTGCAAAAACAATGATAGCTTGAATTGTCATAACAATGCCATGATGGGGAACCGTACACAGAAGGGTAGTTTAGATTAGATTAAATTAGATTAACAGAGTTGGAAGGGACCTTGTAGATCATCTAGTCCAACCCCCTGCCCAAGCAGGAAACCCTGCACCATTTTTGACAAATGGCAGTCCAACCTCTTCTTGAAAGCTTCCAGTGATAGTGGTAGCTTGGCACTATTTTGCCACCTGCTCCAACATGCCACAGGAACTCTTTTGTGTTGTTGTTGTTGTTGTTTGCTTTGCCTTGATGATCAGGCCAGCTCTTATCCTCTAATCAAAAATTCTGAAGCATATTTGAAGATGTCTCCCAGAATATCTTGGCTCCAGGAATGCAGAATAGATGGTATTTGGGTAAGATGGCCTTGCTGGGATAGGATAGAGAATAGAATAGGATAGGGTAGGGTAGGATAAGGTAGAGTAGGGTGGGGTAGGGCAGAGCATGGTAGAATAGGAAATATGAAATGGAATTTATGGAATGGAACAGAACAGAACAGAACAACAGAGTTGGATGGTACCTTGGAGGACTTCTAGTCTGGTGGCTCCCAATCTCTTGGGCACCAGGGACCAGTTCCATGGAGAAAGATTTTTCCACAGATTGAAGGGGGAGTGGTTTTGCATGCTGTCTGTCTTGTTTGCACAGCCCAGTTGCTGGCATGCCACTGATGGGTTGGTGTCCAACCCCCTGCTCAATCAGGAGAACCTCAACCATTTCAGACAAATGGCTGTCCCGTCTCTTCTTAAAAACCTCCAGTGATGAAACACACATAACTTCTGGAGCAACTTGTTCCACTGGTTGATTGTTCTCACTGTTAGGACGTTTCTCCTTAATTCTAGGTTGCTTCTGTCCTTAATTAGCTTCCATCCATTGTTTCTTGTTGTTCCTTTAGGTGCTTTGGAGAATAGGTTGACTTCTCTCTTCTTCCAAGCTATATTGGAAGACTCCTGTCATGTTACCACTAGTCCTTCTTTTCATTAAATTAGACATACCCAATTCCTGCTACCGTTCTTCATATCTTTTAGCCTTCAGTCTCCTAATCATCTTTGTTGTTCTTCTCTGTGTTCTCCTTGATTAGTTTCCATCCATTGCCTCTTGTCCTGCTTTCAGATGCTTGGAGAATAAGCTGACTCCCTCTTCTCGGTGACAGCCTTCCCAATATTAGGAGAATGCTATCATCTTTTTTCTCTTCATTACATGAGAGATATCTAGTCCCCTTAACCATTCATTACACAGTTTAGGCTCCAGTCCCCTAATCCTTGTTGCTCTTCTCTGCACTCTTTCTAGATTGCTTCTCTCCTTGATTAGTTTCATCCGTTGCTTCTTGTCCTTCCTTCTTGTGCTTTGGAGAATAGCTTGACTCCCTCTTCTTTGTGGCAACCCCTGAGATATTGGAACACTACTATCATGTCACCTCTAGATAACACAGTCCACTGTCATCCCTTCTGTTGTTTTACTTTAAAATAGTAATAACAAACAAACACACACACACACACACATACACATATACAGACACAGACACAAAATCAGTTCCTGCACCAGCAAAAGCAAAAACTTGCCTGTTGCCAGCACACTAGCTGCTCTAGGTCATAAAATTGTTGATGAGTCCCAGGCACAGCTGGACACATGCATAAAAATGGCAAAAGTTTCCTTTCAAAATATTAAATAATTCATTGTTGGATAAATATTTCACATGGATGTGATCTAACTGTACATAGCTTCATTGTGCAGGTCAATGGCAAAGGGAAGATTAGAGGACTTAGAAAAAAGCTAAGTAGCAAAATTGGTTAGGAAGAAGTAAGACATTATAAGATTTCTCCTTCCTTCCTTCCTTCCTCCCTCTCTCCATTCTTCCCTTCCTTCTTTTCCTTCCTTCCTTCCTTCCTTCCTTCCTTCCTTCCTTCCTTCCTTCCTTCCTTCCTTCCTTCCTTCATTCTTCTTCCCTCTCCCTCCCTCCCTGCCTCCTTCCTCCTTGGGCGGATGGTGGTGGAACTAGATGATCTACAAGATTCCTTCCAATTTTATTAGTCTGTCTGTTTAACCTTTCCTTCCTTCCTTCCTTCCTTCCTTCCTTCCTTCCTTCCTTCCTTCCTTCCTTCCTTCCTTCCTTCCTTTCTTCCTTTCTTCCTTTTTGTCTCTCTTTCTCTTTCTTTCTTTTTTTCCCATTCATTCACTCACTCATTCATTAATTCATTCATTCATTTTCATGGGAAAATCAGCTTCTTCTTTACTGAGTCCTGAAGTAGAGTTTTCAACCATGTTTCTCCATTAGTGGTACTAATACCACTAATACCACTCTATAAAGCCTTAGTAAGACCACACCTAGAGTACTGCATCCAGCTTTGTTCACCACGTTATAAAAAAGATGTTGAGACTCTAGAAAAAGTACAGAGAAGAGCAACCAGGATGATTAGGGGACTGGAGGCTAAAACATATGAAGAATGGTTGCAGGAACTGGGCTTGGCTAGTCTAGTGAAGAGAAGGACCAGGGGAGACATGATAGAGGTCTTCCAATATTTGAGGGGCTGCCACAGGGAGGAAGAGGTCAAGCTATTTTCTAAAGCATCTGTAGGCCAGACAAGGAATAATGGATGGAAGCTGAACAAGGAGAGATTTAACCTGAAAATAAGGAGAAACTTTCTGACAGTGAGAACAATCAACCAATGGAACAACTTGCCCTCGGAAGTTGTGGGAGCGCCATCAGTTGAGACTTTCAAGAAGAGATTGGACTGCCATTTGCCAGAATGGTGTAGGGTCTCCCGCTTGGGTGGGGGGTTGGACTAGATGACCTACAAGGTCCCTTACAACTCTGATTATCTGTTATTTCTCATCCATGGAAATATAATATTATTCCTTTTTAATATGTCTCAAAATATTTCTTTCTTCTAGGAGAGAGGTAGGTGCTCACCAGAGGTGGTATTCAGCCGGTTCAGACTGGTTCTGGTGTACCGGTTGCAGAAATTTTGAGTAGTTTAGAGAACTGGCAAATACCACTTCTGACTGGTCCCACCCACCCATCCGCCATTACCTCTCCTATATTCTCTTGTTTTTTTTAGCTCAGTTGATTGCATGGCAGAGTGGATTGCGCACCTCAGCCGAGCTGAAAAATAGCTCAGCTCACCAGCGTTGACACAGAGGGCAGTCTTTGAGCCCTGCGCACGAAGCGCTGTCTCATAGAACTGGTAGGAAAAAGGGCTCAAAATGTTGCACATAAATTTGATAGAGTAGGAGAATATTTGGAATTTAAATTATAAATTAACAAAATTGGCTTCATATAAAAGAGAACATTTATAAGATGTTTTATAGATGGCACCTGCCTCCGGTGAGATTGGCAAAGATATATCCCAACATGAATCCGGCATGTTGGAAATGTAAGAAGAAAGAAGGCACTTACTATCATACGTGGTGGTCTTGTTTAGAAGCCCAGAAGTACTGGCTTAAAATTCAAAAGTGGTTACAAGAGATCCTCAAGGAACAAATAGATTTGTAACCAGAATTATTCTTATTAGGGATGATTAAAAAGAAATATGGGAAAGATACAAAATACATAATATTATATATTTTAACTGCTGCTAGAATTGCCTATGCTCAATGTTGGAAACAGAACTCTATACCAACAAATCAACTGATTATTCAAAAAATAATGGCATGTGCCAAGATGGATAAATTAACCCTGATGTTACAAGAGAAAGAGGAGTCTGAATATTATAGAATTTGGGGGAAATTGTATGATTGAATTGAATTAGGACAAAGGGATGATGAAAAGAGGTAAGATTTCATAGATTAAAGGTTTACATTTGCATGAGCTGTATATATTTGTAAATAAGCACAAAATAGAAGTATATGAGATAGATGTCACACACTGTTAATGTCATAATATTTATATGTTTTGTTTGGTTTTTAAAGATATAAAAAAACTAATAAAGTTTATTTAAAAAAAAGAACCGGTAGGAAAAAAATTGAAAACCCACCACTGGTGCTAACTTTCTACAGTTCCTTTCTTTAAGATGATCCTGACAGATCTGTATTCCTGAACTTGAACTGGGGGTGTTGCACTGTAGTTTCTTCCCTGTCAATTCTTCAAAGTAATTTTTCAAAGTAATTTCCACTTTGCTTTGACCAAAAAAATTACTGCTTGTATATTTCAAGGGCCGCGGTGTCTTTATAAAAGTGCACATGACCGATTCCATTCTGAATTATTCCTCCTTTCTTTCTGCTTCCTTCTATACTCCCAGCGATGTGAATCACTTCTACTTGAAATGTAGCAGGTTGGGTTGAAAAGAGAAGAATCTGCGAGTCCTCAGATGTTTTTTAAAAAGTAGGTTTGGGTATAAGCAGCCAGCCGTAAATCTTTTCAGGGGAAGCATCCTATTTTGCTTTCAGATAATTAATTGCTATTAAGGCAATCAATTCAACTTAGCAGAAATCTGTGACTTTATGAACCAATAAATGCCAGCATCAGGCAGGAAGAGCAATCAAGCGCTGTCAATTGTTTATGAACTATTCATCTTGGTAAGTGCCTGAGTATAAACAAAATATCTTCATTTATTTTTTTGCTAAGATTCCTTGAAAATATCCATCAATATGAATTAAAACTGGGGTAGAGATGTGCTTGGAAATCACTCAACAGAGAGTGTTTTTATCTTTTGTGATGGGAAACTCAAAAGGAAGAAAATAAGTTTCCCAGGGTGCTACTTGGAGCAATGCCATACAACGCATTAGATGAGTAATTCTCCTCTTCCCTTTCCCTTTCTTCTCCTTCTCCTCTACCTTTTTCCCCTTCCCTTTTTCCTTCCCCCTTTTTCTCCTCCTCCACCTCTTTCTCCATTTTCTACCCTTTCTCCTCCTCCTCCCTTTCTCCTTCCTCTTCTTCTCCTCCCACTCCTCCTCCTTCCCTTTCCCTTTCCCCCTCCTTTTCTCCTTCTCCTTCCCCCTCCTGCATCCATAACCCATCTAATGTGAACCTTACTGGCTACAGCTACCAAGACCTGTTAAACAAGCATCTTGGATTACAATTCAACCTTGAGCAAACTACCGTGTTTTCCCCAAAATAAGACCCTGTCTTATATTTTTTTGCCACCCAAAAAAGGCACCAGGTCTTATTTTCGAGGGATGTCATCCACTGACTAACCTCACTTGCATGCATCACCCCTGGCCTCCTTTTCGCTGTCAGAGGCCTTCAGGAACTTCTTCTTCTGTGGCCAGCAAGGCTTTTCTGAAGGCCTCTGCAGCCGATAACAGAGCTCCGGATCGATCAGCTACAGAGGCCTTCAGAAAAGCCTTGCCAGCCTTGCCAGCTGCAGAAGAAATGGGCCAGTAAGGCAGGTGTTGGGGTGTGCAAGGCCTGGCTACAAGGTAAGTAGTAGGGCAGCTCCACCCCACTGTCTCCACCCTAGCTTAATTTTTACCCATGCACTCTGGAGTGGGCGGGATCTTAATTAGGGCTTATTCTGGGGGTAGGGCTTATATTGGGCACACGTGTAAAAATCAAACTAGGACTTACTTTCAGGATAGGTCGCATTTTCAGGGAAACAGGGTAATAGAAAAGAACCTATGGATTATAACTATAAGTATGCCAAGATAATATATACCACAGACAATACTACTACCCTTCAAAAAGATCTAGACTATGTATCTGAATGGTCTAACACATGGCAACTCCAAATCTCAACAAACAAATGCTCTGTCTTACATATTGGTAAAAAAATCAGAAAATAAAATACAAACTGAATAGTCAAGATCTTGTTGATGACCCAAGCTCTGTAAAGGACCTGGGAATACTCACCTCTAATGATCTAAGTGCTAGAGCTCACTGCAACTACATAGCCAAAAAGGCATTAAGAGTTGTTAACCTAATCCTACGTTGCTTTTTCTCTGGTAATATCTCACTACTAACCAGAGCATACAAAACATTTGCTAGACCAATACTCGAATACAGTTCATCAGTCTGGAATCCTTATCACGTATGTGATATTAACACAATTGAGAAAGTCCAGAAGTATTTCACAAGAAGAGTTCTCCACTCTTCTACCCGTTATAGAATACCTTACGCCACCAGACTCGAAATTCTAAAACTAGAAAACCTCGAATTACGCCGTCTTCGGTCCGACTTAAGCATGGTATATAAAATCATACATTGCAATGTCCTACCTGTCAATGAATACTTCAGCTTTAACCATAACAACACAAGAGCACACAACAGATACAAACTCAAAGTAAACCGCACCAAACTTGATTGCAGGAAATACGACTTCAGCAATAGAGTGGTCAATGTCTGGAATACTCTACCCGACTCTTTAGTCTCTTCCCCAAACCCCAAAAACTTTAACCTTAGACTGTCTACTATTGACCTCACCCCTTTCCTAAGAGGTCTGTAGGGGCGTGCATAAGCGCACCAACGTGCCTACCGTCCCTGTCCTATTGTTTCTCTTATATAATCAATAGGATTATAAATAAGCTATCGTAAGTATAAGTTTGGTTAAAATCATTCTGTGGTACTACTACTATTGTTATCAGCATATATGTCACTATTACTTTTTTTCCTCTTTTCTTTTGTAAAATGATATGCCCGGACAATGCACAATATTCAAAATGTTTATATATAAATTTAAAAAAAAACTTGGACTGAAAAAAAAAAAAAGAAAACCTATATCACTCAGGTTTGGATTGTGTGTAGTCCTTGGTGCTCTTTGTGTCAAGTTGTTTTCTTGCAGATGTTTCATTACCCATTTATTACATCATCAGTGATTGTGAGCTTCATATGCAGTAATTTCTTTTGCTGGTGTTGGTGGTAGAGTGCTAGTGCTTTGATTAAGGTATTGTTTTCTGCTTGTTTGTCTGGTGTTAATCCCAGCTTATCTGGGTGTTTGCTGCTGGAAAGGATGTGTTCTAGGCCTTTTGTTTCCTTTTTTAGCTTTTTTATTGTCTGTTTTTACTTACTTTGATCAGGGCTGCTCAGCTTTGATGGGAGCCCAGTATATAATATTTATTGATTGCAAGCTAAGCAAATGTTGTATTGTCAAAGTGGTTTGGTTGTTTGGGGGGAACTAGGTTTTTGTTACAACAAAGAGTAGATCAGCTCTTGTCTTTGTGTCATGCATTAAAAGAAACAAAGATTCTTTCTTTCTTTCTTTCTTTTTTTCTTTCTTTCTTTCTTTCTTTCTTTCTTTCTTTCTTTCTTTCTTTCTTTCTTTCTTTCTTTCTTTCTTTCTTTCTTTCTTTCTTTCTTTCTTTCTTTCTCTCTCTCTCTCTCTCTCTCTCTCTCTCTCACTCTTTTTTTTTTCTCTTTCTTTCCCTTTCTTTCTTCTTTCTCTTTCTTTCTTTTCTTTCTTTGTCTATCTGTATGTGTGTGTGTGAGAGAGTGTATATATAAAGAGAAAATCAGCCAACCAAGCAGTGTAAGACAGTTGGACAAAAAAAAAAAAATCAGTTTTCATTCTTTTCACAGCCTGAAAACATTATGTCACAACTTGGAAGGTTCATTCCTGCTGAGCCTGTTCCATTTTTCTCAGTAATTAAATGCTCTTGTTCGTCTATTCTTTTTTCTTTTTCTTTTAAAAGAAGAAACCTTTGTCCCAAATTGCTTTAGCTAATTTCATTCGGATGGGCTTTGTGTGGCTAGCAGCTGAGATAAAGCCTGAAACCTTTGTCTCTCATCCACATTGCCTTAAGCACATTCATTTAATGGTGATATCACTTTGACTTCCCAGTTTCCTTTAAAGAAGATTTCAACACAACACGTGGTTTCTGTTCGTGCAAAACTTCCAATGTATTTTGAAAGCAACTATAAAAAGTTCTGATTGATTTGATATGATGATGATGCGTCATCCAACTGTTGTCAACTCTTAGTGTCTATCCAGGTAGATTATTTTCAAAACAATTTGTCTTCAACCTTCAGGTCTTCCAATGGTAGTGTGATGACCTGGGGCATGGCACAAAGGCAACACAGCCAGATAATAAATAGAAGTCCCTTTATAAACTCCAACTTTGCCCTCAATGTCCCGGTTACCTTCCGGTCTGGAGAAAAACTCTCCCAGGAACGTGCAACAGCCTTTGGCTGCAGATATTCTAGTCCAACATGGTGTAAACAGAAAACTTTAAACTATAAATCCAACAAAGCAAGATAACGTAATAAATCCGGCAGGGCAAGATAAGGAGTTCCAGAAGTGAAGTAACATGGCAGTAAATCAAACCAGTTGGGAGGATGCCAGGAACTCAGATAACAGCAGCCAACAACACTCAATGTTTGTTCTCGACAAACACCCCTCCCAACTGCCTCTCCTTTAAATTTCCTCCCCAGGTGTGTCTTGTGAAGGGAATCAGGGTCCATTCCTCCCCCATAAACCATGCAACCCACGTTGCTCTCTTCTCCGTTCTTTCCTTCATGCCCTAGGATGAAGAGGGAGTGGGCCTTGGTCTTCCTCTGAACTCCCTCTCCCTTGTTCTACCTCTTCCCTGCTCTACCCAGCCTGACTTTGCCCTTCCCCAGTTTCCTCCACAGCCAATGGAGGTACTCTCCCACTCCCTGATGGCTATTCATCTTCCTCCTCAGATTCAGACTCTGACAGGGTGATGACAGGTTGTCTTTGTCACTGCAGTGGAGTCCATTTACCTTTCTGTGGGCCATCCTCCCCTCTTTCTTACCACCACTTTTCTGTCCCAGCATTAGAGACTTCTCAAAAGAGTTGGGTCATCACGTAACATATCCAAAGAATGATAATTTGAGCCTGGCCCTCATGCTTTAGGAAAACTCTGGGTTTATTTCTGATCCACTCATTTGTTTTCTTGGCTATTCTCTGTAATGGTTAAGGTGCTGACCTAGAAATTTTTAAAGTTCTACACTTGCTTTAGGCATGAAAGCCATCTGGGTGATTGCAGTCCAATTTCCAGGTGCTAGTGAATTCTAGTCCCACTTTAGGCATGAAGGCCACTGGGTAATCTCGGTTCAATCACCAGGAGACTGTGAGCACTAGTCCTACTTTAAGCATGATATTCAGCTCGGTGACCTTGGTCCAATCTCTAGGAGATGGTGAGTTCTAGTCCCACCTTAAACATGAAAGCCAGCTCAGTGACTTTGGTCCAATTACCAGGACACAGTGAATTATAGTCCCACCTTAGGCATGAATGCCATCTGGGTGCCCCCAACACAAGTTTTGTCAAGCTGGCCATGCCCTCCTTGGCCACGCCCTCCCTGGCCACGCCCACCTTCCCCCCAAGGTCAAACACAACCATGATGTGTTCCTCAATGAAATCAAGCTTGACACCCCTGTTCTAACTGGTTTACAAAATCAGCATATTGCTCTCAATAATCTGGGTCCTCGTTTTACCAACCTCAGAAGGATGAAAACTGAGTCAACCTTGAGCCTCATCAGGATTGAATGCCTGGTTGTGGGCAGTGTTAGTCTGCAATACTGCATTCCAACCACCGCACCACCAGGACTCAACAACATCCTAACAACATCCTAACTGCTTTCTCGTTGTTTTTCTTTTAAGAGATCCCTCTCCAAAGTTCAGGACTAATTGGTTGGTCAGTTGGTTTTGAAAGTAAGGTGAGCAAACATCTACATGTAATTTTAAAATAAAAGAAAAAAAATCACTTTAGGTTGACATTTGTGTTAATGCATGGTGGCAAGTGAATTAGGCAAGGAGTTAATTAAAATCTGAGAGTTAATTAATGAGATCCACTCTACATTAAAATCATTACTTCATCCAAATGAGAGTGATTAGGGAGCAGTTTTATTCTCTCGGGTGTTCATGGTGACACATTGCATAAGTCTTTCGATGTGAAGCAAATAATCCTGTGGCCCTCCTATTTGTTCTGACTCTGATACAATTGTGTCACTGGAGGAGAGAGAGTAGCTAAGTAGGAAGGAAACTTCATGGATGATTTTCAAGATACAAGGTGGAAAAAAAATTGAGTGGTTGAAGAGATCCCTTCTCTCCACAAAATCAGAGCTAAAAATGGAGAGTATGCCCAATGACAGGAACCAGTTTTGGACTGATGAAATATTAATTCACTATCTTAGCTGACTGAACAAATGGGGTATGAGGAGGAAGATGTTCTATGAGGTTGCTTCACGGCAAGGGTTTATTACTTCTTGTATATTTCATGGGAATCAAAATTAGCTTCTAAGTAAGGATTATTAACCCAGAAGGAATTTGCATCTGGATGACTTTCTCTAGGCTTTCAAAAGAAAGTAGATTCCACCCTGGTCAGCACTTGGACACCAGGAAATTCCAAGGCTGTAGAAAAGGCCATGAAATCAAGCACCATGCTGGAAGAAGGAAACCTTTTCATGATTGCCAAGAAGATACCATGGGTGTTTTCATGTAGCCAGCTGGAACTGAGCTCAACTCATGTGTTGTGGCCTGTCGACCACTGGCCCCTTTGCTAGCCAAATCAGATGAAGAGGCAGTGTGGGAGTCGGGGCCAGCATCAAAGTTATCGGAGAACTCCAAAGGGGAAGAGGGAATGGAGCTGTCAAAGAGAAAGAGACAGTGGTGGATCCTGGGCCGTCCATCAGCCCTCAGATGGAGAGTCAACAGCTCCCAGCTCTGGAAGTGGCTGCTGAGGAAGAGGAGGTACAGCTGGGTCCAGTGCCTGATGTGCAGATGCACAGAAGGTAGAGGAGAGGAGAACAGTGGAAATCTATGGGCTGGTCCTTGGGACAGAAAAGCCACCGCTGCTAGAGAAGCCCCATCCTAGCTCTGGGGATAAAAGGCAGGGGGCGGAGATGAATAGGTGTTACAGACAACTATTTATCTCCCTGCTGGTCTGCCATGGATAGCTTGCACATCCGATTCCTGTCTGGAATTCTTCTTGAAATTGGCAGCGCCTTCTGAGCATGTGTGTATGTGTATGTGCTGCTGGAAGAAAGCGAGCACACCTTCTAGGACTTCCTTTGCAAGTGTGTGGGGAGAGAGAGAGAGAGACCCCTGGTCTGTTAGGCCACTTCAGGGAGAAAGGGAGCGAGCGTCACTTTCCACAGGACTTAAGAGACTTTGTTGCTTGCTGTGTGAGAGCAGCTGCTGGCTCTCCTAATAAAGGGAATGTTTCGTTAACTACAAATGGGCTTGTCGTGTTTGGGAGCTGGGTCAGAACATCATGTCTTTAAAATGGTATAGAATGGGTATATTCAACAGATATAGAATAGGTGGGACCTGGCTTAATAGTAGTAACTGTGTGAGGGATCTTGAAGTCCTAGTAGACCACCATCTAAGCATGATCTAGAAGCATGTGGCATCCACCCAAAAAGTTAATGCACTGTTACCTAGGCTGCATTAACAGAGGGATAGAATCAAAATCACGTGAAGTGTTAATATCACTTTACAATGCCTTGGTAAGGCCACTCTTGGAATCCTGCATCCAATTTTGGTCACCATAATACAGAAATATGTTGAGACTCTAGAAAGCATGCAGAGAAGAGAAACAAAGAGGATTAGGGGACTGGAAGCTAAAATGGTTGCTGCAATTGGGTGTGTCTAGTTTAGTGAAAAGAAGGTCTAGGGGTGACATGATAGCAGTGTACTGATATCTCAGTGGTTGCCACAAAGAAGAAAAAGTCAAGCTATTCTCCATTGCTAAACAAGACAGTTGTTAAGAGAGCTTTGCATCATTTTACAACCTTTCTAGCTACCGTTGTTATGTGAATCATTGCCATTGTTAAGTCAGTAACCTGTGTGGCGACCTGTTACAAGGCATGAAGGCAACACAGCCAACTGATAGTTCACTCTCCCCTTTATTGCTCCAACTTTCCCCCAAATGCTCCCACATTTATGGCAAGTCCCAGAGCAAAACACACACACAAACACACACATAGCAGCCTCACAAGGGCTTCAAAGCAAGAAGTCCGGCAAGGCAAAGGAACAAAGTAATGAGTCTATGAAGCAAAGATCAAGAGAATGAGTCCTTAAAGCAAGGAAGAAGGCAAGAAGTCCTGCAAACTCCAGACAATGGCAACGGCACACCAAATTCCATGAATTCAGCATTTGTTCCTGACAACTGCCCCACTCCACATCATTTCCTTAAGTCTCTGTTCCCAGGTGTGCCTTGTGAAGAGGGGTGAGGCGCTCTCCTCCTGAGTCGTCAGGTTGGTCGGTGCTGTTCCTGCCACCTCTCCACTCTCCATGCTCAGGGATCAGGAGGGGACAGCCCTTGCTCATCGCCTGAGCTCCGTTGTTCCTCATCTCAACTGACTGCCCTCTCTTCCCCCTCTCTCGGTCATCCTGCCCCTGTTCCTCCATGCTGGCAAGCCATCCCAAGCCCAAGGCACCAGGGGCTGCCTCCTTACCTCTGTCAGTCCCAGTTCTGGCTTGTGCTCCTCTGCAGACTCAGGCTCTGACGAGGACATGACAACATGGTTGTTAAGTGAATGTGGCTTCCCCATTGACGTTGCTTGACAGAAGGCTCCCAAAGGTGATCAAATGACCTCAGGACTTTGCAACCATCATAAATATGAGCCAGTTGACAAGAGTTTGAATTTGGATCATGTGACCTTGGGGATGCCACAACAGTCCTAAGTGTGAAAAATGGTCATAAATCAAGTTTTCATGTTGTTGTAACTTTGAACAGTCAACTAAATGAATGGTTGAAAGTCGAAGACCAGCTGTAATCGACTTGACCCAACATCTAATCATAATTTCCTTAATTATTTCTGATAATATGAAAGTTAACCATCCACTTTGACTGAGCTAACGTTCTCAGTTTCTTTTATCCATTTATACATCTTTATTCCGTTCTTTGGGATTTTCCAGATGTAACTGCAAAATTTATTTATTTTGTTTTTATCAGGACAAGCATCTAAGTTACTAAAAACTTTCCAGCCAGTACTTTATTAAGCAAATTCTGGTTTGTTCAAATGCTGATTTTTGCTAAAGTTAATTTATTCCATCTACATATCATTCAATTTTCTTTGAAATAGCCATGACTCCCTGTTTAAATTCTTCTGAAATTTATTTTAATCACTTTATGCCAAGATTACATCTTTGCAATAAACTTCCCTTGATCTTTATTATTTTATCATTTCAGTTCCTTGATATTCTTTAGAGATTGCTGATATCGCCTCTTAATTTACTGATCTTCCTTTCTGATGGAATTTTTCATTTGGGTGACTGATTTTTGAGGCGTTTTGTGTTTACATCATGGTAACCTAACTCTAATACTATCCATTTAGAGAATGTGAAGTCTCAAAGTAGGTAGAAATATAGAATCACATATCATGGCCTCATTCTCATTTTCAACTTTTTCAAACAATTAAAAAACATAATTATTTTTTTTGAAATATTTTTTTTGTTTTATATTATACATTTCCTTTCTACATTGAGCAGTGTGCTCTCTAGGTGTCAAAGTTGTTAACATACAAACATCATCATCGTCATTATGATTATACACACACACACATACACAAATATGCAGTAATATATAAACAAATATGCCATAACATCAATCATATTATAACATATATTATCTTCCATTATAGTATTGATTATCTAACCATCAGAAATATTTACTCATATGTTTTTCTTTCTCCTATAAACCATATTTCATCTAATTCCACTCCTCTAACCTCAATGTATCATTTAACCATTTATAGAATAGTTCCCATGTTTTGAAATAGTCCGAATCTTCTTTTTATTTATTTATTTATTTATTTATTTATTTATTTATTTATTTGATTTGCCAATTGTTTACAAGATAATAAGTATAAGTGTATACATAGTTGTGAATACATGAAATGGGTACATATAAGAAAAATAAAAGAAGAATAAGAGAAACAATAGGACAGGGACGGTAGGCACGTTCCTTTAATTTTTAGGGTTAACCTATCCATCTCTGCACATTCCAGATTTTTTTATTATTATAATATCGTCTGCAGGGGTGATTAAGAAAAAAGGATCATTTCGACTTTGAATCCTTAAAGGCAAACTATGAAGGTGGATGCGATCCCTTAACTCCCAGCAGCACAGAGTGTGTTTGGGCGATCTCAAGATCTTTCGTTCCTCCAGAGGGATTTTGCCAGGCTGGAGTCTGCAACTGGCCACAGATTTTGGTCTTAACATCGTTCTTGTTTCTTCAGGGGTATCCTTCATTTAAAATCACACTTATTTTGGCCATGTCATGTGGTAGAATTTGCTGGAGAGAACAATTATGCTTGTAAGAATCAGTGCTAAAAGGAAGAATACGGTGGCCGGCCGCCATCAAAGTGGACACCAGCCAGTCTCAGCCATGGAAGCCATATTTTATTAGCCATAAAAGTTTTATAGAAGCTTCAGGGTATAGTAAAAAAGTGATATATCTGATTATAAATGTTTTAACAGCAGTTAGAATTATATTTGCCAAAAATTGGAAAAGTGAAAAAATTCTGATAGAAGAGGAGGTGATTAAGAAAATAATGGAATGTGAAGAAATGAGTAAATTGACATTAGCAATTAGAGAGCAAGAAGATAAAGAATACTATAACATTTGGGATTTATTTTATCAATGGCTAGATAAGAAAACAGGAAAATACAATACAATACAATATTACAGTATTATAGTAATGATAAGACAATGTAATGATATGCTATAATTGATTACAATGATATTATGAATTAGGTTTTGTAAAGTTGAGATTTGCTTGAAAAAGATGACATGAACTTATAAACAAAGTCTAATAAGAAGTTATAATATGTATAGTTGATTTATATAATATGAACTTTAATAATGCATTTTTAAGGGAAAGACCGTTGATATTGTGCACAAAACATAGGTACCAACTGACACATTGTACAATGGAAAGATGTTTTTATTTGATGTTTTATGTTTGTATTTGTTAATGTTTGTTGTCAAAATAAAATAAAAACTTTGGAAAAAAACATTTTATAGAAGCTTCGAGGCTGCCATGGTTAGTGCCTAGGAATTTGGGAGGGGGGAATTCTTAGTGAGTAGTAATCTAGACTAAATAACTATTCTCAAAAGTCAAGGTTAAGTCATCCTGCATCTGGAGGGGGTTGAACGAAGAAGTGACATTTGATTGGACCACATGATGGACTGATGGGTGCAGGGGATGGATCTTTTATTTTCACATGGGGAAGGGGAAAACCCAGAAGTTTCAGATTTGGGGTTTCCCAGATGTGCCAACATGACTTCTTTAATAAATTTTTACTTGGATAGACTCTGAGTATTGAATGGATAGAAGGAGTTTCTTTGGAACGCTGACAGCCAGAGCACAGGACAATTCAAGGAAATAGTAATTGTCTTCAGAAGTTGTGGGTGCCAACCATGAAGCTGGCCTAATTGTGGCCATTTTTTCCTTGTAGCTTTTGTCTAAGGAGGATCCTCTTCGCATTGCTTCAGGGCCGACACAGCCTGGCGCTAAGGGGCTGAGGTGTGTATTTGAAGAGATAACTGGGGTGTTGTAGCCTAAATAAAATTACTTTCCCTGGGAATCAAGGACATTTGTGCAGGTGTTCGAAAGGTGGAGACTGGGGCAGGGGTGGGATTCTACCAGTTTGCAACTATTCGCTAGAACCGTTTGTTAACATTCTAAGCAGTTCAGAGAACCGGTTGTTAGAAGAAATTACTGGCCTAATCCTGTAAGGAAGGCAGGAAGGAAACATTCTGGTGTTGCTTAGAGAAACTGCCTCTCCGTTAACCCTTATTACATTTTTGGCAGGAGTAGACTTCCTGTCTCTGGAACTTCTCTGGAGTTTTTCCCCCCTCCTTTGCTGATACTTTGCTTGTGTGGAGTGACCATTCAAAGTTACAATGGCACTGAAAAAAGTGACTTATGACCATTTTGCACACTTACAACTGTTGCAGCATCCCTAGTCATGAGAGGCCAGGTGAGGAGATGCATGCCTTGATGTGAGTGATATTGAGTTGGCCACAACCAGCCAATAACATGACGACCAAGCCATGCCCACCACCTAAGCCATGCCCACAGAACCGGTTGTTAAAATTTTTGAATCCCACCCCATCTAGCTACTGGACTGCATGCTGATTGGACCATGTGACTGGAGACTCTGGGGGAAAGTTTTACTTTTTAATTGGGTGTAAAGCAGGCGGGAGCTTAGAGCCGGTTTTCCAACAAGCCTGTGCCAATTTGATATGTCTCAATAAAATGTTGTTTGAGGAATATGCCTGCCTCAAAGTTTATTGAAGGAGATGTATTACTTGGAACCCTGACAGTGGGAGCTTCATCCCTGAAAGCTTTCAAGATTAGACTGGACTGCCATCTGTCAGAAATGGTGTAGGCTTACCTGCTTGGGCAGGGGGTTGAAGTAGATGTCCTACAAGGTCCCTTCCAACTCTGTTAATCTGTTAATCAGAAGATGTGCAGAGTCCTGGCCTGTAGATTCGCCAAAAGTTGGACATGACTGAATGGATATATCTTCTTCTTCTTCTTCTTCTTCTTCTTCTTCTTCTTCTTCTTCTTCTTCTTCTTCTTCTTCTTCTTCTTCTTCTTCTTCTTCTTCTTCTTCTTCTTCTTCTTCTTCTTCTTCTTCTTCTTCTTCTTCTTCTTCTTCTTCTTCTTCTTCTTCTTCTTCTTCTTCTTCTTCTTCTTCTTCTTCTTCTTCTTCTTCTTCTTCTTCTTCTTCTTCTTCTCTTCAGTTTGCCACATCCTTTCTAGAAGTCCATTCTTAAATGCATTGGGGGACGTGTGGCTCAGTAGCTAAGATGCTGAGCTTGTTGATCAGGAAGGTCAGCAATTCAATGGTTTGAATCCCTAGCGCCGCATAATGGAGTGAGCTCCCATTACTTGTCCCAGCTACTGCCAACATAGCAGTTCAAAAGCATGTAAAAAATGCAAGTAGAAAAATAGGGACCACTTTGGTGGGAAGGTAACAGCATTCCATGCTCCTTTGGTGTTTAGTCATGCTGGCTACATGACCATGGAGAAGTCTTCAGACAGCACTGGCTCTTTGGCTTTGTAGCAGAGATGAGCACCGCCCCCAGAGCCAGGAAGAACTAGCATGTATGTGTGAGGGGAACCTTTACCTTTTACCTTAAATGCATTAAGCCAGGGGTGGGCAACTATGGCCCTTTTATGAATTATGGACTTCAACTCCCAGAATTCCTGAGCAAGCCATGCTAGCTCAGGAATTTTGGGAGTTGAAGTCCACAAGTCATAAAAGGGCCATAGTTGCCCACCTCTGCATTAAGCTCTCTTTACAAACATCTCCAGTAGAATTAAAATCAAAGTGATGTCAACATTTTCTTGGTGATATTGGTCTGTGGTTAGATATTGCTCTTAAGTATGGCCCATGATGAATCTTGCCATTAAGACAGGCAGTCTTTCTAGTTAAGTCCTCCTGGGTGTGCTGAGGACTGTAGTCTACCATCTTGCAAGCTGGAAATAAGGAAAAATTTCCTGACAGTAAGAACGATTAATCCATGGAACAACTTGCCTCTCAGAGTTACAGGTGCTCCATTGTTTCAAGTTTTCAAGATAAAATTAGATAAGCATCTAACAACTTGTTGCTAAAATTTTTGAAGCCCACCCCCGCTTCCAGCCCTATGATTAGTGAGAATACGAGGTAGCAAAAATTCAAAGAAATAAAAGTACAGGAAAAGTCCATCAAAAACATTAGAGATAGCAGCGGGAAACCAACCTAGATACATTTCTCTCAGGTTTTTTTTCCAGAAACACATGTAATTTCCCTGAGTGTTTTTCCAATGCCTTTGTCTCACACATTTCTGCATAAGGCAGATTTTAATGGCTACCAAACTGAATCCATAGAGAAAACATCTTTCTTTCTTCATGTCAACAGAGGCTGCCATTGGCAGAGACCCGTTAGAACGAGTTTTAATGGCACAAATGCAGCATCACAGGAGTGAACGGCTTTCCCTGCACAAAACTGTTTAAAATATCCATCAGAGGCATACAAATGGCGAGGCAGTCATTAGCAATCCTCTGGTGTCATGTTAAGTTGCCCATTTAGCATCAAATTATGTTGATTCTTCTGTTCTGTAGGACATACTCATGCATGGCGGAGGAGCAATTGAAATGTTTATGCATTATAATATTTGGAAGAAAATGAGCCAAGGCCTTATTAAAGTTCTCATGCTGAGTTTCTTATCAAGTCAATTCCTTAAGGAAAGAAGAAGAAGAAGAAGAAATAAGGAGGGGAGAGGAGGAAAGGAGGAGGAGGAGGGAGGGAGGAGGAGGAGGAGGAGGAGGAGGAGGAGGAGGAGGAGGAGGAGGAGGAGGGAGGAGGAGGAGGAGGAGGAGGAGGAGGAGGAGGAAAGAATGAGAAGGAGGAAGGAATGAGGAGGAGGAGGAGGAGGAGGAGGAGGAGGAAGAAGAAGAAGAAGGAGAAGAGAAGGAAGAAGAAGGAGGAGGAGGAGGAGGAGGAGGAGGAGGAGAAAGAAGGAGAAGGAGGAGAAGAAGAAGGAGAAGGAGAAGAAGGAGAAGGAGAAGGAAGGAGAAGGAGAAGGAGAAGGAGGAGGAGGAGGAGGAAGAAGAAGGAGGAGGAGGAGGAGGAGGAGGAAGGAGGGAGGAGAGGAGGGAGGAGAAGGAGGAGAAGAGAAGGAGGAGGAGGAGGAGGAAGAAGAAGAAGGAGAAGGAGAAGGAGAAGAAGGAGAAGGAGGAGAAGGAGAAGGAGGAAAAGGAGAAGGAGGAGAAGAGGAGAAGGAGAAGGAGAAGGAGGAGAAGGAGAAGAGGAGAAAGAAGAAGAAGGAGAAGAAGGAGAGAAGGAAGAGGAGGAGGAAGGAATAAGGAGAAGGAGGAGGAGGAGAAGGAGGAGGAGGAAGGAAGGAAGGAAGGAAGGAAAGAAGGAAGGAAAGAAAGAATATAAAGAATGATTGAAATGGAAACTAATCAAGGAGAGTTCCAATCTAGAACGAAAGAGGAATTTCCTGGACTGGAGGCTAAAACATATGAATTGGGTATGTTTATGTCTAACAAGCAGAAGGACACGATAGCAGGCTTCCAAAATTTGAGGGGCTGCCACAAAGAAGAGGGGAACAAGCTCTTCTCCAAAGGCAGGACAAGGAACAATGGATGGAAACTAATCAAGGAGAAAAACAACCTAAAGCCAAGGAAAAATTTCCTGACAGTGAGAACAATTAACCGGTGGAGCAGCTTGTCTTCAGTGATGAGATTCAATTTTTTTTACTATGGGCATAGCTTGGTGGGCGTGGCAGCGGAAGGACACTGTAAAATCTCCAGTCCAAAGTGGTATTTGCCGGTTCTTCAAACTACTCAAAATTTCTGCTACCAGTTTTCCAGAACTGGTCAGAACCTGCTGAATACCACCTCTGGTGCCCCATCCCTGGAAGTTTTCAAAACGAGATTGGACAATCATTTGTCTGAAATGGTGTAAGGTCTCCTGTTTGAAAAGGAGGGCTGGACTAGAAGACCTCTAATAGCAGAGGTGGTGTTCAGCAGGTTCTGACCAGTTCTGGAGAACCGGTAGCGGAAATTTTGAGTAGTTTGGAGAACCGGCAAATACCACCTCTGACTGGAGATTTTACAGCATCCTTCCCCTGCCACCCCCACCAAGCCACGCCCACCGAACCGGTAGTAAAATAATTTGAATCCCACCACTGTCAAATACCCTTCCTAACTCAGTTATCGTGTTAAAGGAAAGGAAACGCTTTGCGATAGGAATAAAAACTCAAGCCAGATGACTGTGTGTTGTTTTTTTTTTGAGATGCATTTAAAACGTCAGGCTGTGATGTGACTCCCGATATTAAAATTCCCAAGAACAGTTGCCCTCACATGCTTCGGAAATTTCCAGGTCTGAAAATTGAGTTCCCACAATAGATTTGTGCTCGTCTCTGCCAGTTATTTTTTTTTTCCCTCACTCTGAAAAGTGGCTGAGTGTTATTGACAGTTCTGAAAGATTAGGCTGAGAAAGACTTGTCTCAAATTACAGATCACGGGTGAAATCTTACTCTTGGCTGAGAGATCCGGAGTACCGTTTTAAGGCTGAGTACAATCTGAAGACAAATGCTTATTCTTTTTTAAAAAAAAACAACAACAGCAATCCAATATCCCTATGTTTCTATTTTTTTAAAAAAAGAAAATACATAAATGAAATGAGTTTAGTCTTCAGTTTCACCTTTAGTAAATCATATCCTTGAAATGAAAGTCACAAAGTGAAATAAAAACATTTTCTCTAAGGGGTTAGTATTGCTGATCTTTGTGTTGACTCCTGATGAGGACATGTTCTGGTCTTTTGTTTCTTTTTTTTTTAAAGCTTTTTAATTGTCTTTTTTTTAATGGCATGTAGCTGATAACAAAATTACAGAGTTGGAAGGGACTTTGGAGGTCACCTAGTCCAACTCCCTGCATGATATACAGCTGCAGACAAATAAAGGGCTGCCCAGTCTCTTTTTGAAAGCCTTCAATGATGGAGCTTCTATAACAGGGGTGTCCAACCTTGGCAACTTTAAAACTTGTGGACTTCAACTCCCAGAATTCCTCAGCCAGCTTTGCTGGCTGAGGAATTCTGGGAGTTGAAGTCCACAAGTTTTAAAGTTGCCAAGGTTGGACACCCTGTTCTATAACTTCTTCTTGCTGTTGTTAGTCACAAAGTCATATCCAACCCATCGTGACCTCATGGACAATGTTCCTCCAGGCCTTCCTGTCCTCTACCATCTTCTGGAGTCCATTTAAGCTCACACTGCTTCCGTGACTCCATCCAGCCACCTCATTCTCTGCCATCCCCTTCTTCTTCTTTTGCCCTCAATCTTTCCCAGCATTAGGCTCTTCTCCAGCGAGTCCTTCCTTCTCATGAGGTGGCCAAAGTATTTGAATTTCATCTTCAGGATCTGACCTTCTAAAGAACAGTCAGGGTTGATGGTGCATAAGTGCACCACCGTGCCTCTCGTCCCTGTCCTCTCGTCCCCATTTATTCGTACCTATTTCCTGTATTCTTACTCGTGTTTATACTTATACCTATTATCTTGTAAGCGATTGACAAATCAAATAAATCAAATAAAAATAAAATACAACTCCTCCAGGACTGACCGGTTGGATCGCCTTGCAGTCCAAGGGACTCGCAGGAGTCTTCTCCAGCACCACAGTTCAAAGGCCTCAATTCTTTGGCGCTCAGCCTTTCTTATGGTCCAACTTTCACAGCCATATATGGCAACTGGGAACACTTCTTATGAATATGTTTTTATTAGTTTATAAAGTGTTATAAAATACAACAGCAAATAAGAGGACAGGGAGAGGGAAGGGGAAGGGACAAAGAAAAGTGAGGAAGTGTAGGGAAAGAAAAAGTAAAAGAAGCATTGACTTCTGCCTCTATCTGTTACAGTAGAATAAGGCATTAACAACAAGTCTCAACTTTTTGTTTTATCATAATAGTATGAACAAGCCATTTCTACAAAAGTCTATCAGTCTGATCTGCAAAACCCATGTTAGGGATAACATTGGTTACCTAACTTATTTGTGTAAAAATAATATATATAAACTATGATTTTGTGTATCATTTTAAACTGTAAACCAAGTTTTTGGGTGCAGTTGTAAAATCACCATAAGAGGGAGCAAGAGAGCTCACTGTTTGCTCGGCTTATACTGGAATGCTGACAATGATAGCTTGATGGTGATAACTGCGTGTTTGCTGAGAGAAGAAAAGGGGTTTGATTTTTTTCTTCATATCTCTGACTGCAAAAGAGATATATACTGGACTGATTGATTGTAAGTTTAATGAACTCTTTTTCGACACTGGACTTTGCAAACTGAATAACCCCCAGACTGACTGAACTTAGTGTATGACATATGGACTGTTTGACTATGCTATAACTCTTGCTGGAATAAAAACTATTTAACTTGCACAGTGTATCTGTCTTACTGAGTGTGAGCTACTACAACGTTTTGTCTCACATATCTGCCTGCCTGCTAGACTGCCGTTGCACGTTCTGCTAGGGTGTATATCCCTAACAACCCAGACTCAAAGTTTCATTCTTTTCCATATGATAGCAGTCTTCCAATGCCCAGAGGTGGGATTCAACTGGGGTACTAACCGGTTTGGTGAGCGTGTGCTTTGTGCATTTGCAACTCACCTTCTCCTCCAAGCCCCCCTGTGTGTAAAACAGCTGACGCACAGCAATCAGTTGTGCCACACAAAGCATCTGAGCTGGAAAACCTGGAAATAAAGCACAGACTAGAGTTGGAGTGGGTGGGTGGGTGGGCCAAGCAGCTGATCGTCAGAGCGAACCGGTTCATTCTCAGCTGATCTTCGGTGCTACTGGTTGGCCCAAATGGGGCCAAACTGGTAAAATCCCACCCCTGCCAATATCTCAGGGTGTGCTATAAAGAAGGAGTCAATCTATTCCCAAATATATCCATTTCATGTATTCATAACTATGTTTATGCTTATAACTATTATCTTTTAAGTGATTGACAAATCAAACAAATAAATAAATAAATAAATAAATAAATAAATAAATAAATAAATAAGCACCAGAAGTTGTTTATCTTTTATGTTTATGTCTTTAACTTATGTTAAATTGTTTTGGACAACAAAACTCAACAGCCCTTTTCATGTGGCTGTTGATAAAAACAGGATTGCCAACATGATTGCCAACGTCTGATGACAGATATCGAAGAAGGAGGAGGAGGACGAAGAGGAGGAAAAAAAAGAAGCGCTTGTAGATGGCCAATTTGTCTGAGTGCTAGGCTTAAAGGAATTCTCCAGCAGTTTTGGACGAAGCTTGAGCTAGGATGCTCATAATTTCACAGTGGAAACTACGATAAAGTCTGTCATTCATTGGAAATTAATTACACATCACAAATGTATCATTGACTGCAATCATTTGATGGACACATTCCACCCCCTGCCACAAAAGTTCCTTCCCTCAGCAAATTTCAGCGGTGACCTTTCTGAAAGTTCCTTTTCAAGGGCCATATATTGACCGGAGCAGGTGTTTCATTTCAATAGATCTCTTTTTAAAAAATTACTTCGTGTTGAAAACTGATACAAGATGGTCTGTGATCTCTCCTCCTCTGAAATCAAAGCTCAACCAGTGGTGCTTTGAGAGCAAAGCTCCTTAGTTACAAAGGATTGTCTGTTGCCGCTGCACTTTTGATTAAAGATAAAAGTAGCCGAAAGAGCAAACACAAAAAGAGAGAGCAGGGGAGGAAACTTCAAGAGAACAGGAATAAGACAGCAGGTTGATGCCTCCTTGGTTTGAAACCCTGGTCCCAATTATTATTACATGGCCAACTAAATTTCCCACAATGGTGCTGACTTTAATCTTAGGGAAAAAAATGAATGAAATTACACAGCTCAGACTCACTGAATCCCATCATTTCCTCTTCCCTACGAGGACGAAATAATTCAATTGAGAAATAGCTGTTCAGGAATAATTAGTTCTGTTCATTTTTGGCCTGAAATGGACCACTATTGCCAAGAACAAGGAGCAGAGTAAGTCTCAACAGGTGGCAACAGGGTCAAAAATTCAGTAGTTCACATAGTATTTTGCGAGACTAGATTTAGGCATCTTTCATCTCTTCTACAGGAGCTGCATTGGTTACCAGTGTGTTGTCCGGTCCAATTAAAGGTGCTGGTCAGAAATGGGATTCAATTGTTTTTAACTACCAGTTCTGTAGGTGTGGCTTGGTGGGCGTGGCAGGGGAAGGATACTGCAAAATCCCCATTTCCTCCCCACCCCACTAACCTGCTTTCCAGCTCCATTCTCCTGTGCAAGGCAACCAAAGAAGACCCAGCCGAACAGCTGGGACTTGGGAGGCAGAGAATAGATGGGGATGGGGCCTGTCAGAGGTGGTATTTGCCGGTTCTCTGAACTACTCAAAATTTCCGCTACTGGTTCTCCAGAGCTGGTCAGAACCTGTTGAATGCCACATCTGGTGCTGGTTGGCCCCTTCAAAGCCTGGTTATCAACCTAGAAGTTGGCCAAACTGATGCCATTGTATGCTTTTAGCTTCAGTGTTGACACATACCGCAGCTAAGGGATACAGAGGGGAGAAGTAGAGAGATGGAGTGCTGTAGCCAAAACAAAATACTTTTCCTTGGGAACCAAGGACATCCCCACAGGTGTTCAGAAGGAGGCGACTGAGGTTACCTAGCAACTGGACTGTATGCTGATTGGACCATGTGGCTAGTTGTTTTGGGAAAGTGATAAACATTTACTTTCCATTAGGTGAAAACCGCGGGAACCCTTAGAGTCGGTTTTCACCAGGCTTGTGCCAATATGATGTATCCTAATAAAATGTTCTTTGAGGAATTTGCCTACCTCGGAGTTCTCTTTGCAATGGATGTATTACTTGCAACCTTGACACTGGGAACAAGTTATTTGAAGGATGTTCTTTTCGTGTCTAACTGATCTACCAGAGCGAGAAGGCAGGGAATGTATAGGTTTTCTTTCCTGAGCAGGGGGTTGGACTGGAAGACCTCTGTTATTCTGGAATGTACTGAGTCCCCACTCTTAAGGAAGTTCATCTGGTGGGGCCAAGTAGAAAAGCCTTCTCGATGGAAATCCCAAAGGTGCTTTATCAGGAGGCAACTGGACTTCTCTTGTTTTTTCTTTTGAAAACATTTTGCTTCTTATCCAAGAAGCTTTTTCAGCTCTGACAGAATAGGACACAGATAAACCTCCAGGTGGCCTCAACAATTCTCTAAAACAATGCAAATTACCAACTATCTGGCAAGGAGTATAAATCCTTCCATTCCCCATCATCCAGTCAAAGCTGAAGAAGCTTCTTGGAAGCTTCCAGGTCCTGGTTGTCCCAAAGGTGATTTTTCAGGAGGCAACTGGACTTTCTGGTTTTTCTTTGAAGATGGTTCACTTCTCATCCATCCCCTCCTCCTCCATATTTACCTATTCTTCTCTTCCTCTCCCCCTCCTCCTCCTTCTCTCTCTCTTTCTTTTTCTCTTCCCCTTTCTCTATCTCTTCCTCTTGTTTTCATTTCTCCTCCTCCCCCATCCATCCTCTTCCTTCTCTTCCTCCACTTTCTCCATCTCTTCCATTTCTCCCCCGCTTCTCATCTTCTCTCTCCCCTTCCTCCTGCTCTCTCCCCTCTTCCACTTCTTCTTCCTCCTCTTCCTCTTCAATCGATCAATCAGAATAGAGCTGGAAAGGGACCTTGGAGGTCTTCTAGTCCAACCTTCTGCTCAAGCAGGAGACCCTATACCATTTCAGACAAGTGAGTGTCCAGTCTCTTAAAAGCCTCCAGTGATGAAGCATCCACAACTTCTGGTGGCAAGCTGTTCCACTGGTTAATTGTCCTGACTGTTGAGAAGTTTCTCCCTAATTCCAAGTTGCTTCTCTCCCTGATTAGTTTCCATCCATTGTTTCTTGTCCTCCTCCATCATCTCTGACCTTCCCCTTCTCCTGTGCTGGATCCAATTATTATTTGTCAAAACTTCTGTTGCATTCTGCATTCGCCACAGCTTGCCCCCGCAGAGTTTAATATACAGCCTCCTGCATTTTGTTGCCAAGATATGGTATTTTTGCTTTTATCTTCACAAGTTCTCACTTCCTGATGGCAATGTCAACATCTCTAGACTGGGTGGATTTATGGGACAAGCTGCAGATAGCAAGATTTTCTTGGCAATTAATATACCTGCCTCCTTCCTTTGACCTCAATTCCCTGAGGCCCATGCTAATAGTATGTGATGTAGCTGAATTCTTGGGCAGCTTAAGAAGGCATCCTGGCGCTTAAGGACTCTTTGTACATTATCAGCCTCTTCCTTTCCCTTTGCAGGTTCTGAAACTATTTCTGCAGCCATGAAAATGCAGCACTTAATGGAAGGCTGTGAATTATCATCCATATTTATACAAACCACGGCCACCTTTGTTCAACGGATGCCAAACACACAAGGACAAAAGAAAATCACAAACGATGGAATGAAGAATTAACCAGGTAATTGTTTAGGTCAGGAATTCTACCAGTTCGGACCAGTTCTATAGAACCGGTTGTTACAATTCTGTGCAGTTTGGAGAACCGGCAAATCACACCACTGGCTGGTCCCTCCCCTCCCCTCCCACCCCCACCCAGGAGGATTCCCTGTGGCCCAGTCAGGGGTGGTATTCAGGGGGTTGGGGGAGGGAGAAGTGGCCTGAGAGCAGAGCTAAACCTTCCTTAGGATTGAAGCTTCTATTTTCCAGTGCAGACTCAGGCAGCAGATTGCAGAAAGGTAGATCTCTGAGTGAAGCTGTGATTCTGCAAGCAGCTCAATCTGCCTGCCTGCTTTGCCTGATTTTGGGTAAAAGTTGCTCTTTTTAAAAAAATAAAAATAAAATCTTTACATATATATATTTACAATATTGACATACCTGCCACGCCCAGCCAGTCACATGACCAGAAAGCCACACCCACAAATTAGGCCATGCCCACAGAACCAGTTGTTGAGAAATTTGAATCCCACCCCTGGGAATGTCTCAAACAGTTTAGGGGTTAGTGCAACAATCAGGAAACTTGTTAGTGAAACAATCAGGAACTTGGGGGAAGATTCTCTTATGTTAGCAAGATGGCTAACATAAGAGAAGAGACTTTTTAAAAAATATAATTTTATCGCAAGTTTTAAAAACGAGAGAAAGAATTAAGGCAAAATAAAATAGAATGAGAAGAAAAGAAAGAAAGAAAGAAAGAAAGAAAGAAAGAAAGAAAGAAAGAAAGAAAGAAAGAAAGAAAGAAAGAAAGAAAGAAAGAAAGAAAGAACTAAAGAAAAAACTAAAGAAAAAAGAAAAAAGGTAGAAGCAAATTAGAAAAGAAAGAAAAAAGACATGACTATACAATAGCAATGTAGGAAAAGGAGTGGCAGCTCCTGGGGGCAGAATTAAAAGAGGAATCAGCCTAGAATCCCTACATAGCCACAAGTGAGCCAACTCCAATCTCCCCTTGAATTCCATGGACCCTTAACTAATTCCTAGCAGGTGCTAACCACTGGTTGAGAAGATTCCTGTGCATAGGCCTTTTAACAATAAATAAGTTCGATTGGGCTTCCAGATATGGACCTGGTCTTTTGTGCCTGACAAGTTACAAATTCAATTGTAGATTTAGCTCTTTCTCTAAAGTTACATTGTGACACTTTCTATAAACTATCCTATCCAATCATCAGAGCCATTAATTATAAGTTCATTATTTTCTGTTTTATGCAAAAGGTCCATAAGGAAAGAAAATATTAGACTTGAACTAATCTTATTCTGGTAATTGGCCCAAAGTTACTCAGCTAGCTTCTATGCCTAAGGTAGAACTAGAACTTACTATCTCCTAGTTTCTAGTCTGTATGCTCTCTCACTCTTTGTCTCATCTATCATCTATCTATCTATCTATCTATCTATCTATCTATCTATCTATCTATCTATTTTATCATTTATCTATCTGTTTACATTATGGCGACCAAAACTGGATGCCACATTCCAAGTGTGGCCTTACCAAGACCTTATAAAGTGGTATCAACACTTCACATGATCTTTGTTAATGCAGCCTAGAACTGGGTTGGCATTTGTGGCAGCTTCTGCACACTGCTGGCTCATATTTAAGTGATTGGCCACTATAATTTGAAGTTCCCTTTCACAATTACGATTATTGAGACAGGTACTACCTACCCATATGTGTATATTTGCTTTTTCTTACCTACATGTAGAATCTCTCCCTCCCACCCACCTTCTCTCTCTCTCTCTCTCTCTCTCTCTGTGTGTGTGTGTGTGTGTGTGTGTGTATATATTCTATCTATTTATTATCTATCTATCACCTATCAAATCTATCTAGCTATTCTATCTAGCTATTCTTTAGCTATCATTTAGCTATACCTATGCAGAAGGACCAGCAATATTTTTTCTCCTTGTGGCTCCCTCCAACTTTACAATTCTATTATTTGCCTCCTCTCCAAGAATTAACGGTTCCATGCATTCCCTTTGTTTCCATAAAGTTAAGAAGACTCAAACCCAAACCCATTTCCTGGTCCTTCTTTCTGTAGCTTTGGTTCTCAAAATTATTATATATTTTTTTCTACCCATCCTGAGTGTGCAATCAGGAAAGGGTGTGCATTTCATCAATCCCAAACAGCCCCTGTGGTATTAAAAATAAATTAGATATAGAGAAGGAACAGCCCCTGAGAGATTAAGCTGAAACCAAGTTTTGGAGCACAATAATTCATCACAAAGTACTTTCCTATTGGGAAGGATATTATCTATGAATAATAAAAGGGACTGTTTTGGTATTCATTGTAAAAATCCTTCATGATTAAATGGTGGTGACTCACAATGTTTTGTGTGTGTGTGTGTGTGTGTGTGTGTGTGTGTGTGTGTAAGGAGGAGAGAATGCACCTCATACAATTTCAGAAAGTGCTGACACTCTAAATCAGAGTTTGCCCCACTCCTCCCATTACTTAAAGGAAAATTAATATTTTGCACCCAGAAAGGAGGCCTTCATCTTAGATGGGACAGGAAAATTCTTATCTGATAAAATTCTTCTGATTTTATAGATAGCGGAAGAGATGAACTGGCTTGGCAGAAAGCAAAATGGATTAAAATCTTATAGCCCTTTCTCAGTCATAGGAGCACATAAATCTTACGGTTGGTGTGCTTAGAATATCATCAAAGAATAGAATAGAATATAGGGTATAGAAAATTTGGAATGGAATAGAAAATATAGAAGAGAAGAGAAGAGAAGAGAAGAGAAGAGAAGAGAAGAGAGAAGAGAAGAGAAGAGAAGAGAAGAGAAGAGAAGAGAAGAGAAGAGTTGGAAGGGACATTGGAGGTCTTTTAGTCCAACTTCCTGCTGAGGCAGGAAACCCTATACCATTTCAGAGAAATGGTGATCCAATCTCTTCCTAAAAAACTTTCAATACTGGAGCATTTACAACTTCTGGAGGCAAGTTGTTCTGCTGATTAATTATTCTCACTTCAAGAAATTCCTCCTTAGTTCTAAGTTGCTTCTCTCCTTGATTAGTTTCTACCCATTGCTTCTTGTCCTGCCTTTAGGTGTTTTGAAGAATTGCTTGACTCTCTCTTCTTTGTGGCAACCCCTTAGATATTGGAAGACTGCTATCCTGTCACCCCTAGTCCTTCTTTTCATTAAAGTGGATATACCCAGTTTCAGCAAACATTCTTCATGTGTTTTATCCTCCAACCCGCTCATCATCTTTGTTGCTCTTCTCTGCCCCCTTTCTAGAGTCTCAACATCTTTTTTTTACATCGTAGCTACCAAAACTGGATCCAGGATTCAAAGTGTGGCCTTACCAAGGCTTTGTAATGTGCTACTAACACTTCATGTAATCGTAATTCTATCCCTCTCTTAATTCTATCCCCCTATTCCTTCTGTTAATTAAAACAAGCATGAGTCATTTTACTTTATTGTTGGTTATTTAGGAAATCTGTATGGCCAACTATCTTAAGTATATAACCCTAGGTGTGTAAAATACAAAACAATAAAAACCCCACGGATAACAAGCATAAGCAATAGAGATGCTCCTCAACTTACAACCAGAATTGGACAGATTTTGTGTTGCCAAGCAAAGTGGATGTTTTTATGTGAGCAGCTTAAAAATTGATTTGTTACACACTTAACAACTGCAGTGATTCACTTTTAAGAACTGTTGGGAGAAAGGTCCTAAAACGAGGCAAGATTCACTTAACTGTCTTGCATAGCAACAGAAATTTTGGGCTCAATTGGGGTCATATAAATCCTTCCATTTCCCCACCATCCAGTCAGAGCTGAAGACGCTTCTTGGATGAGAAGTGAAATGTCTTCAAAGAAAAACCAGAAAGTCCAGTTGCCTCTTGGAAAAAAAGCACCTTTGGGACTATCCTACATAGAAGGAATGTACCTATGATGTAGATTAGTATTGTTAGGGATATACACCCTAGCAGAACGTGCAATGGTAGGCAGGCAGATATGTGAGATAAACGTTGTTGTAGCTTACACTCAGTAAAACAGATACACTGTGCCAGTTAAATAGTTTTTATTCCAGCAAGAGTTATAGCATAGTCAAACAGTCCATATATCATACACTAAGTTCAGTCCATCCGGGGATTAATCAGTTGCAAAGTCCAGTGTCGAAAAAGAGGTCAGTAAACTTACAAATAATCAGTCCAGTAATATATCTCTTTTGCAGTTAGAGATATGAAGAAAATCAAACCTCTTTTCTTCTCTCAGCAATAGCAGGGAAAACACGCAGTTATCACCATCAATCCATCATTGTCAGCAATCCAGTAAAAGCCAGCAAACAGTGAGCTCTCTTGCTCCCTCTTATGGTGATTTTACAACCGCACCCAAAATACATGTTTTACATTTAAAGTGATACACACACTTAAACTCACTAACATAGTTTATATATATTATTTTACCCAAACTAAGTTAGGTAACCATGTTATCCCTAACAAGTATGATGTAAGAATAGAATATTAAAGTGAAAGCAATGAATATGTACAAACTATAATGGTTATTGCATGAGATAGGTGTACTCAGATGAGACACTGGTCAAATGAAAGGTGGAATGTTTGTATAAATAAAATAAAAAAAAATATTTTTAAGAAAGGAAGGAATGTACCTATCTTCAGCAGTGGTGTGATTCACCTGGTGTAACAACTGGTTCAGTGAACCTCTGCCATTGAATCAACTGAGGTCAAAAACAAGGAAATAAAGCACTGGAACTACCAGTTCACTCAAAGCAGTCCAAACCGGTAAAATCCCACCCCTGATCTTCGGGTTTGGGCCTGAAGTCTAGCAGGAGTATTTTCAAATCTATCCAATCTTACGAAAAATAATTGAAAAAAATAATTGAATGTGTAGAAATGAATAGATTGACACTAGAAATTAAAGAAAAAGAAGAAACTAAATATTACATGGTATGGAATATGTTTTATCAATGAATAGAGAATAAAACAACCTAAAAATATTTGATGTGAGTATAGAACAATTAGACAAATTTAAGCAAAGTTATAATGTGTGATATTATTATGTATATGGGAATATATATGGGAACATTGATGTATTGTTAGATTTGATAAGAAGAATATCATTTGTAACGTTTAAATAATTGAAATATGTACCCAAGTCGACGCACGATTGAAATGGAATGATTTGTTGTATATAAAAAAACAATAAAAATTATTTTTTAAAAATATTCAATCTTACAAAAGATTACCTTTATCTAAGAGGATAGATAAATGGCACCTTTCATCCAGAAAGGTCTTCCCGAGACCTTTTAGAAAATACGGCAGCTTGACAAGTAATCTACAAATTGCTTTACAATAGATTGGAAAGCAAGCAAGCAAACCTGCATGACATTTTAATGAAGTCACGGCCTAGTAGACTGATTGTCCTCTCGTGGTGTTTTTATTTAGCTGTATTCACACTTATTTGATTGTGGGTTCTTTTTTTAATGCAGCGCAAGTAACAAGAAATAGAAAACACAGTTAATGAGAGTTTGTGTTGACAAATAGCACTATATGGATTTATCAGCTTTTCATTATATGAGACAGCGTCATCTCCCAATCTTTTTCCAAGTAAAGGGAAAACTGATAAAGACACGGTGGGCATGTGCCAGACTTTTGAGGCAGAAAAAAAGATAGAAAAGGGATTCCATGAATGATCCACAAGTAGCCCTCCACACATTGGCACAATTGGATCCAGAATCTCAGTCCTTGAATGAAGCATTTGTTAAACAAGATGCTACTGTATGTGGCTGCTTCACTTAGCAACTGCAATCCTGGCTTTCCCAGTTGTGGTTGTTAAGTGACCACATGGGTTGTTAAGCCAAGCATAAGGAGAGGGCCTGGATCTTCTGGGCATAGTGAGACAGGTAGAGGGCACTGACCTCTCGCCATACCTGGGAACCCCAGTTCCTCTCCCTGCCCCACTGGGAGAATGATCACAAGAATGATGTCATTGGGTGGCATTTTTGCTACATTTGAGGTTGGTCCCTCCTGTGTGCACACATTGGAGGAATGGACTCAAATTTGTCAAAAGCACTCAGCAAATAGCAATGTTCTGGAAGGCTTAGAATATTGGCATTTGCTAGTGTTTTTGAAGCTTGAAGGGCAGAGACATCGGTGAATGAAGGTAAATATATGTGTTCCAGGATAAGGTTTGCAAGACAGGATTCTAACTAAGTTGGTCACTGGGAACAAAAGTTTATTCTTCCAAGCTTTTGGTTATGGAGCCCATTATCAGGAAACTTCTCTTTTCTCTCTCCAGAATATTGCAATGAACAAGGACATGCATTCAATTTTGCAGCTATTATGATTGTTGGCTGAGCAAGGACAAAAATAGCCAGATACATGATTGATGCCCTTTTCAGTCAATAGGAATACGGATTTACCACCAACCTATCGAGTTTTTAGGAGCTGAGGGTGTGACACACAAGGAGACAACAATTAATGACTTAATAGCCAGCTAGCAACACCCTAATGAGCAATTAAAAGCTGCAGATAATCAGGAACCACATAAATTTATTTATTTATTTATTTATTTATTTATTTATTTTATTTGGTTTGTCAATTGCTTACAAGGTAATAGGTATAAGTAAAAACATAGTTAAGAATACATGGATACATATAAGAAAAATAAAAGAAACAATAGGACAGGGACGGTAGACACGTTGGTGCACTTATCCATCGCCCAACAGACCTCTTAGGAAAGGGGTGAGGTCAATAGTAGAAAGTCTAAGGTTAAAGTTTTTGGGTTTGGGAAGAAACCACAGAGTCAGGTAGAGTATTCCAGACATTGACCACTCTGTTGCTGAAGTCGTATTTCCTGCAATCAAGTTTGGTGCGATTAACCTTGAGTTTCTATCTATTGTTTGCTCTTGTATTGTTATGGTTGAAGCTGAAGTATTCATTGACAGGTAGGACATTGCAATGTATGATTTTATATACTATACTTAGATCGGACCGAAGGCGGCGTAGTTCTAGCTTTTCTAGGTCTAGAATTTCAAGTCTGGTATTCTGCAACAAGTTGAGGAGTGGAGAACTCTTCTTGTGAAATATTTCTGGACTTTCTCAACTGTATTAATATCAGATATGTAATGTGGGTTCCAGACTGATGAGTTGTATTCAAGTATTGGTCTCGCAAATGTTTTGTATGCTCTAGTTAGTGTAATATTACCGGAGAAAAAGCTACGTAAGTTTAGGTTAACAACTCTTAATGCCTTTTTCGGCTATGTAGTTACAGTGGGCTCTAGCACTTAGATCATTTGAGATGAGAACTCCAAGATCCTTGACAGAGTTTGGATCATCAAAAGGTCTTGACTATTCAGCTTGTATTTTATTTTCTGATATTTTTTCCCAATATGTAAGACAGAGCATTATTTGTTGAGATTTGAAGTTGCCATTTGTTCGACCGTTCTGATACATAGTCAGATCTTTTGAAGGGTAGCAGTATTGTCTGTGGTATTGAACAGCTTTACATCATCAGCAAAGAGAACGCAACTGCTCTTAATATGATCACAGAGGTCATTTATGTAGAGTATGAAGAGACTAGAACACTGCCTTGGGGAACACCACTATTGACAGGTACAGAATTTGATAGGACGCTCCCATTTTTGACCATTTGTTGTCTGTTTGACAGGAATGCTTCTATCCAGTTATGCAGGTGTCCAGAGATACCATAAAATTTTAGTTTTAGGAGTAGTTTGTCGTGTACCACTGAATCAAAGGCTTTACAGAAGTCTATGTAGATTGTGTCTATTGCTTTGCTCTGATCGAGTTGTGTAGTCCATATGTTTTTGCAGTGTAAGAGTTGCAGATTGCAGGATAGTTTTTTCCTGAAACCAAATTGTTTATTAGAGAGTAGGTTGTTTGTCTCTAAGTGGAGGATAATGGATTGATTAATAATTGATTCCATGACTTTACAGGTGACGGCAGCATAAAGAACAGTCCATATTTTGAGAGAAAGAAGTTTCCTGATGATGAGCTCCATTATGAGCATCAAAGTTTGGAAGAATAAACATTTTGTCCATGGTGACCGATTCAGATTGATCCAGAAACACTGGTGTTGGCCAGTGTTTTCCCTTCTCAAGGGGAGTATACTAGGCTGGTCCCCAACCTTTGTGGCTTGGTGTCCCGGTTCAGGGAGAGGAGGCAAGGGGAGCTGGTTCGCACAAGCAGCAGGCTGCACGCATCTTGAATGTAAAGGGAGCTGCAAATGCATGCATACCTGTGTGATCCCACTGCATGTGTGAGTCAAGCTATGCATGTGTGAGTTGAGCTGCACAGATGCATGCATGCCTGGCTGCCTCTCGTATGGCCCAGTTCCAATAGGCCACAGCCTTGTAAGTGGCTGCAGCCTGGGAAGTTGGGGACCCTGCGCTAGTGAACCGGAGGCTTCTGAAAGGCTGAGAACACTGGTGTTCAATGACATTTTCACCAGATTTGAGGTCCATTCCTTTAGCACTTGAAAGGATTTCTCCTCCTGCACAGTGGGCTGGAAAGCGTGCTAAGAAGAGCAACAAGAACAGTCAAATTCTTGGCATCTCAATCCCATGAAGAACAGTTGAGAGAACTTAGTGTGTTTACTCTAAAGAAGAGAAGGCTAAGAGGCGAGATGATAGCAATGTTTCCATCCTTAAGAATGTCACAGGGCATGTGGATTCATTTTCAAGACAAGGATGAACAAATGGTAGTCTTACAGCAAAACATCAAACTCAAAAGAAGGAACCCAAAAGTGCTTTTCCAAAAGGCAACTGGACTTCCTTAGTTTTTTTTTCCTTGAAAACATTTAGCTCCTCATCCAAGAAGCTTCTTCAGTTCCTTGAAACACTTCGCTTCATTCAAGAAGCTTCTTCAGTGCCTTGAAAGCCACCGCTTCCTCATCCAAGAAGCTTCTTCAGTTCCTTGAAAACATTTCGCTTCATCCAAGAAGTTTCTTCAGTTCCCTGAAAACGTTTCACTTCTCATCCAAGAAGTTTCTTCAGTTCCCTGAAATAGTATTTCATCCAAGAAGCTTCTTCAAACAAAGAAGATGTTTCTGGACGAGAAGGCGAAATTTTTCAAGGAAAAAAAAAAATAAGAAGGTCCAACTGTCTTTGGAAAAGTATCCATGATCTGAATGATTGAACATCTTCATAGTCAAAAGAAGAAGAATTTCTGACAGTAAGAGTTGTTAAATAAAGGACAGCTTACCTCCTGCACTTATGGGGGCTTCAGCACTGGAGGCTTTCAATAAAAGTTTAGGCAGCCATTTGTCTAAGGTGGCCTGAAGTTTTGCCCTGGGCAGGGGATTGACTAGAAGACCTCCAAAGTCCCTTTCAAGTCTAGGATTCTATAACTTTCCATTTCTGTTTCTCCTCCTTCCATGTTTTTATGCTTTCTTTCCCCTTCCTTTGTAGAATGGCACCTTTTATTGTCCACCATCTTTCCACCAGGAGATGAGTTGAAAAAAAGTCAAGATGATGGACATGTTGAAAGCTCTGCTTCTTTTTAATTCTTTATTGGCAGAGCGGCGTGGTGGCTTACTGGTGAAGATGCTTGCCTTCCACTTGGAAGATTAAGAGTTCAATGCTAGGTAATGGTAGATGTTTCTCTCCTAGGGTGCAAAAATAAATATTTGCTGTGAACTCTGCATGGTGTCATGAAGGGCTTGGCCAGTAAATGCTCAGCTCGATTCAGTCGCTTTGATTCTACCCTGAAAATACAGGGTCTGTCAAAAGGAGATTTTTACAGTTCCCTTTGTTCTATTATTCCTGGCAAACATCAGAAGAATCTTGTGTTTGCACATACATTGGTCTCTTTTTTTTGCAAGTTTTCATTATGCTCAGACCATCTGAGAATGTACAGAACAAGTCCTGGAAACTTTGCTGGTGCATTGTTAAAGTGTAATGAGAACATGTGGAAAATTTGCATTTAACAACTTAGAACTGGGACTTATGTTCACACATTTAAGAATTGTCTTTTCCATAATAGCTAAATAAACAAGGACAAGGGTGGGTTTTTTGGGATGGGGAATTTGTTTTTTTAAAAAAGTGCTTATATTTTCTTTTGTTTTCACAGCTTAATTGTTTCATATTGTATTTTAATATTTTATTGGCTTTGTGAACTACCCAAAGAACTTGCCTTATAGGACAGTGAAGTGATATTAACCAGTTATGTAAGCAGCTTAAATAAATTAAGAAGCAACCTAAATAAATGAATACATGGATAAACAATTTTGGTCACCATACTATAAAAAAAGATAATTGAGGCTTTGGAAAAAAGTTCAGAGAAGAGCAATTAAGTTGATCAAAAGCCTGGAGACTAAATCATATGAAGAATGGCTGCAGGATTTGGATTTGGATAATTAAAGAAAAGAAGAATTAGAGGGGACATGATAGCGTATTCCAGTATTTGAGGGGCTGCCACAAAGAAGAGGGGCTCAAATTATTCTCCAAAGCACCAGAAGGCAAGATGAGAAACAATTCTTGGAAACTAATCAAAGAGAGAAGCAACCTGGAATTAAGGAGAAACTTCCTAATAGAGAGGACAATTAACCAGTGGAACAGTTTCATGGTTTTTAAGAAATCACAGTCATTATTAACCAATCCATCATCCTCCATTTCCAAAGCACCAGAGACAAGGACAACCTGGATGGGAACTAATCAAAGAGAGAAGCTCTCCAATAAACAATTTGGTTTCAGAAAAAACTATCCTGTAATCTGCAACTATAACTTACACTGCAAAAACATATGGACTACTCAACTCGACCAGGGCAAAGCAATAGACGCTAATCTACATAGACTTCTGCAAAGCCTTTGATTCAGTGCTACACGACAAACTACTCCTAAAAATAAAATCTTATGGTATCTCTGGACAACTGAATAACTGGATAGAAGCATTCCTGTCAAACAGACAACAAATGGTCAAAATTGGGAACGCCCTATCAAATCCAGTACCTGTCAATAGTGGTGTTCCCCAAGGCAGTGTTCTAGGACCAACTCTCTTCATAATCTACATAAACGACCTTTGTGATCATATCAAGAGCAATTGCGTTCTCTTCGCTGATGATGTAAAGCTGTTCAATACCACAGACAATACTACTACCCTTCAAAAGATCTAGACTATGTATCTGAATGGTCTAACATATGGCAACTCCAAATCTCAACAAATAAATGCTCTGTCTTACATATTGGTAAAAAAATCAGAAAATAAAATACAAACTGAATAGTCAAGATCTTGTTGATGACCCAAGCTCTGTAAAGGACCTGGGAATACTCACCTCTAATGATCTAAGTGCTAGAGCTCACTGCAACTACATAGCCAAAAAGGCATTAAGAGTTGTTAACCTAATCCTACGTTGCTTTTTCTCTGGTAATATCTCACTATTAACCAGAGCATACAAAACATTTGCTAGACCAATACTCGAATACAGTTCATCAGTCTGGAATCCTTATCACGTATGTGATATTAACACAATTGAGAAAGTCCAGAAGTATTTCACAAGAAGAGTTCTCCACTCTTCTACCCGTTATAGAATACCTTCGCCACCAGACTCGAAATTCTAAAACTAGAAAACCTCGGTCATTCGCCGTCTTCGGTCCGACTTAAGCATGGTATATAAAATCATACATTGCAATGTCCTACCTGTCAATGAATACTTCAGCTTTAAACCATAACAACACAAGAGCACACAACAGATACAAACTCAAAGTAAACCGCACCAAACTTGATTGCAGGAAATACGACTTCAGCAATAGAGTGGTCAATGTCTGGAATACTCTACCCGACTCTGTAGTCTCTTCCCCAAACCCCAAAAACTTTAACCTTAGACTGTCTACTATTGACCTCACCCCTTTCCTAAGAGGTCTGTAGGGGGCGTGCATAAGCGCACCAACGTGCCTACCGTCCCTGTCCTATTGTTTCTCTTGTTCTTTTATTTTTCTTATATGTACCCGTTTCGTGTATTCACAACTATGTATACACTTGTACTTATTATCTTGTAAACAATTGACAAATCAAATAAATAAATAAATAAATAAATAAATAAATGTGTGATATTATTATGTATATGGGAATATATATGAGAACATTGATGTATTGTTAGATTTGATAAGAAGAATATCATTTGTAACGTTTAAATAATTGAAATATGTACCCAAGTCGACGCACGATTGAAATGGAATGATTTGTTGTATATAAAAAAACAATAAAAATTATTTTTTAAAAATACCCAATCTTACAAAAGATTACCTTTATCTAAGAGGATAGATAAATGGCACCTTTCATCCAGAAAGGTCTTCCCGAGACCTTTTAGAAAATACGGCAGCTTGACAAGTAAATCTACAAATTGCTTTACAATAGATTGGAAAGCAAGCAAGCAAACCTGCATGACATTTTAATGAAGTCACGGCCTAGTAGACTGATTGTCCTCTCGTGGTGTTTTTATTTAGCTGTATTCACACTTATTTGATTGTGGGTTCTTTTTTTAATGCAGCGCCAAGTAACAAGAAATAGAAAACACAGTTAATGAGAGTTTGTGTTGACAAATAGCACTATATGGATTTATCAGCTTTTCATTATATGAGACAGCGTCATCTCCCAATCTTTTTCCAAGTAAAGGGAAAACTGATAAAGACACGGTGGGCATGTGCCAGACTTTTGAGGCAGAAAAAAAAGATAGAAAAGGGATTCCATGAATGATCCACAGGTAGCCCTCCACACATTGGCACAATTGGATCCAGAATCTCAGTCCTTGAATGAAGCATTTGTTAAACAAGATGCTACTGTATGTGGCTGCTTCACTTAGCAACTGCAATCCTGGCTTTCCCAGTTGTGGTTGTTAAGTGACCACATGGGTTGTTAAGCCAAGCATAAGGAGAGGGCCTGGATCTTCTGGGCATAGTGAGACAGGTAGAGGGCACTGACCTCTCGCCATACCTGGGAACCCCAGTTCCTCTCCCTGCCCCACTGGGAGAATGATCACAAGAATGATGTCATTGGGTGGCATTTTTGCTACATTTGAGGTCTGTCCCTCCTGTGTGCACACATTGGAGGAATGGACCTCAAATTTGTCAAAAGCACTAGCAAATAGCAATGTTCTGGAAGGCTTAGAATATTGGCATTTGCTAGTGTTTTTGAAGCTTGAAGGGCAGAGACATCGGTGAATGAAGGTAAATATATGTGTTCCAGGATAAGGTTTGCAAGACAGGATTCTAACTAAGTTGGTCACTGGGAACAAAAGTTTATTCTTCCAAGCTTTTGGTTATGGAGCCCATTATCAGGAAACTTCTCTCTTTCTCTCTCCAGAATATTGCAATGAACAAGGACATGCATTCAATTTTGCAGCTATTATGATTGTTGGCTGAGCAAGGACAAAAATAGCCAGATACATGATTGATGCCCTTTTCAGTCAATAGGAATACGGATTTACCACCAACCTATCGAGTTTTTAGGAGCTGAGGGTGTGACACACAAGGAGACAACAATTAATGACTTAATAGCCAGCTAGCAACACCCTAATGAGCAATTAAAAGCTGCAGATAATCAGGAACCACATAAATTTATTTATTTATTTATTTATTTATTTATTTATTTATTTATTTATTTTTTTATTTATTTATTTATTTATTTTGTTTGGTTTGTCAATTGCTTACAAGGTAATAGGTATAAGTAAAAACATAGTTAAGAATACATGGATACATATAAGAAAAATAAAAGAAACAATAGGACAGGGACGGTAGACACGTTGGTGCACTTATCCACGCCCCCAACAGACCTCTTAGGAAAGGGGTGAGGTCAATAGTAGAAAGTCTAAGGTTAAAGTTTTTGGGGTTTGGGGAAGAAACCACAGAGTCAGGTAGAGTATTCCAGACATTGACCACTCTGTTGCTGAAGTCGTATTTCCTGCAATCAAGTTTGGTGCGATTAACCTTGAGTTTCTATCTATTGTTTGCTCTTGTATTGTTATGGTTGAAGCTGAAGTATTCATTGACAGGTAGGACATTGCAATGTATGATTTTATATACTATACTTAGATCGGACCGAAGGCGGCGTAGTTCTAGCTTTTCTAGGTCTAGAATTTCAAGTCTGGTATTCTGCAACAAGTTGAGGAGTGGAGAACTCTTCTTGTGAAATATTTCTGGACTTTCTCAACTGTATTAATATCAGATATGTAATGTGGGTTCCAGACTGATGAGTTGTATTCAAGTATTGGTCTCGCAAATGTTTTGTATGCTCTAGTTAGTAGTGTAATATTACCGGAGAAAAAGCTACGTAAGTTTAGGTTAACAACTCTTAATGCCTTTTCGGCTATGTAGTTACAGTGGGCTCTAGCACTTAGATCATTTGAGATGAGAACTCCAAGATCCTTGACAGAGTTTGGATCATCAAAAAGGTCTTGACTATTCAGCTTGTATTTTATTTTCTGATATTTTTTTCCCAATATGTAAGACAGAGCATTTATTTGTTGAGATTTGAAGTTGCCATTTGTTCGACCGTTCTGATACATAGTCAGATCTTTTTGAAGGGTAGCAGTATTGTCTGTGGTATTGAACAGCTTTACATCATCAGCAAAGAGAACGCAATTGCTCTTAATATGATCACAGAGGTCATTTATGTAGAGTATGAAGAGACTAGAACACTGCCTTGGGGAACACCACTATTGACAGGTACAGAATTTGATAGGACGCTCCCATTTTTGACCATTTGTTGTCTGTTTGACAGGAATGCTTCTATCCAGTTATGCAGGTGTCCAGAGATACCATAAAATTTTAGTTTTAGGAGTAGTTTGTCGTGTACCACTGAATCAAAGGCTTTACAGAAGTCTATGTAGATTGTGTCTATTGCTTTGCTCTGATCGAGTTGTGTAGTCCATATGTTTTTGCAGTGTAAGAGTTGCAGATTGCAGGATAGTTTTTTCCTGAAACCAAATTGTTTATTAGAGAGTAGGTTGTTTGTCTCTAAGTGGAGGATAATGGATTGATTAATAATTGATTCCATGACTTTACAGGTGACGGCAGCATAAAGAACAGTCCATATTTTGGAGAGAAAGAAGTTTCCTGATGATGAGCTCCATTATGAGCATCAAAGTTTGGAAGAATAAACATTTTGTCCATGGTGACCGATTCAGATTGGATCCAGAAACACTGGTGTTGGCCAGTGTTTTCCCTTCTCAAGGGGAGTATACTAGGCTGGTCCCCAACCTTTGTGGCTTGGTGTCCCGGTTCAGGGAGAGGAGGCAAGGGGAGCTGGTTCGCACAAGCAGCAGGCTGCACGCATCTTGAATGTAAAGGGAGCTGCAAATGCATGCATACCTGTGTGATCCCACTGCATGTGTGAGTCAAGCTATGCATGTGTGAGTTGAGCTGCACAGATGCATGCATGCCTGGCTGCCTCTCGTATGGCCCAGTTCCAAATAGGCCACAGCCTTGTAAGTGGCTGCAGCCTGGGAAGTTGGGGACCCCTGCGCTAGTGAACCGGAGGCTTCTGAAAGGCTGAGAACACTGGTGTTCAATGACATTTTCACCAGATTTGAGGTCCATTCCTTTAGCACTTGAAAGGATTTCTCCTCCCTGCACAGTGGGCTGGAAAGCGTGCTAAGAAGAGCAACAAGAACAGTCAAATTCTTGGCATCTCAATCCCATGAAGAACAGTTGAGAGAACTTAGTGTGTTTACTCTAAAGAAGAGAAGGCTAAGAGGCGAGATGATAGCAATGTTTCCATCCTTAAGAATGTCACAGGGCATGTGGATTCATTTTCAAGACAAGGATGAACAAATGGTAGGTCTTACAGCAAAACATCGAAACTCAAAAGAAGGAACCCCAAAAGTGCTTTTCCAAAAGGCAACTGGACTTCCTTAGTTTTTTTTTCCCTTGAAAACATTTAGCTCCTCATCCAAGAAGCTTCTTCAGTTCCTTGAAAACACTTCGCTTCTCATTCAAGAAGCTTCTTCAGTGCCTTGAAAACATTTCGCTTCTCATCCAAGAAGCTTCTTCAGTTCCTTGAAAACATTTCGCTTCTCATCCAAGAAGTTTCTTCAGTTCCCTGAAAACGTTTCACTTCTCATCCAAGAAGCTTCTTCAGTTCCCTGAAAATGTTTCGCTTCTCATCCAAGAAGCTTCTTCAAACAGAAGATGTTTCTTGGACGAGAAGGCGAAATTTTTCAAGGAAAAAAAAAAATAAGAAGGTCCAACTGTCTTTTGGAAAAGTATCCATGATCTGAATGATTGAACATCTTCATAGTCAAAAGAAGGAAGAATTTCCTGACAGTAAGAGTTGTTAAATAAAGGGACAGCTTACCTCCTGCACTTATGGGGGCTTCAGCACTGGAGGCTTTCAATAAAAGTTTAGGCAGCCATTTGTCTAAGGTGGCCTGAAGTTTTTTGCCCTGGGCAGGGATTGACTAGAAGACCTCCAAAGTCCCTTTCAAGTCTAGGATTCTATAACTTTCCATTTCTGTTTCTCCTCCTTCCATGTTTTTATGCTTTCTTTCCCCTTCCTTTGTAGAATGGCACCTTTTATTGTCCACCATCTTTCCACCAGGAGATGAGTTGAAAAAAAGTCAAGATGATGGACATGTTGAAAGCTCTGCTTCTTTTTTAATTCTTTATTGGCAGAGCGGCGTGGTGGCTTACTGGTGAAGATGCTTGCCTTCCACTTGGAAGATTAAGAGTTCAATGCTAGGTAATGGTAGATGTTTCTCTCCTAGGGTGCAAAAATAAATATTTGCTGTGAACTCTGCATGGTGTCATGAAGGGCTTCTGGCCAGTAAATGCTCAGCTCGATTCAGTCGCTTTGATTCTACCCTGAAAATACAGGGTCGTCAAAAGGGAGATTTTTACAGTTCCCTTTGTTCTATTATTCCTGGCAAACATCAGAAGAATCTTGTGTTTGCACATACATTGGTCTCTTTTTTTGCAAGTTTTCATTATGCTCAGACCATCTGAGAATGTACAGAACAAGTCCTGGAAACTTTGCTGGTGCATTGTTAAAAGTGTAATGAGAACATGTGGAAAATTTGCATTTAACAACTTAGAACTGGGACTTATGTTCACACATTTAAGAATTGTCTTTTCCATAATAGCTAAATAAACAAGGACAAGGGTGGGTTTTTTGGGATGGGGAATTTGTTTTTTTAAAAAAAGTGCTTATATTTTCTTTTTGTTTTCACAGCTTAATTGTTTCATATTGTATTTTAATATTTTATTGGCTTTGTGAACTACCCAAAGAACTTGCCTTATAGGACAGTGAAGTGATATTAACCAGTTATGTAAGCAGCTTAAATAAATTAAGAAGCAACCTAAATAAATGAATACATGGATAAACAATTTTGGTCACCATACTATAAAAAAGATAATTGAGGCTTTGGAAAAAAGTTCAGAGAAGAGCAATTAAGTTGATCAAAAGCCTGGAGACTAAATCATATGAAGAATGGCTGCAGGATTTGGATTTGGATAATCTAAAGAAAAGAAGAATTAGAGGGGACATGATAGCCGTATTCCAGTATTTGAGGGGCTGCCACAAAGAAGAGGGGCTCAAATTATTCTCCAAAGCACCAGAAGGCAAGATGAGAAACAATTCTTGGAAACTAATCAAAGAGAGAAGCAACCTGGAATTAAGGAGAAACTTCCTAATAGAGAGGACAATTAACCAGTGGAACAGTTTGCCTTCAGAAATTGTGGGCACTCCATCACTGAAGGTTTTTAAGAAGAGACTGGACAGTCACTTGTCTGAGATGCTATAGATTCTCCTGTGTGAACAGGAGGCTGGACTAGAAGACCTCCAAGGTCCCTTCCAGCTCTGTTTTGTTCTAAATTATTCTCCAAAGCACCAGAGGACAGGACAAGAAAGAATGGATGGGAACTAATCAAAGAGAGAAGCAACCTAAAATTAAGGAGAAACTTCCTAGAAAGAATTCCAATAAAGAATTCTATTCTATTCTATTCTATTCTATTCTATTCTATTCTATTCTATTCTATTCTATTCTACAAAGCACTGGAGGACAGGACCAGAAACAATGGATGGAAATTAATCAAAGTGAGAAGCAACCTGGAATTAAGGAGAAACTGCCTAACGGTGAGGACAATTAACCAGTGGAATAGCTTGCCTCCAGAAATTGTGGACACTCCATCACTGGGTGTTTTTAAGAAGAGTCTAGATAGCCACTTATCTAAAATAGTATAGATTATCCTGCTTGAACAGGGGGCTGGACTAGAAGACCTCCCAGGTTCCTTCCAGCTCATTCTATTCTATTCTATTCTATTCTATTCTATTCTATTCTATTCTATTCTATTCTATTCTATCCTATCCTATCCTACCCTATCCCATCCCATCCCATCCCATCCCATCCCATCCCATCCTATTCTAAATCCATAAATAAAATGGTCTATTATAAGAGCAAAAATAGGCTGTTGTGAACCAGACATTTTTTCAAACCTTTAATTGGGCTCCTACAAATGGGTGGGGCCAGGGAAAATGAACTTTAATGTTAACTAAATTAAACAGAGCTCGTTGGGTTGTTTCCCAGGTTTTTGCTCATTTTCCCCATAGGCACAGTGAAAATGGCCATGTTGCCAAGACCTTTTGGAACATCATGGGGCACCCCACTCAAGGGGTACATTAAAAAGAGATGGTGCCAGCATTAAGGGCCAAGTTAGTTAAGGGTTCCCTGTATGAAGTATTTTGGCTCTGGGCACAACCAGAAATGAGCTCTTTAATATCCAGAGTAGAAGCTGCATTGAATAGAGAGAGCAAGAGAATTCAGTGTTTGGAATCATCCAGAGATGAGGCAGGTTACCTTTTGATGGATGTATTCAAGGTCCAAGTGTACATCTACTTGGGATGTTTTGATCTGGATTATGACCAAGGATAGGAATGGAATAGGATAGGATAGGGATAAAGATTGGGATAAAAGAATAGAACAGAACAGAATAGAATAATACAGAATGGAATAGAGTAGGGTAAGGTAGAGTAGAGTAGAGTAAAGTAGCGTAGAATAGAATAGAATAGAATAGAATAGAATAGAATAGAATAGAATAGAATAGAATAGAATAGAAATATGGAATGGAATGGAATAGGATAGGATAGGATAGGATAGGGACAAGGATTGGGATAAAAGAATAGAACAGAACAGAACAGAACAGAACAGAATAGAATAATACAGAATGGAATAGAGTAGGGTAGAGTAGAGTAGAGTAGAATAGAATAGTGTAGCGTAACGTAGCATAGAATAGAATAGAATAGAATAGAATAGAATAGAATAGAATAGAATAGAATAGAATAGAATAGAATAGAATAGAATAGAATAGAATAGGGTTGGAAGGGACCTCGGAGGTCTTCTAGTCCAACTCCCTGCTCAAGCAGGAGACCCTATACCATTCTGGACAAATAGCTGTCCTGTCCTTTCTTGAAACCTCCAGTGATGGAGCACCCACAACTTCCAGAGGTAAGCCATTCCCTTGATTAATTTGTCTCATTATCAGGACATTTTTCCTTAGTTCTAGCCTGGATTCTCTTCAATGATCTTCCACCTGTTAGTTGTTGCCCTCTCCTCAGATGCTTTGGAGGACATCTGCTCCTTCTCTGTGACATCCTCTCAAGCACTGGAAGACTACTATTGTGTCACCACAAGTCCTTCTCTTTGTTAGACTAAACATACTTAGTTCCCCCAATCAGCTAGAAGATCACCACAACTCTGCAGTTCTATAATTCTGCAATTTTGTAGCTCCTTGCACGGTTCAGCTATAGATCCCTTATCATCTTTGTTTCTCTTCTTTTCTCTTTTCTCTCCTCTCTCCTCTTCTCTTCTCTTCCCTTTTCCTCCTCTCCTTTCTTCCCCTCCTCTTCCTTTCCTCCTCTCCCTCTCTCTCTCTACATATTTTTGTTAAAATTGCTTATAATAGTAAAATCTAATGCAAACTAAAATTTAAAAACAGATAAAGAGAATACAGAGGAGTAAAAAAAAAATACCAGACAAAAAAGAGAAGAATGTAAACAGTAAATATATAAAGAAAAAAATAAATATATAAAGTAACTTCCAACCTTCATCACAGCTCGTATAAATAACTTTAGGATCTTTCTAAAGTTACAAGCTTACAAGCCCCTCAAGCACCAACTGTTCAGGCATCAGTAAAAGTCCATAAATAATAGCCAAAAATAACAACAGATCTTATTTTAACTTTGATCAAATAAACCAACTTTATAGTTTTACCTTTTACTTCAAACAATCTTAATCTTTAGGGCATTCAAATATAGCTGTACACTTTTATTTCTCTTCATTTCTTCTTTGTCCCATCTTACTGAGTTCTTCAAGGCTATAATAAATCCAGCATCTTTTATGAATCCAGAATAATAGACCTACCCAGGTCAGTCTCCTGGTTTGTTATTTATACTGTATTTCTCTTTTAAATTTCTCAGCCAGTTTCTTTTGTAGATCCAGTGAAACTTCCTTTTCTAAATTATTCTCTTGACCTGTCAGTTGTAAATCCACTTTGAACATCATCTTCATCTTATCAGATAAAATTTGTTCTACATTTGACATTTCTTCAATAACATCTTTTGAACATAGTCTATACATAGAAGCAGACCTCATTACTAAATATCATGGCTGCTCTTTTACAATTCCATTTTTAAATGTCCTTACTACTTTTATTGTCATAATTTTATACCATCTCGTAGACCTATATATTTTTCATCTATTGATATCTTTAATTCCCTCTACTGACCAGTTTTTGAAATCTTTAAATGTTTCTCTATGTTATATTTCTTTTAAGAAGAGATTGTGGACAGCCATTTGTCTGAAATGGTATAGTATTTTCTGCTCAAGCAAGGGTTGGACTAGAAGACCTCCAAGGTCCCATCCAACTCTGTTATTCTATCTTTTAAAAACTAAAACAAGATGTTTCCAATCAGAAGTTGTTCGTATGTCATAATTAATTCCAAAACCTTACAGTAAAAGTTTAAATATTCCAATTTTATCTGGACCTTAGGACACTTATAAAATTCTAAGATCAAAATCTTATTTAATTTTTCCTGTTTATTTCAGTTTCTTTTTTAATTCTTAATGATTAAAATTTATTTTTGTTTAGGGTTAAGCAATAGCAATAGCACTTAGACTTAAATTCTATTCCATAGTTCTTTACAGCATTCTCTGAGTGGTTTATAGAGTCACCATATTGACCTCCACAATCCGTGTCCTCATTTTATCAACCTCAAAAGTACGGAAATCTGAGTCAACCTTGAACTGGTCAGGATCGAACTCTTGGCAGTGGGCAGAGTCAACCTGCAATACCTGCATTCTGACCACTGTGCCACCATGGAACTTCTGCTAAGGGCAGACCCACTAGTGTTTTCAAAATTGTCTATTAAGATGTTTAATAGGCATTATCTTAAAAGTGATTGAAAAGTGAGGGTTGCAGATTTAGTGTCCTTTAAAGCAGTGGCCCCCCAACCTATTGGGCACCAGGGACTGGTTCCATCGAGAGACACTTTTCCGCGGACTGGAAGGTTTTGCATTCCCCCCATTCTCCTTCTCTGTATAAACCCTTTCTCCCTTCTAGCACTGATGACCTTCTCTCTGTTTAATTTAGTTAACATTAAAGTCGTCACTCACGTGTTGGGGTGTTCACGCTCAATTTATTTACTACACAGCAACACAGTCCCAATCTTTGGCAAGAACGGGTGACCTGGGTAAAGTTAGCGCTGAGAGCAGCTGCATTATATATATCCACTGCCCCACCCTCTTCTGCTCGCCCCGATCACTGAATGTCTGCCTGAAGCCATTAATATCCCCTGCGCCTCTTCCCCTTGCCTAATTCCCCACACCTTTCCCTCTGCCTAAGCTCTCTGTGTGTGTCTGTTCTGTCCCTTCTCCCAAAGTCCATGCATTGGTGTTCCGGATTCCCATGTCATTGTTTGCGCATAACAGTGTGTTGTGGCTCGGAGGTTTGAGCCTGCTTTGTTAGAGGATGAAGACTTGGACAATGAGGAAGAGGAGGATTTGGCTCTAAGGTTTGAGCCTGCTTTGATAGAGGATTTGGAGTTGCCTTCCTCCCCAGGACTTTCCTCTTCGGCAAGACCTTCCTCCCTGATTGTGCCTCAGGTGTCAGCAGATAACCAGGAAGGCGTATCAGAGTCTCTGACTGAGGATCAAGCTGAGGAATGCTGGCTTGATGTGAGGCAACGGCGCAGGCAAAAGTATGAGCTGCAACGCAGAAAGAAAGGACGAATCAGAGACTGAGATGAGGGACTGACACGCCCCACAGGAAATAAAAGTGGGTGTGTTCGCTCTGGGAACTTGTTCGGGACAACGTGTTACTTAGTGAGAGAAGCTTCGGAATTTCCTGTGTGCGGTGACAGCTTGTGATTTACTATTCCTGCTTTCTTGTCGGACTTGGCAGACAGCTTGTGTGAGACTGCCAAGAACCTTATCGGCTTAAGGAATTTAACCCTGTAATTACTGGACTTGCTTGCTTGTTTGAATTTAGTTGGAAATTTGGACTTCTCACCTTGTTGGTACAGGTGAGACATAACAGCAGTGCATGCTATGCGCATTGCCGGTTCATCACCAAAACCCGGTTAGTTCCACCCTGCTTGGTCAGAAAGCATGTAGGAGCGTTGTGTGCACCAGGATTCATACACTGACATGCCTGGCACTCCTGGTCAGGCCACTTAGGTGTGGTCGAGCTCCAGGATGGGCAGTAGAGCACCCAGAGCCCAACACTTTTCCTAGTTGGGTCATGAAACGTCTGCTTGTTTCCACAGCCCAGTTTCTGGCATGTCACAGCCTGGTGCCAATCCATGCCCCAGGATTGCGGGATCTCTGCTTTAAAGGTGGGAGCAGTGTGGTGGCCTAGAAATGGAGCTCTCGCCTCACAATCAGGAAGCTGTGAGTTCAATCTTAGGTACCAGCAGATGTTATGACTAGGAGGTTTGAACCTGCTCTGTCAGAAGACATAGACTCGAGTGATGAGGAAGATCTGGCATTAAGGTTTGAGCCTGCCTTGTTGAGTGACACAAATGGGAGTCAGGAGGAAGAGGAAGATAGGGCATTGGGGTTTGAAAATGCTTTGCTGGAAGTTTCGGAATCCTCATCCTCTCCTGGACCTTCCTCATTAGTTACACCTGTGTCGGCAGATAATCAGGAGAACGTGCCAGAGCTCTTGGATGAAGATCAAACCGAAGAATCTTGGTTTGATGCAAGGAACAGATGTAAGCAGAAACGTCAAGCACAAACTGGAAGGAGACGTCGAATCAGGGACTGAGTAAGAGACTGACATGCCCCTTCAGGAAATATAAGGAGGCGTGTTAGCTCTGGAGCCCTGTTCGGATCAACTTGTTGATTTGCGTTTGCAGTTGGACAATTTATCCTGTTTGGAATTAATCTCTGATTTATAGTGCTGCTCGTTATCATAATTGGCTGAAAACTGCCAACGATGAATTTAGTCAAAGGAAAGTTAACTCTGTTGTTCCTGGTTTTTTCTGTTTGTATATTTTCCTTTGGACATTTGGACTCTCACCTCGTGGCCACAGGTGAGACAGAACAAGCAGATATTTCTCTCTGGGTGCAATGAGCAGTTGTCTGCTGCAAACTCCACACAGGTGTCAGGAAGAACATAAGGACATCCAGCTAGCAAATGCTCAGTTCCAATCAGTCACCCAATTATGCACCTCAGCTTTCAACGTATTTCCTGAGAAGAATAAACCAGCAGGTTTACCATTTAGTTCTTTAGAACAACTCTAAACAACTTTTCTGAGCCAGCCTCTTTCTTTCTCTGATAACGTATCTCAAGATTAACTGTGCAGGTAGTACTAGATTTACAAAATCCATTTAGTAGCCATTCAGTCTTATAACAGCAATGGAAAAAAGCGGCTTACAAAGGTTTTTCGCACCTATGACCATCGCAGCCTCGGCATGGTCCCATGATCAAAATTCAGATGATTAATATCTGACTCACATTTATGATGAAGTCAGTGTCCCAGGAAGGTCACACAATCCCCTTTTGTGAACTTCTCATGAGCCGAGTCCACGGGGAAGCCAGGGTCATTTAACAACCAGGTGACTAACTTAACAACTGCAGTGATTCTCTTAACAACTGCGGCAAGAAAGGTTGTAAAATGGGGCAAAACTCAGCCAGAGAAATTTGGAGCTCCATCATAAACCGAGGATTACCTGTCAGACGACGACACTTGGCAGGGTCTTCTCTGCCATGGGACTCATCCAGAAGAACTTTGGGTGTCTGTTGTGGCCCACCACTGGCCAGCTGAGCTCACAACAGACTCGGACAGTGAGGTGGTTGGGGAGGAACTTGGGCCAGTCCTGGAGTCTGGGGAAGATTCTGATGAGTGCTGTGCATTGGAAGCAGAGATGGGGCTAGGGCCATCCGACAGTTATCAGCTGCCTTTGGAGTCGGAGATCAGTGGGAAAGAAGAACAGCTGGAGCCTGTTCCCAGTGTGCGCATGCACAGAGCTGCCAGCAGAAGGGAACAGCTAAGGAACAAGGGTCGACTCGGGAGTAAAGGCACAGGTGGACAGTGAATGGCCCCTCCCATAGGGAATAAAGAGGAGCGAAAGAGTAGGGGTGTTTGCAGGAGACAATTAGTTCATTTAATTAAGGTGAAGATCTGTTCCTGACTCCTTGCCAAGTCTTTTCTGCTACAGCGTTGCGCTTGGAAGCTATCGGCCTGGCAACTCTCCAAGCCTGATAAGGTCTGTGGTTGTAAATCACTCTTGAAAGACTGTTTGCTGGGACTTTGCTGGATGTGAATGAGAGGAATTCACATTAGCCTAAATAAAAGGGGTTTTGTGGCAATGAGGAGTCTGCTTCGTGATTTTGGGAAGCCTAGGTCAGAACAGTGTTCCCTACCCCACTGTATTATTTTTTTTGGTACATTTTCATGTAGGAAATCTTGTTTTCGCCCAACATCAAATTAGCCTCCATCTTCCATTTAACATTCCTTGGAAGGAAAAGGAAATGTAAATATGACAGAAGCGACCACGGGAACAATGAGAAATGGATGGGGAACCGGTCACGTTTGGTGTGTAAACACACACACCTCCCTCCCAATGCAAGATTTATGGAGCTTCAAAATAGCAACGCACATCACAAAGTCTTTTCTTTTTCTCTCTCTCTCGCTGGCCTGTATTGTCCTGGTCTTTTTTTTTCTTTCGGGACTTATTCAGGTGAAAAGAATAAAAGAGGCATAAATCTTCATACGTACCCCTGACAAAGTCTACATTTGAAGGGAAGAATGATTGGTAACCGCTTTGCTGTAAAGCATGACAGCCCCCTGGCAAAACGGAAGAATGGCATAATATTAAACTGTCACAGGTAAAGTTTATGAACTACCTGGAAGGCATTCTTAACTGAGAAAAGGACCAAATAGGAGCCAGAGAGAAAAGAGCCCAGGTGTGACTAAGCTTGGATTCCTCTCGAGGGCTTCCCATTTATTCATTTAAAAAATTGAGACCTTGCCAGTGATTAATCCAGGTGGGAAGGCCAGGGGAAGGATGAGGGGGACTTCTCCCCTTTACAGAAATGGGTGATTTGGATACGGGGGCATAAAAAAACCCCCACTGCTGGCCAATGGCAACCACCTTATTCAAACCTGGGGAAGATTCCCTCTGGTTGAGCAAGGGAAGCCAAGTTTCTTTGGAGATTTCTGCTTCTTGGAAAATCAAATAGCAGCCTAAAGTCAGGAGGCCAATGAGTTATAGCGTGTGTGTGTGTGTGTGTGTGTGTGTGTGTGTGTGTGTGCATGTGCGTGTGTATGTGTGTGTGATTTTTTTTTCATTAAGGTCATTTTTTTACAAAGTTAAAAAATAAGCATGAAAAGGGAGGGAGGGAGGGAGGGAGGGAAGGAAGGAAGGAAGGAAGGAAGGAAGGAAGGAAGGAAGGAAGGAAGGAAGGAAGGAAGGAAGGAACGTAGGGAAGGGAGGGAGGAAAGAAAGAAGGAAAGAACATAGGGAAGGATGGGAGGGAGGGTGAAATGGGAGAAGGAAGGAAGGAAGGGAGGCAGGGAAGGGAGGGAGGAAAGAAAGAAGGAAAGAACATAGGGAAGGATGGGAGGGAGGGTGGAATGGGAGAAGGAAGGAAGGAAGGGAGGCAGGGAGGGAGGGAAGGAGGGAGGGAAGAGGGAAGGAAGGAAGGAAGGAAGAAGAAGGAAGGAAGGAAGGAAGGAAGGAAGGAAGGAAGGAAGGAAGGAAGGAAGGAAGGAAGGAACATAGGGAAGGGAGGGAGGAAAGAAAGAAGGAAAGAACATAGGGAAGGATGGGAGGGAGGGTGGAATGGGAGAAGGAAGACAGAAAGGGAGGCAGGGAGGGAAGGAGGGAGGGAGGGAAGGAAGGAAGGAAGGAAGGAAGGAAGGAAGGAAGGAAGGAAGGAAGGAAGGAAGGAAGGAAGGAAGGAAGGAAGGAACATAGGGAAGGGAGGGAGGAAAGAAAGAAGGAAAGAACATAGGGAAGGATGGGAGGGAGGGTGGAATGGGAGAAGGAATGCAGGAAGGGAGGCAGGGAGGGAAGGAGGGAGGGAGGGAAGGAAGGAAGGAAGAAAAGAAGGAAGGAAGGAAGGGAGGAAGGGACGTAGGGAAGGGAGGGAGGAAAGAAAGAAGGAAAGAACATAGGGAAGGATGGGAGGAAGGGTGGAATGGGAGAAGGAAGACAGAAAGGGAGGCAGGGGGGAAGGAAGGAGGGAGGGAGGGAGGGAGGGTGGAAAGAATTTTGAAAAATATATTGCTGTAAACAAAAACAAAAAAAAGGAGGTTGAGACTTTAGAAAAAAATGCAAAGAAGAGCAACTAAGATGATCGAAGGCCTGGAGACTAAAACGTGAAGAACAGTTGCAGGATTTGGGTTTGGCTAGTCTAGAGAAAATAAGAATTAGGAGTGACACAATAACAGTCTTCCAATATTTGAGAGGCTGACACAAAGAAGAGGGGGGTCAACTTATTCCCCAAAGCACCAGAAGGCAAGACAAGAAACAAAGGATGGAAACTAATCAAGGAGAGAAGCAACAAGGAATTAAGGAGAAATTTCCTGACAGGGAGAACAATTCATCAGTGGAACAGCTTGCCTCAAGAAATCGTGGGTTCTCCATCACTGGAGATTTTTAAGAAGAGGCTGGACAGTCACTTGTCTGAAATGGTATAGGACCTCCTGCTTGAGCAAGGGCCTGGAGTAGAAGACCTCCAACTCAATTCTGAAACTTTCTGCAGCCATATGAATTTTCTTCATAAATAAATGAAATCAATATCCCAGAATAGAAACATGTACAAATGCATGCTTGATGTTTATGTTCCTGTATGTGTCTATTATGTGTGAGGGTTTGCAGATTGGGAGCAACATAGAGTCTTGTAAGTTTTTGTTGTTTTACTTATTTATTCCATTTCTATAAATAAAAGTGGGTTCCAAACATCGCAGTACATATCTTGTTTTCCCAACTTTTGTCTCCTATAATTGATTAGCTTAATTCCTGCTCCTGTAGGGAAATGTTGTTGTTTGTATTTACAGTGCTATTTTTATTTGCAAGCAACTGTGGTGGTAATTGTTTCTCTTTTTGGAGAAAACTAAAAAGTGGTGTAAAAACTTTCAGCCTTGCTTGCTTTCCAGCTCACATTACTCACCATAAGTTCAGTCTTGAGCATCTTAGTTTCAAGAAGTCCCATTAATTTCAAGGCAAATCAAATGTTTCTTCCTAACTGTTTTTAACAAGTGGTTTCAAGAGAAGTTGTAGTAATGGGCCATTTAACCGTTACTGTGCTCACTAGTTGAACTATTAATTCTAGACATCAATCTTCATGGAAGACTCTAAATTTGGAGAGTCCAAGAGGGATTGCTATACTACTTTTGAAATACTAATTGGGAGATGAAAATGCTTAGTCTGAAATGAAGCCGATATCCACAAGTATAAATGGAAACGTGGAGAACGCACCTAGTTGTGAGTTCCAGTACATCGTTCAAATTTGTCACAACAGAAAGATAGACTCTTATCTCTGAATGGACAAGGCAAAACCAAGACACAAAAAATCCTTTGTAGCTCACTGTCCCCACCCTTGCGAGAGGTCAAAGAATACTCGGGTGGGGTTCAGCCGGTTTGGCCTGGTTCGAGCGAACCGGTTGTTCCAGTATTCATTTGGCCCCGCTCACCCACCTCTGCCCAAGTCTCTCCTTTATTTCCATGTTTTGCAGCCCAGCTGACTTGCACGGCACATTTCAGCTGTTTTAATCACTGGGACTGCAGTAGAAGGTAAGTATTAGAGCTGAAAATGAGCAGTTTTCAAATTCTGCATATGCTCACCTAACCAGTTATTACACTGGTTGAAGCATTACATAGGCAGAAAGAAAGAAAGAAAGAAAGAAAGAAAGAAAGAAAGAAAGAAAGAAAGAAAGAAAGAAAGAAAGAAAGAAAGAAAGGAAGGAAGGAAGGAAGGAAGGAAGGAAGGAAGGAAGAAAGAAAGAAAGAAAGAAAGAAAGAAAGAAAGAAAGAAAGAAAGAAAGAAAGAAAGAAAGAAAGAAAGAAAGAAAGAAAGAAAGAAGGAAGGAAAAGGCAGGGAAGGGAAGGGAAGGGAAGGGAAGAAGGAAGGAAGGAGAAGAAAGAGAAAGGGAAGGAAGAGAAAGAAGAGAGAGAGGTCACACCTCTCCAAATTCTATGCCACATCAAAGCGCACTGAGGTAGCCCTCACTTAGCCCTCACTGGTTCCTTAGCAATCATTCAAAGTTACAATGGACCCCACCACCATCACCCAAAGCAATTTACAACTCATTTCTGGAGTAGGGAAGGAAGGAGGATAGGAGAGGAAAGAATAAGGGAAGGAAGAGAGGAAGGGGAAGAAAGAGTAAAGGAAGGATGGTTGGGAAGACCAAGGATGGTTGACATGAGGATCACACTGGGGGGATGTTGCCTTAGATAACAAAGTTATTTCCAGATGCTGCAAGCAAGCCCATTTAAAAATAGAGCCGACAACCATTTGACTGGGATGGTATAAGTTCTCCTGCCTTGAGCAGGGGGTTGGATTAGAAAATCTTGGAGATAACTTTCAGCCCAAGGATTCTATGGTCAGTTCCATAGACTACAAAAAGTTTTTTTAAAAACATTATAGTGTTTATTATGGTTTGGAGGAATGTTCTGCTCCATGAATGTTTTATAATTCTAACCCTTTGGCTTCATTTCTTGGATCAACCTCTAATGAATTTATTGACACCTGACACCTGTTGACATCTATCTCAGATATAGGTTTGTTCTCTTCTCTGTTCTCAGAAGCTCAAATGAAGATCTGGAGAGGATTCCATAAAAGGATTTTGTGGAAACCTACTGGCCCTTCAAGCCAAAGTGTTCCAGTTTAGGTGGCATAAGATTCTTCTACACTCATTGAATTGAAGTATTTAGGAAAAGAAGGGTAGATGTGGCCTCCCATTTCTGTATACTTATTGAACGCATGGATTATGTCATGACTTGTGCATGCATGATTTGTATGCAAGCCGAAAAGCTGTTTATGTTAAAATGGATCATTGGTCTAATATCACTCATATTGATTGAGAAGAACTTCTAGAGGCCATAAAGCCCTTTCCAACCTTATGTGAATATGCTTAGATTTGTATCTGGGGCCTCTTGCATTACATAGGCAGAAAGAAAGAAAGAAAGAAAGAAAGAAAGAAAGAAAGAAAGAAAGAAAGAAAGAAAGGAAGGAAGGAAGGAAGGAAGGAAGGAAGGAAGGAAGGAAGGAAGAAAGAAAGAAAGAAAGAAAGAAAGAAAGAAAGAAAGAAAGAAAGAAAGAAAGAAAGAAAGAAAGAAAGAAAGAAGAGGCAGGGAAGGGAAGAAGGAAGGAAGGAGAAGAAAGAGAAAGGGAAGGAAGAGAAAGAAGAGGGAGGGAAGGAAGGAGGATAGGAGAGGAAAAATAAGGGGAGGAAGGGGAAGAAAGAGTAAAGAAAGGAAGGAAGGAAGGAAGGAAGGAAGGAAGGAAGGAAGGAAGGAAGGAACAAAAAAGGAAGAAAGAAAAAAAGAAGAAAGAAAGAAAGAAAGAAAGAAAGAAAGAAAGAAAGAAAGAAAGAAAGAAAGAAAGAAAGAAAGAAAGAAAGAAAGAAAGAAAGAAAGATCTGTTCAACAATTGGTTGAGATATTTACCAGCAAAACTTCATTTGGGATCATCATGATGTTTGAATTACAGAGTTTTAATTTGCTGAGCTAAATGGCACTGCAATGTTACAAATTATGCTTCCATTTTCTCCTGCCTTCAAGGTGAGATATGCCACAGTGTGGGAGTACCACACACAGTCAAATGCTTGTGTTGTCATTTCCCCCACATTTTCCAAACCCATCTCTTCCTGTGGCTCGGGCTGCAGTTTGCTTGTAAGCTGCTGCTGGCAGCTTAAACTTTAAACTAATGTAATTGCAAAATTGTTCTTTTAATATCATATGCCCCAGGGAGACGCGTCAGCTTTTATTTCAGCTACAAGCAATAATGGCTTTTGATGGTTGGTTCTAAAGTATGTTGGGCTACCGATAAAAGCATTGTTTATTTTTTAACCTCAGCTTTTACTTCCTTGATGCAAATATTTCCCAAACTAGAAGTGGGCCAAAGTTTGTTGTGCAACTGGCTATTTTCAGCCAAATCATAAGTCTGGGAGGTGGCATCCCAAGAACTTCCTTCCTTCCTTCCATCCATCCATCAATCTACCTTTCTATCCCTCCATCCATTGATCCACTCACCCACCAGTATTGTTCCTTCCTTCCTTCCCTCCCTCTCTCCTTCTTTAATCCTCTCTGCCTCCTTCCTTTCTCCTTCTCCTTCACCAATCACCTTCTTTCCTTTCTTTCTTCTTTCAATACATCCATCCATCCACTCTCCCACCAATCTCCTTCCTTTCCTCCTTCCTTTCTTTCTTAATTCGTCTCTCCCTCTCTCCTTCCACCAATCTCCTTCCTTCCTTCTTTTTATTCATCCATCCATCCACCCACTCTCCCACCAATCTCCTTCCTTCCTTAATTCCTCCCTCCCTTTCTTCCCTTCCTCCACCAATTTCCTTTCTATCTTTCTTCCTTCCTTCTTTTTTCTATATATCTATCCATCCATCCACTTTCCTGCCAATCTCCTTCCTTCCTTCCTTCCTTCCTTCCTTCCTTTCTTTCTTCCCCCCTCAGAAACTGTGCTCATGGGTGGGAGACCAACAACATTAATATAAATCAGGTCCAAGACTTCTGATATCAGGAAATTAGTTTGCAATTATCTTCATCCTGGGAGACACTAATGAAAGGTTTTGCCATAACGCACTTTTCAAATTTGCTAGTCTGAGTAGCAGAGGTTGTATTTTGATCATGTGAATGTGGGGATGTTGCAGTGGTCAAGTGAGGACCAGTTGTAAATCACTTTTTTTCAGTGCCGTTGTAACTTCAAACAGTGACTGTTTGAGGACAAAAGTTGAGGACTACCTGTACTTAGCATTTCTCTGTGGGATCCTGGGTTCCTAAGAGGAATTGGGATCCAGGACAACTCACTATGGCTACCTCACTATGGCCACTTCACCCTCACTATGGCCTACTCACACTGGCCAACTCATGGGGCACTCACTGTGACACAATTCAATGTGGGTTTAGTTCCTTATATTGTTTATCAAAGCATTACAATGTTAGTAGTAGGAATGATTTTCTTTGATACAAGAGACAAAATAATTTTGCTGAAAATGTGGCCAACAAAAATAAAAGGAACTAAATGTATCTGATGGCAAGTTGTCCCATGGTGAGTTGGCCATGACAAGTTATCCTGTAGCAAGTTGATTGTGACGGGTTAGCCATGGCGAAATGGCTGCAGGGAGTTGGTGTTGGTGAGTTATCCCATTCATGAGGAATTGGTGGTGGTAGCTAGAGACTAATTGTCTATGGAGATTCTCCATCATCCAGGTCATGGTTGTCCCAAAGGTGCTTTTTCAAGAAGCAACTGAACTTTCTGGTTCTTCTTTGAAGACCTTTCGCTTCTCATCCAAGAAGCTTCTTCATCTCTGACTGGATGGTGGGGAATGGAAGGAGTGATACTCCTTGCAGACAGCTGGTCATTTGCATTCTTTTAGATAGATGCTGAGACCACTTGGAGGTTTATCTGTGTGGTGTGGCCAGCTGTGTCCAGGTGGCCTTAACAACTCTCTGAAAGAATGCAAATGATCAGCAGTCTGCAAGGAGTATAGATTCTTCCCCACCATCCAGTCAGAGATGAAGAAGCTTCTTGGATGAGAAGCGAAAGAAAAGCAAGTTGCCTCCTGAAAAAGCCCCTTTGGGTAGAGATAATTGTATTCCTGTGTCTCAATCTACTGGACTTTCCAAACAAATAACTGAAGCTCCAACGATTCCACAACCCTCACTTTCATTCATTTTTATGGCTTGGAATTGGATAATCTGGCAGAGGGACTCTGGCACGGAGAATGCTATCAAACGAAGGAAATTGAATTGGCAGAGAAAGCATCTAATTAAAAATTAAAGTTTTATTAACATTCCAATATTCCCTGCCTCATCCAATCCATAGCCCCCTGCAGATTTGCTACCCAGAACTCTCTGAGCTTCCAAAACCCAATATCCACACCATGAATTGTGGGCGTTGTTGTTCCTTTCCCCACAAAGGGGATTATTAATGACGCTACGTTGGGCAAAGCTGAATGCTGGCCTGTTTTACATGGTTGCCTATCATCGGTGAGATGGTAATTATTTTTAGCTGCTAATTACAAATGTGGTGCCCACACCAGTGGAAATGGACAGATGTAATTTCCACAGGAGCGTAGAACTGCCGCAGTGGAAATTCAATTGGGGATGATGGGGAAAAAAAGAAAGAACAAATGAAAAGATATATAATAAAGCAAGTTTGGTTTTTCAGTCTATCAATCAGGGACTAAAGACTATTCCTTTCTGGAGAAGAAAGAAAGAAGAAAAGAGGGAAGGAAGGAAGGAAGGAAGGAAGGAAGGAAGGTAGAGAGAGAAAGAAAAAAGAAAGGAGGAAGGAAGGAAAGGAAAGAAGGATGGAGATAGGAAAGAAAGAGAAGGAGGGAAGGAGAAGGAAGCAAGGGAAAGAGGAAGAGGGGGAAGGAAGGCCAGGGAAGGGAAGGAGCAGGGAGGGAGGGACAGAGAGAGAAGGAAAGGAAGGAAGGAAAGAGAGAGAGAGAGAAGAAAGGAAGGAAAGGAGATAGGAAAGAAAGAGGAGGGAGGGGGAAGGGAGGGAGGGAAGAGGGAGGGGGGGGGGGGAAGGGAAAGGCAGGGAAGGGCAGGGAAGGGAAGGGAGAAAGAGAGAGAGGAAGGGGGAGGGAGGGACAGAGAGAGAAGGGAAGGAAGGAAGGAAGGAAGGAAGGAAGGAAGGAAGGAAGGAAGGAAGGAAGGAAGGAAGGAAGGAAGGAAGGAAGGAAGGAAGGAAGGAAGGAAGGAAGGGCAATGGGATTGCAGCAAAGTTGTGGATGAGCTACCAAATTATACATAGGTTTCCGGGAACATTTTTTCCCCCCTTGTGTGTAAGAGATGTTTATTTTATTTTGCCTCCTTTCAAAAAAAGGTAGTCCTTCATTTGCAACTGCTCACTTAGCAACTGTTCCCATTTACAACGGGCTTCCTTAGGGCTATTTACAATCTTCATTTGAAGGTCAAATAGCTGTCCCTACCATGGCCATGATGTGTGATGTTTTTTGCTGGAAAATTGGTCTTTACTTTCTGGGTTTTGTTTTTTTAACTTTCAAGTTATGGCAGTGATGGCCAAGCGAGAAGACCTTTTGAGGCACCCTACAGAGAGTCGCCTACTGTTTCCTACATGTTCCCAGGGGGTGGGATTCTACCAGTTCAGGTGAACCCCTTGCTCCGAAGATCAGATGGCAGCGAACCAGTTCGCTGTGACGAGCATGTAGGGCTGCTCTTTCCTGTCCTTTATTCCCTTTTGTGAAAGCACAGCTGATTCGTGCAGCAGACTGATTTGCCGCACCTCAGCTGTTTTCTTCACAGGGGCAGTGGAATAGAATAGAATAGAATAGAATAGAATAGAATAGAATAGAATAGAATAGAATAGAATAGAATAGAATAGAATAGAACAGAACAGGATGAAGGGAAGGAAGAATGGAATGGAATGGAATGGAATGGAATAGAATAGAATAGAATAGAATGGAATGGAATGGAATGGAATGGAATGGAATGGAATGGAATGGAATAGAATAGAATAGAATAGAATAGAATAGAATAGAATAGAACAGAACAGGATGAAGGGAAGGGAGAATGGAATGGAATGGAATGGAATGGAATGGAATGGAATGGAATGGAATGGAATAGAATAGAATAGAATAGAATAGAATAGAATAGAATAGAATAGAATAGAATAGAATAGAATAGAATAGAATAGAATAGAATAGAGGAAGGGAGAATGGAATGGGATAGGATAGGATAGGATAGGATAGGATAGGATAGGATAGGATACGATACGATATGATACGATACGATACGATAGAATTCTTTATTAGCCAAGCGTGATTGGACACACAAGGAATTTGTCTTGGTGAAAATGCTCTCAGTGTCCATAAAAGAAAAGATACATTTGTCAAGAGTCAAGAATTATCAGGTACAACACTTAATGATAGTCAGGGGGTACAATAAGCAATCAAATCATACTAGGAAACAGTCAATATAAATAGTAAGAATACAAGCTACAAAGTCACAAGTGGGAGGGGATGGGCGATAAGGAGTGATGAGAAGGTTAATAGTAATAGTAACACAGTCTTAGTAAATAGTTTCACAGTGTTGTGGGAATTAGTTGTTTAGCAGAGTGATGGCGTTCGGGGGAAAAACTTCTCCTCGTGTCTAGTTGTTCTGGTGTGCAGTGCTCTATAGTGTCATTTTGAGGGTAGGAGTTGGAACAGTTTATGTCCGGGATGAGAAGAAGGTAAGTATAAAACCTTTTTGAAATGCGGAGCACACGATTGGCATGAACACGCATGAAGCGCATGCTCACCAAACTGGTTGTTGTACCAGTAGAATCCCACCCCCCTGCGTCTTCATGCATGTCACCCACACTTAGGAAAAAACGAGCAGGTGGCTAAAGCTTATGACGAAAAGAAGAAGTTTTCAAGAAAAGATTGGACAACCATTTCTCTGAAATGGAATAAGTTCTCCTGTCTTGGCAGGAAAAGACCTTCAAGGTCCCTTCTACCCCAAGGATTCTATGAAAAACCTAAAGGAGGTTCCAAACAGGTTTGGTGCAGACCAGAAGATTGCACCAAAGGTTTTTCCAGTTGGACTTCCTTGGTTTTTTTTCCCCCTTGAAAACATTTTGTTTCTCATCCAGGAAGCTTCTTCAGTTCTTGGATGAGAAGTGAAACATTTTCAAGGGGTCGGGGGGAACTGAGTGTTGTATGTGGCAATTATATATACTGCAAGTTACACCTGAGAAAACGAAGAACAGAAAAGTTTCCATGTTTATCCGATATTTGAACTATGAAATGATTATTGGACAGTTATATAATTATATATAATAAACATGTACTGTTTTGTAACTTTTTATGTTCTAAAGTAATGGCAAGTCTGTATTGTTTGGCATAAGGATATGAGAAGGAGATGCTAGGTCATTATTACCCAACGGAAACCTATTAATGATCCATTGTGCTTAGGCGGACATAACAGGAAGAAGCCATGAGAACAAGGGTAGTTTCCAAAGACAAGGAACTATGTGTTACGCCATGGATGTGGCATAGGAAGATACGTAGCTTGGATAGATTGTGAGCCCAGGAAAGGGGCAAAGACTGTATATTTGAACCTGTATATAAAAACCTAGCGTTCCTGGGAACCATGTCTTCTGCCATGAGCAGAATTCCCTTTTGCAAAAGTTTAATAACAAAGCTCTTGTTCACTGTCTCTGGTTGTTTTTGTGTGATTATTATCACACGGAGAAAGTCCAGTTGCCTTTTGGGATAAGCACCTTTGGGACAACCATGACCTGGATGGTTGAGAATCTCCATAGACATCAGAAGATTGTCCACCACCATCACCAAAGTTCTAGAAGAACTTAGGCTACCAGAGAATGAATCTTGTCAGCTTCCTCCAGAACATTTGATGAAGAGAGTCTGCTCCTCCATCAACCCTACAAGAAATAACTGAAAGGGTCTCTGAGGCTTCAGTCCTTCCAAAGAGGAGATCTCATTGCTTCAGAAAGGCATTTCAAGGGAATGTTTGGAGCTTTATCAAAGCCAAGTAACTATTGAAGTCTTATATAACTCTGGTAAGCACATTAGCTTCTCTTGGTGTCCTACTACCTAAACATTGCTATCCAGAGGCAAACTGCCCTGGAACAGATATCCCTGATAGCATTAGCAGCTCCTGACAGCAGCTTTACCTCCAATTTCAGCTTCATGTCTCAACAATTTAGGCCAAGGCAAACAACTGGGGAGACCAGGTTATCTAATGATCGTAATTGCATTGTATTGGTGTTATTTGTGGAATCAGGCTCAGCAGCTCCTGCCAGTCAAGTTGCTAGGAATGTAGTCTCTCAGTGCTGAATCCCCAGTGGGGGGTGGGGGGGGTGGGAAGGTGGTGGACTAAGGATGCATGACTATTCTACCGTTCTATTGCCATGTCAACAGAAGCAGCCATAAGCTCTTTCATCTACATTTCAGCAGAAAACAGTTAAAGTTGCCACTACAGTGGTTAAAGATACTGAGTTTGTCACCTGAAAAGATGACAAGGAAGGAAGGAAGGAAGGAAGGAAGGAAGGAAGGAAGGAAGGAAGGAAGGAAGGAAGGAAGGAAGGAAGGAAGGAAGGAAGGAAGGAAGGAAGGAAGGAAGGGAGGAAGGAAGATATGGAAAGGAATGAATGGAGGAAGGAGGGAGAGAGGAAGAAGCAAAAGAAGGAGGGAAGGAAGGAGGATAGGGGATGGAGAAAGAAAGGAAGGATAGGGAAAACAAGAACATGGGAGGGAAGGAAGGAAGAACAGATGGCACACAACACCAACTCTGAGTTTCTATGCCTTTATTTTATACAACAAACTCAACCATCTGCCATCTTTATCTGACCCCCAAGTATTGTTCTCCAAGCATCTCCTGCAGGCTGTTTTTCTCACACCACACCACATGCTGAAATCTCACGTGCTTCAGCTGTTGTTCACATTTCTATTTCTCTCCCAACCTGTTTTTCTACACACTCATACACCACCAAATTGGATGAGTAAAAATAAACCTTTCCAGAACAATACTGTCCATCCCATACATCAGGTGAAGAAAACCTTAATCTATCAGGATAGATCTGGAAGGGACATTAGAGGTATTCTAGTCGAACCCATTGCTCAACCAGGAGACCCCATATCATTTCTGACAAGTGGCTGTCCAGTCTCTTCTTAAAAACTTCCAGTGATGGAGCACCCACAACTTCTGAAGGCAAGCTCTTCCACTGGTTGATTGTCCTCCCTGTTAGGAAGTTTCTCCTTAATCCCAGGTTGCTTCTCTCCTTGATTAGTTTCCATCCATTTTTTGTTTTCCTGTTCTCTGATGCTTTGGAACGGTATGATCAATAAATGCAGATTTTGATTGGGGTTTACATGAGACCGGCCTATAAAGCTGTAAAAACTGTGCACACACATACACCAGGTTTCAGCAGCAACAATTAAAGTGCAACCACAACTGAGCTCAAAATGTCTGTTGTTATGCAAGGCAGTTTTCAAGTGAGTTTTCTCCTATTTTTATGACTTTTTTTTTTAACCAAAGTGTTTACGCAAATCGCTGCAACTGTTAAGTGAGTCTGACTTTGCTTCTTGGAAGCGATTATATGACAGAATAACAGAGGTGGAAGGGACCTTGTAGGTCATCTAATCCAACCCCCCAACCAAACAGGAGACCCTACACCATTTCTGACAGGTGGCAGTCCAGTCTCTCCTTGAAAGCCTCCAGTGATGAAGCTCCCCCACCTTCTGAAGGCAACTTCTATTCCATGGGTTGATTGTTCTCACTGTCAGAAAATATCTCCTTATTTATGGGTTGAATCTCTCCTTGTTCAGTTTCCATCCATTATTCTGTGTCTGGCCTACAGGTGCTTTAGTTTAGAAAATAGCTTGACCCCTTCCTCCTCCCTGTGGCAGCCCCTCAACTATTAGAAGACTGCTATCCTGTCTCCCCTGGTCCTTCTCTTCACTAGACTAGCCACGCCTGGTTCCTGCAACCGTTCATAGTATGTTTTAGACTCCAGTCCAGTGGTGGGATTAAAAAATGTTTACTACTGGTTCTGTGAGCATGTCTTGGTGGGCATGGTGTGGCTTGGTGGGCGTGGCAGGGGAAGTTAATGCAAAATCCCATTCCCTCCCCACCCCACTAACCTGCTTTCCAGCTCCATTCTTCTATGTAGGGCAACAAAAGAAGACCCAGCTGATCAGCTGGGACTCGGGAGGCAGAGAATAGACGGGGGCGGGGCCAGTCAGAGGTGGAATTTGCTGGTTCTCTGAACTACTCAAAATGTCCACTACCGGTTCTCCAAAACTGGTCAGAACCTGCTGAATACCACCTCTGGTTGTAAGTCAAGGATTGATTACCTGTATTTGTTTGTACTTTGCTCCCATCTAAACATTCTCTTAATACTATAAGTGTACCTAATACCTACAGTATTAAAAGGTAAAGGTTTCCCTGTTTAGTTATGTTCAACTCTTGGGAGTAGTGTTCATCTCTGTTTCTTTTCCGTGGGCGGAAGCTTCATCTGAATGTGGTCATGTGGCCAGCATGGTTATTATGCCAAAAGGCTCACAGAAATGTTGTTACCTTCCCACTGAAGTGGTACCTATTTATCTACTTGCATTTGCATGCTTTCGAATTGCTAGGTGGGCTGGAGCTGGAGTAAGGAAAGGGAGTTCACTTCATTGCGCAGTTTGGTCACTAAACTAACTGTTGTATGCCAAGGATTACCTGTCATCATAAAAATGTGACAGCCAAGGAAAGATTTCAAGTGGTGGTCATAAGTCAAGGATTGCTGTATATAAAATGCTCAGATACAGATAATCAGAGTTGGAAGGGACCTTGTAAGTCATCTAGTCCAACCCCCCACCCAACTGGGAGACCCTACACCATTTCTGACAAATGGCAGTCCAATCTCTTCTTGAAAGTCTTAACTGATGGCGCTCCCACAACTTCCAAGGGCAAGCTGTTCCATTGGTTGATTGTTCTCACTGTCAGAAAGTTTCTCCTTGTTTGCAGGTTAAATCTCTCCTTGATCAGTTTCCATCCATTATTCCTTGTCTGGCCTTTAGGTGCTTTAGAAAATAGCTTGACCCCTTCCTCCCTGTGGCAGCCCCTCAAATATTGGAAGACCGCTATCATGTCTCCCTTGGTCCTTCTCTTTACTAGACTAGCCAAGTCCAGTTCCTGCAACCGTTCATTGTATGTTTTAGCCTCCAGTCCCCTAATCATCCTGGTTGCTCTTCTCTGTACTTTTTCTAGAGTCTCAACATCTTTTGTATAATGTGGCTCAGTCAGGTTAATTGGAGGACCTTCCTTCCTTCCCATATCCTTCCTTTGTATATTCTTCCTTCCTCCTTCCCTATCTTCCTTTCTTCCTTTCTTCCTCTTTCTCTCCCCTCCCTTCATTCTCGTCTTTCCCCCTCTCTTTTTACCATCTTTCTCTTTCCCCTCCTTCTCTCCCTTATTTCCTTCCTTCCTTCCTTCTTATTTCTCCCATCCTTGCTTGCTTTCCTTCCTTTCTTCTTTTCCTTCCTTTCCTTTCCTTCTCATTTCTCCCTTCCTTCCTTGATTCCTTTCCTTCTTCCTTGATTCCTTCCTTCCTTCCTTCCTTCCTTCCTTCCTTCCTTCCTTCCTTCCTTCCTTTTTAATCAGTTTTTGGCAGATTCTAAACATGAAAGGTGCCGTATGAACGATCCTCACTCAGCTTCTCCTGCTTGTACAGCCGTCTTATCTTTTTGTAGCAGCTGACATGGACAATAATTGACTGAGGTGACATGGAGTCACGACAGACCATTTGATTAAGAAGGTAAATTTTGGGGCTCTTTGTCTCTTCCAGGAATGTGTAATGAGAATGGCCATTGTGCTGATTGAAGCGTTTTGAAAACATAAATTAAACCGAAGAGTTGAAGCAGCTTCTGTGGCAATCTCTAATTAGAAAGAGCTCAGTAAATATTGCAGGAATTCCACCTTCCCTAACCCCTATTTTCCCATCCTTTATGTTCCTTCCGGGCATCTGTACTTTGCGGCTATAAAAAAAAAAAAAGAATAGAAAAGGTTGATTTACAAAGTGTAGGAGAATCTGCTTTTTTCAAAGCGGAGTTCATGATCCAATCAAATTTAACCACTTTTATGATCTATTAATCGGAATGGCAGGTACATAAACACATTCATGCATGTTTCCGTGGCTCAAAGCATTAAGCCGCTAAAATGCTTAGTTTAGCTTCTACGAACAAAGGAGAAAGGGTTAGTGCTGGTTTCAGTGAAATTAAAAATTTGCATAGAAATAGAGGAATGAATAGGCTCATTATATAGATGGAGGAAAAAGATCTCCGGAGAAAAGGAAGCACACACACACACACACACCCCAAAAGAGGGTGTAATATAGAAGAGTTGTAGATATGAAATTGAAAGGGGGGAAAACAAGGAAAGATGAAAAGCATTGAACTGTGAACATAGATGTTTAAAGTACCCAAAACGTAAGTGGCCCTGTTAAGATATATATAATATTTCCAGAATCTACGTATTGAGGAAAACTTGATGTTATTCATGTTATACATATTGATTGAAGCCTTATGCTATTCTCCAAAGCACCTGAAGCAGAGGTGGTATTCAACAGGTTCTGGACCAGTTCTGGAGAACCGATAGCAGAAAATCTGAGTAGTTCAGAGAACCAGCAAATGCCACCTCTGACTGGCCCTGCCCCCATCTATTCTCTGCCTCCCGAGTCCCAGCTGATCAGCTGGGTCTTCTTTGGTTGCCCTGCATAGGAGAACGGAGCTGGAAAGCAGGTTAGCGGGGTGGGGAGGGAATGGAGATTTTGCAGGATCCTTTCCCTGCCACGCCCACCAAGCCACACCCACAGAACCAGTAGTAAAAAAAATTGAATCCCACCATTGATCTGAAAGCAGACGAAGAAGCAATCGATGGAAACTAACCAAGGAGAGAAGCAACCTAGAAGCATGGAGAAACTTCTTAACAATGAAAACAATTAATCAGTGGAATAGCTTACCTTCCAGAAGTCGTAGGTGCTCCAACACTGGAGGCTTTTAAGGAGACCTTGGACAACCCTTTGTCTGAAATGTTATAGGGGTTTCCTGCTTAAGCAGGGGTTGGAGTAGAAAACCTTCAAAGTCCTTTCAGTTATTCTTTTTATAGGGGACTGAAGGCTAAACTGTACGATGAAGGATTGAGGGCTAGTCTAATGAAGAGAAGGACTCGGGATGACATGATAGCAGTGTTTCAATATTTGGGGGGGGCTATCCAAAGAGGAGGGGGTCAAATTGTTTTCCAAAGCACCAGAAGGCAAGATGAGATACTACAGTTGGAAATTAACCAAGGAGAGATCCGATCTAGAACTAAGGAGAAATTTCCTGACAGTTAAAACAATTAATCAATGGAACAGCTTACTTCCAAGAAGTTGTGGGAGCTCCATCACTGTAGGCTTTCAAGAAGAGATTGGAGTTATAGAGCATCTCCTGCTTCAACTGATTCAACTGGACTAGAAGACCTCCAAGGTCCCTTCCAAATCTGTTACTCTGTTATGCATGTGAAATTGCAATGGATTCTGTTGCATCATTTTGGATATCCATGAATTTTCCATCATTATCTTATTTCCAGGAAGTGACGACCTTAATCAGAGATTCATGCAGATGTATACCCAAAGTTAATATAATTTTCGTTTACATGTCTCTCTCCACATTTTTTTTCATCCCCACTGTAATTACAGGAGGGAAAGAAGGAAGCTAATTCTATAGTATGAACAATAAAGTAAAGTGCTTTTAATAGCTCTAAAGACCCAAATGGTTGGCTCTTAGCCTAGATTCTAAAATGTTTCTGGTTATATTTTTATTTTTGTGATACTTTCAGAACTTTAGCGTAGTATAATAAATACTTGTCATTAATGATGCATAAAGGATTCTATACTGTGGGAGGCCTGAATAAAATGAAACCAGATATTTAAATGTAGAGGAGAGAAAGAGGAAGGAGGTGGAGGAGAAGTAGGGGAAAGTGGAAGAGAAGGAGGAGAAGGAGAAGAATAATACCATAAAGCCTTAGTAAGACCACACCTAGAGTACTGCATCCAGTTTTGGTCACCACAGTATACAAAAGATATTGAGACTCTAGAAAGAGTGCAGAGAAGAGCAACTAAGATGATTAGGGGACTGGAGGTTAAAACATATGATGAACAGTTACAGGAACCGGGTATGTCTAGTTTAATGAAAAGAAGGACAAAGGGAGACATGATAGCAGTCTTCCAATAGTTGAGGGTCTGCCACAGAGAGGAGGGGGACAACCTATTTTCCAAGGCACCTGAAGGCCAGACAAGGAATAACAGATGGAGAGATTCAACCTAGAAATAAGGAGAAATTTTCTGACAGTGAGAGCAATCAACCAATGGAACAGAAGTTGCCTTCAGAGGTTGTGGGAGTTTTATCACTGGAGGCTTTCGAGAAGAGACTGCACTGCCATCTTTCAGAAATGGCGTAGGGTGTCCTGCTTGAGCAGGGGGTTGGACTAGGTGACCTACAAGGTCCCTTCCAATTCTATTATCCTAGTCTATTCTAACAAGGAACAAGACAAAAGCAGAAAAGGGAAAGAGAAGGAGGAAGAGAAAGAAAAGGGAGAAGGAGGAAGAAGAAGAAGAAGAAGAAGAAGAAGAAGAAGAAGAAGAAGAAGAAGAAGAAGAAGAAGAAGAAGAAGAAGAAGAAGAAGAAGAAGAAGAAGAAGAAGAAGAAGAAGAAGAAGAAGAAGAAGAAGAAGAAGAAGAAGATTACATACAATCTTGTTCATAATTAATAGAACATCAAGTGGTTCTTTCTCTCTGACAAGCAGGAAGATCACAGTCCTCAGAATAAAAGCAATCGAAAGAGCTGTCTGAATGTGAACTTTTTATGCAGTTCCTGCCTTGAAGGCAACATGACTATTGGTAGAAACATCTATGTGAATCCCATATTTACATTCACCCATACTTGACCAAACACCTCTCATTAGCCTCCATTAATGATTTCTGTAGCCCGGGAAGGACAATTTCCCCTTAGATCACATCCATTAAGAATATTGCACAATTTCTCCATGATTTCATATCTGATTCTTCCATTATCACCATTTCCCCACCATGCAGCTTACAACAGCAACCAATGCTGGGATGGCAACTATCAAATGCATCCACAACTACCAAGTTAACACTGCTTGAATCAGTGTCTGTCCTACATTCCCATCCTTTCTTCTGTAATTCATCCCACATCCCCATTCCTCTGTCTATACTCATCAACTCCACTCCTTGAGACTAGTCTCATTCATTCACGTGTCCTTCTTCCTTCCCAGTTCTACAGATGTGTTGGTACCACTGGCTAAAGAGGGAGACGCCTTCTATGCCGCTTTCGGTCCGATCTAAGTATAGTATATAAAATCATACATTGCAATGTCCTACCAGTCAATGAATACTTCAGCTTCAACCATAACAACACAAGAGCACACAATAGATACAAACTCAAGGTAAACCGCACCAAACTTGATTGCAGGAAATACGACTTCAGCAACAGAGTGGTCAATGTCTGGAATACTCTACTTGACTCTGTGGTTTCTTCCCCAAATCCCCAAAATTTTAACCTTAGACTTTCTACTATTGACCTCACTCCTTTCCTAAGAGGTCTGTAGGGGGTGTGCATAAGTGCATCAACGTACCTACTATCCCTATCCTATTGTTTCTTTTTATTTTTCTTATATGTATCCATTTCATGTATTCATAATTATGTTTATACTTATACCAATTATCTTGTAAGCGATTGACAAATCAAATAAATAAATAAAACAAACAAACAAACAAACAAAGAATACTCTAGGGAAGAATACTCTAGGGAGAGTAAAGAGACATTCCATCTTGGAGCAGTGGTGGGCTTCAAAAATTATAGCAAAATGTTCTCTGCCAGGTTGCTGGGTGGGGGTGGCCTAGTCGGCCTCCTGCACCACAGGGGGATGGCATTTTTGCCCTTCCCGAGCTCTGGAGGCTTTCCTCAAGTCTCTGGGAGGGTGAAAACAGCCTCCCCGGATTCTGGGGGCTCTGGAAGCAGAAACCAGCCCATTTCTGGCCTTCCCAAACTTCTGGGAGGCCTGTTTTTTGCCCTCCCCAAGCATTCACACAAGCCCTTCACTTACCTGGGATCCAAAATGGGCCACATGGGGATTCCTGAGAGGGATAGGGTGGGGTGGGTGGGGCCAGACAGGATTTGGGGGTTCTCCTAACTGCACAGACCCTTAGCTAGGGGCTCTCCCGAACCCCTGCGAACCCGCAATAGCCCACCCCTGTCTTGGAGTCAATTTAGGGAGAAAACCATACAAGATCAAACCTTAAATTATGTTTGCCATTTTCCAAGGGAAGGCCGAGAGCCTGGAGAGATTCTTGTCACATGGGCGATCAACAATAGAATATCTATTTCGACTTATTCATGAGTGCTTCTGGTTGCTTGTGTCCAACACATCTATTGTAGGAGATGACTGGGATGAGCCTGAATGAGGGTTCAAGCCCGTCATCCGTCTTGAGTCCCTTACACCCACAAGAGACCTACGTTCACCCCACCTTGAATTCCATTGACTCTTATCAACTGCTAATTTTGACCGTCAGTAGCTCAGATTCTTGTAGAGATTGCTATAAACTTATCTTCATTTAACTGCCCTGACTCCTGATTTCCTACAATTCAGAGTTATGCTTTTTCCTCATTTCCCCCCACACACACCTCAAATTCTTGCTTTTAACTGTGGGTGACAAGACTGAGTCTCACTTTCCCCTACATTTCTTCTTCGCTCGCCACTTGACAAAAAACAGGGAGAGGAGTGGTTGGAATGCAAGCAGGGAGAATGGCATTCAAGCATCCATCGGCACCCTGGGACACTGCTGGCATCCCAAGGACACACCTAGCAGATGCTGTGGTGTTGCAGATTGTTTCCCGTAACAAAATGAACATGTGTGATCGGTGGGCATTTTGGAATGTGGGTGGCCCATAGGGAAAAAGGGGGAAATTAAGTATGCTTCCTTTTCCATGGGAAACCCAGTGCTGGTTTTGCTTCTTCTGTGCCAGTGCGGCTTATTCAGTAAAGCTTATGCTTTGGTAAAAATAGTATCCCAGGAGTATCTTTTTCTGGATTTGCTAACTGGACCGTTGCTTTTCTTACATTCCAAATTACAGTCTGCCATATGCATATGAGTCAGGAATGGGATTCTCCCGGTTCGGACCAGTTCGGGCGAACCGGTAGTTCTGGTGAGTATTTGGCCCTGCCCACTTTCCTGTGGTATATTTCATTGTTTTAGAGCACAGCGGATTCGTGCACCAGAGTGGTTTGCCATGCCTCAGCTGTTTTCTTCACAGGGGCTGCTGTAGAAGGTAAGTATTGGAGCTTTTTTAAATGTGGAGCAAGTGTTTGGCACTTGCAACAACCGAACTTGTTGTTACACTGGTTGAATCGCACCCCTGGCCAGAGTGATCTGTGGATGCTGACCATTTCCACCTATGGTCAACCAAGGCTTTGACATCATCCAATTTAGTAAGATAAAGAAGATACAGAATATATCGAATACAGAATAATAGAGTTGGAAGGGACTTTGTACGTCTTGTAGACCAACCCCCCCTGCTCAAGAGACCTTATATCATTTTGTACAAATGGTTGTCCAATCTCTTCTTGAAAACTTCCAATAACGGGGCACTTATACTTCTGGAGGTAAGCAGTTAATTGTTCTCACTGTCAGGAGATTTATTCCATAGTTCTGGTTTGCTTTCCTCCTTGATTAGTTTCCATCCATTGCTTCTTCCACTCCTGAAGGCCTGCATCACATCAGTACCTTTGTAAAGGTATGTCAAGATGATCTTGAGACAGGAGGAAGAATCCCAGATTGGACAACCAGTGTCTAAAAGATATCTTAGCCCCATAGAGCAGTGACCCCCAACCTTTTTTGTGTCACGGCCCAGTACCGGCATCACAAAATGATCCGTGGCCTGGTACCGGCATCAGCACGCATGGCAAGGCGAGCCGAGCAACCGGCCAGCCAGCCGTCCCCCGCTTCTCCCCACCACCTTCAACTCCTCCTTTGTACCTTTGTCGATGGGCTTCGGGACGGCTTCGGGACGGTCGCTCGGCTCGCCTTGCCTTGGGTGCTGAAAGAATCCTCGCGCCTTAGTTTTGTTCGAAGCCGCTCCCCCCTTCGATGAAACTAAGGCGCGAGGATTCCTTCAGGACCCAAACGCTGCTTTCCAACCAGAAAAGCTCACCGGAAGCACTTTCTCATCAAAACAAGATGGCGGCGCCCAGCAAACCGGCGGTCCGGTAGAAAATGTTCCATGAACCGGTACCAGTCCGGGACCCGATGGTTGGGGACCCCTGCCATAGAGAGAAAGAAAGTGTTCAGAATAACAGAGTTGGAAGGGACAATGGAGGTCTTCTAGTCCACCCCCTCTGCTCAACAGGAAACCCTGTACTATTTCTGATAAATGGCCATCCACTCCCTTCCTAAAAACCTCCAGTGTTGGAGTACCATAAATCACCCACTGAAGAAAATGGGTTTGTTTAATCACCACAGAGTTTGCTGAATGAACACAATGTTCACTTAACAACCATTGCAGAAAAGTCATTAAAGAAAAAGTCATGGTTACATGGTGACTCACTTAATGTGACCACCATAACTTAATTCCAAACAGTTGTTACGGTTATAAATCAAGGACTTCCTGTGCATTTTGGTGGCCCTTCGTGTCAGTTTTTTTTTTTTTTGGGGTCTTTTAAAAAATACAAACACAGTGTCACGGTGGCCTATTGTGACGAACGCAAATGACACTCAAAGTTGAGCCTCCACTCTCTGTGTCTTGCAGGGCAGGCTGGTAATAAATTGATGTAATTAAAACCTTCCATGAAACAATATAAAGAGACAGCATTGTCAGGTGGTAACGCATCTCTCTAACAAATAGCTCAGAATATTTTTCTCTCTCTCTTTCTCCTTGCCTAAATGAATAAAAATTTCATACAGGATTTGTTTTTTTTTAGTTGAAATGAAATTCAGAATGATTTATGAGAGCCCAGCATATGAAAACACTTGATTAGGAATGAAGCTATTGAAGCTCAGAGAGGCTGTCTCTCTCTCCAGCTTGCTAATTTCTCTTCTAATGATCTGTTTTTAGTGAGGCCTAATCAACACCAACAGAAAAGTGGCTTTTTTTTTTTTTTAAGAGGAGGTCATCCATCCAGGGATTCACTTTGGAGGAGTTGAAGATGTGCTTCCCAATTAGGCCAACCTCCAGAGTTGTGGACTTCAACTCCCAGAATTCCCCAGACAGCACATCCAAGCATCTGAAAATTGCTTAGGAACTACCCATGGAAGACAGTCAAGAGAAACTTAGCAACCAAAGGAAATCAGGTCAACACCTCAACAGCCAATGTTTTGTTTCTCAACCTTGGCCTCTTTAAGAGGTATGGACTTCAACTTCCAGAATTCCCTGGACAGCATGTTCAAGCACATGAAAATTGTCTAGGAATTATCCATGGAAGGCAGTCAGGAAAAACTTAGTGACCAAAGCAAATCAAGTCAACACCTCAACAGCCGATGTTTTAGAGCAGTGTTTCTCAACCTTGGCCTCTTTAAGAAGTGTGGACTTCAACTTCCAGAATTCCCTGGACAGCAGGCTGACTGAAGAATTATGGGAATTGAAACACACGTCTTTAGATGATAATAAGGAGGAGAAACCCTATTTTAGAGCAAGATCCACAAGTTAATATCTGTAACACCAACTTTAAATAGTGATGGTGTTCCAATAGTTCTAAGGGTCTTCCAATATCAAAGGGGCTGCCACAAAGAAGGCGGGGTTCAACCTATTATTCAAAGCTCTTGAAGACAGGAGAAGAAGCAATAGATGGAAACTTATCAAGGAGAGAACCAACCCAGAAGGAAGGAGAAATTTCCTGATGCTGAGAACAATTAAGCAGTGGAATGGCTTACCTTCAGAAATTGTGGGTGCTCCATCACTGGAGGCTTTCAAGAAGAGACTGGACATTTGTCCAGAATGGTACAGAGTCTCCTGCTTGAGCAAGGGGGTTGGACTACCAACCTCTCTTCCAACCCTTTGTTCTCTGGTCCCATCTTGCAGTTGAATCATCTGGTGGTTCAGAGCTTATTTGGTTACGCAAAACAGACTCTTTAAAAAAAAATTTGCCTCCTCTTAGCTACTGTTTATAGAAAGCCTCAAGGATAAGACTCGGTAGGAGTTGCGGTGAGCTTTGCAAATTTTGTAGCTCAAGCCCAGCATAAGATGGGAGTGTAAAATCTGAATTATTTAGGCAGCCAAAACCAACATGCGGCATTTAAGCTGTCCTGCAAGACAACCCACAGGCAAATTAAGAAACCTTATTTCTCCTTGCCAGAATAAACAAACCGAGCTTGATTTAGCTCCTGGCAAACCACTTTATGTAGCTTATGTGGGCTCTGCGGAGATGGGTGAATCACCTGTTTTATGGCCTCCATCCAGGTTTGTTCCATCTTAGGCTCTTCCTCATTAATTACAATTCTAAGGAAAATCCTGCTCTTTCAAGACCAAGCAGTACCGCAAATACACACGATGCATCCCCAATTCTTTTGGGAAAGTACATGAAACATTCACAATATATATATATATATATTTTCCCTTCCAGCAGGAATTGCTAGTAATTATCTTGGGTTGTCAGTGGCTGTGTTTGTGCCTCTCCTTGTGAAATACTGTTTTCATTAAACTACTGCCATGTCAGATTGCAGAGGTGACCCCAGGACACCAAAAGACACCCCCCACCCTTCAAGCAAATAGGCAAAACAAATTTTAAAAACCCCAGGAATTTGTCAAGGAATGTTGGGAAGGTTGTATTTTAAAAGAATCGTGAATGTTTGGGTGTTGGGCTGTGGAGTTGGGTTTTTCCTTCTGTATTGTTTGCCAAAGTTGGGCACTATGAAATTAGGTCTTTCTCTGTAGGCATATTGAAGTGGCAAGTTTATTTGCCTGCATTTATTTTGAAAATACGGTAGGATTTTCATTCCTAGCGATGCTGCCATTAACCCTTGGAGAAGCTTCATATTGGAATCTACAAGGAGCGAGAACTTCTGCTGATCTAACAATGGCTGATCAGGGGTTGGAAAGTTGTTTTCTGTGGTCATGTGGAAATAAAGGAGAATATTTATAGCTCAGAGTTGAAATGAGGGGCTCTCTCTGAGTTTGGCTGTTTTTCTTGCAGAGGTTTCATGACCTAAACTAGGTAACATCAATGGTGTTAGCAACAACCTGGAGAAGACTCCTGTGAGTCCCTTGGACTGCAAGGTGATCCAACCAGTCAGGCCTGGAGGAGATCAACCCTGACTGCTCTTTAGAAGGCCAGATCCTGAAGATGAAACTCAAAGACTTTTGGCCACCTAGTGAGAAGGAAGGACTCGCTGGAGAAGAGCCTAATGCTGGGAACGATTGAGAGCAAAAGAAGAAGGGCAGAGAAAGGGCATTGGTACTTACCTGATACACCCATTCTCTGTGAGCTGTGAAGAGCATCCAGTGATGGGAAGGTGCTTCAGTCTCTTCTAGGAAGGCTGGGCTTAAACTTGAGGACACTCCTCCTCCTCCACGAGACTCCTCCTTAGCGTACCCAGTTTTGCGAAGCCGAGGTATTGATACCCTATATGCTTAAGCCTATGTAATAACCCTGGCCGGAACAGACCCCCTACCAGTCGGAATAAAAGGGTGCTCTTCACAGCTCACAGAGAATGGGTGTATCAGGTAAGTACCAACGCCCTTTCTCCCATGAGCTGTTCAGAGCATCCAGTGATGGGACATACCAAAGCTTGGCACTGTCCTAAGGGAGGGACTCTGTCTGTGTTACAGACCTAACTGTCTCTGAAATAACTTGCTGCAGAACTTACCTACCAAATGAAGCCTCAGCAGAAGCAAATACGTCAATTTTATAATTTCTAATAAATGGAGATGGAGAAGCCAGGTTGCAGCTCAGCAAATCTTCTCTATTGTAGCTTGCGTCGCCCATGCTGCTGTGGTAGCTGCACTCCTGGTGGAGTGAGTGGTAATGACTTGGGGCACTGGAATTGAGGGAGAGTCATACGACTTAACAATGGTGGCCCTTAGTCATCTACCTATGGTAGAGGGTGAAACCTTGTGCCTCAGGGTGTTAGGCTGAAAGGACACGAAGAGGGCTTCTGTCTTTCTGGAGGGTGCCGTGCGCTCTATGTAGATGTGTAAGGCCCTTCTTATGTCCAAGTGGTGCCATTGGTGTTCGAGCCTGTGTGATGGAAGTGAGCAAAAATTTGGGAACACCAGCTCTTGAGCTCTATGGAATGCCGAATTAACTTTTGGAATGAAGATGGGATCTGGTCTGAGAACCACTCTATCCGAATGGAAAATGCAGAGGTCTTTGCACACCAATAATGCAGCTAGTTCGGAGATTCTTCGGGCAGATGTAATTGCTATCAGGAAAACTACTTTGTAGGTTAAAAATTGAAGTGTCGTAGTCCTTAGTGGCTCGAAGGGACCTGTAGTAAGGGCCAATAGTACCTTATTTAAGTCCCAAGTTGGATATTGGTGTATGATGGGGGGCCTCAAGTTCTTGGCACCATGCAGAAAACTGCAAATGTGAAGGTGATGAGATATGGAGGTAAGATCATCCCGAGATATGAACGAAGCCAGGGCCAACACCTTTCTCCGCATAGTATTGGGTGATACTCCTTTGTTTAGGCTCTCCTGTAAAAATTCTAATAACTGCGCTACTGATGGGGAAGTGAGGTCAATCTGAACCCTCTGACACCAACAGCAGAAGCTAGATCAGGTGGCCTCATAGATTCATTTCATCGAAGGACGTTGAGCCGATTGAATATTGTGAATAACTTGAGTAGAAAGGTGTTTATCTCTCAGACGTCACCGTTCAACTTCCATACAGCTAAGTTTAGCCATTGGGGGTCCGGGTATAGCACTAGGCCTTGATATAGTGATATGACCGATGTTGGGATCCTCCACGGTGGTACTGTCAAGAGGTCCTTCAGGTCCGCGAACCATGTTCGCCTTGGCCAATAAAAAGCCACTAATAGTAGGTCCACTTTTTCTTCCAGCAACTTCTGAATCAATTTGGGGATCACGGGGAGGGGAGGAAAGGCGTATAGTAATCCAGTGGGCCAGTGACATCTGAGGGCATTTACGTCCTCCACTCCCTGCGATGGGTAATGAGAAATGAATTGGGGAAGCTGTGCATTGATTGGGGAGGCAAACAGGTTGACAACTGAGTAGCATCCAGAGAGATCCGAGTAGCAGAGAGATGATGGATTTTGGCCCACAGGAATAGTCTTTCTTCTTCCCTCATTAGTAGATTGGAATGAGTGCCCCCTTGTTTGTTGATATGGGCCTTTGTAGTTATGTTGTCTGTTAAGACGAGCACGTGTTTGCAATGGAGATGCGGGAAGAATTGTCGGAGTGCCAAGTACACCGCTCTCAGTTCTAGCCAGTTGATATTGTGTGCCTTCTCTGAATCCGTCCAAAGGCCTTGCACTGTATGTGATTGGAAGTGGGGGGCCCATCCCACTAGACTGGCGTCTGTTGTAACAATCGACCTGTGTGGATCTTTGAAAGGGCATCCCTTGTTGATTTCGGGTCATGTCCACCATCGTAGAGACCTGAGGATGGTTGATGGAACTTTTACGCGAGTCTTGGCGTAGTCTCTCCCAGCACGTTGGTATGGCAACAGGGACCATTGCAGGGTTCTTGCATGGAACTGGGCAGAAGGGATAATAGAAATGCAAGAAATCATTTTTCTGAGCAATTTAGAAAGGGCACATAGTTGTACTTTCCTAAGAGTTCTGATCTGTTGAGCCAAATGCTTTCTTGTCTCTAATGCTTTCTTGTCTGTCAGGGGAAAGGAAAACTTTGCCTTCCAGGGTGTCATTGATGGTGCCAAGGTGAATGAGTCTAGTATAGAGTGTTAAATGACTTTTTGACCAATTGATTGAGAACCCATGTTGTTGTAGGGTTACAAGTGTATTTTGAGTGTTTGAATTTGCTTGATTGATGGAAGATGCCAGAATAAGAATGTCATCCAAATAGCATTGAAGTCAGATGGACCTATCTCTGAGTGATGCTGCCAAGGCAGCCAAGGTCTTTGTAAAAGTTCTGGGAGCTGAAGCTAGGCCAAATTGGAGAGCAATATATTCATAATGGACATTGTTGTAACAGAAACGAAGGAATTTGAAATGTGAGTGCCTAATTGGGATATGTAAGTAAGCTTCCATATGGTCTATGGAGGTAAGGACATCGTTTTTTCTGATGCTGAGTAAGATGGATTGGAGAGTGGTCATTTTAAATTTTCAGTAAACTAAATATTGGTTTAGATCTTTTAAGTCCAGGATTGCCCTCCATCCCCACAAACTTTTAGGGACCATGAGAGGTGCGAATAAAAACCAAGACCTTTTTGATTAGAAGGGACGGGTTGTATGGCCCGGATCTCTAGTAGATGTGCTATGGCTGTGTCCATGAGAAACCTTTTTTCTGTGTCCCTGGAAATTGGGGACTTCATAAAAAAATCCGGGTGGGGGTGGAGCTGAACTTCAGTGCCAGACCAAATCGTACTGTGTTCCTGACCTGTGCATCAGTGGTAGAGGAGTCCCATTGGTCGGCAAACATTTTTAGGTGACCGCCAATAGGAATCTCGTTGTGGTCGTTACTTGGACCTGCGGAAGGGCCTAGATCCTGTTCCTCGAAATTGTCTTCTAGGATGGAGTCCCCTACTATATCTGTCCCCAGGTTCAATTCTATCTGTCTGTTGCCTGAATCCAGGCTGTCTTTGAAATCTTGGATAGTAGGGTTGGTAGAAGGGGCAAAAGGAACCCCTATGAAAGGGCTGTGGTGATCTGGGCTCTGATCGACAAAAAAAGAGAGGGAAAAAATTTCTTTTTGGTTCTGGTTTCAATTAGGAGGGGTTCAAGCGCACTGCCAAATAGTTTGTTCTCTGAGATGGGAGCTGAGGCAAGGCGCCACTTGTGCTTGATGTCTGCCTGCCAAAGCCTGAGCCAAAGTAACCTTCTAGCCGAAATTTGGGAAGCAATGGCCCTAGAGGAAAATTTAACTACATTGAAAACTCTGCCAAAAACTCTGCTGCGGCGATTAATTTAGCCACATCTTGATGTGCCCTGATATTTGAGGCTGGAATGGTATCCCTCAGATGGCAGAGCCATCTGAAAGATGATCTGATGAAAAAGGAGGCAGCTGTGGCCGCTCTGATGGCCCATGCATCCAAGACGTGTGCCCTGCAGAGGGCTAGTTCTGCCCTCTTTTCCTCAGGCTTGAGAGCCTCTTCAGCTTCACTTGGGATGGCTGAGGAAGATGCAAGCACAATGATAGGCTCGTCCACTTCTGGAGTGTTTAGAAATTTACAGAACTCGGGTGCCAAATTATAGTATTTTTTATCATGTCCTATGGGAGCAGGATATGGGGCTGCTGCTGCCCATTGTTTTTGCACTAAATTGGAAAACATGTATGGCACAGGGATAACCTCTGCTTCAGTGACTGGTTGAGAGAATATGAGATCCTCTGCTTCCCCTGGAGTATTTGGTGGGGGAGGGGTACCCGTATTATCCAGCTGTGCGGTGTTCTTGGCCTCAAACAGCAGGGATTTAAATAATTGTGGGCAGAATAATCCTGTAAATACGGGGAGGTCAGGTGAGAGGCCTCCATCGTCAGACGTCCCCCTTTCTAGCAGATCCACCTCTGACAATACCTGATCAACAGTGTGTATTGACCCCTCCTCCATTTGATCCATTGGATCCCCTTGATCTCCCATATCCTGTGTGTACTGAGGGTCTCTGACAGTGGGCAATGATAGTTCTGTGTGGGGGGGGTACCTGATGAAGATGTGGATCTGTGATGCCTGGAGATCGTTCAGAAAGAGATCCGCAAACTGAAGCTGAGGGTGTTCGTCCTTCCTGAATAGCCTGTTGGACGCCTGCTGATATGCCCTTCTGGATAGCTGGCTCCATCCATGCCCTCATGTTGGCAGGGATTTCCTCTGGAAGTTCCTCCTCTTGTCTGAGGCCAGCTGCAGTTGGAGTGAATGTTGCTTCTGGGGCCCTCCTTGAGGAGAGAATGTTAGAAAGAGCTTCCTGGGGAGGTTGTATTGATATGCTGCTCCTTCTGGATAAATCCAGAGGGGCGGTTGGAGGGTTCTGGGCCTGTGAGGTAGAGCGTATGATGAGTGGTGAAGAGGTGGGCTGTGCAGCTGCTCGTGTACATTTTTCCACCTGCCCTTCTAATGCCTGATGGCATCTGCATGCATCTTTCTCTGCTGCCTTAGTGGTCTTTTTGGGATCCATGGACTTATCTGTATTTTTAGCAGTTAGTGTAGATCTGGAGTTGTAGTTGCTGGCCATGGTAATGCCTTTGATAGATTAGCAATGTAAAGAGGCTATGAAATTAGGTGGCTGGAACACCTAGGGGCCTGCTCCCTTAAGGGGCAGGGGATCCTGGAATAAATGGTTCCCCGATGCCTTTAGCAAATGTTGTCTCCTTGTTCTGTTTTGCTTTGTTATTTATCTATCTACCTACCTACCTACCTATCTATCCATCCATCCATCCATCCATATACACACACACACACACACACACACACACACACACACACACATATTAATGACTTAAAAATTTGTAGAATTTAAGTCAATCAAGTCAACTTTTGAATAAAGTACTTGTAATATCAAATATGGAGACCAGAACACCCCCCTCCAGACCTATATGACGGCCCAGAGGTCTGTAACTGATAATTAGATCAGTTTAGCTGCACTTATTGGCTGTGGAATCCAGCAGTTCAAGTCCTCTATCAACCAGTGGACTGGTGGTAGGGACCCCACTTCCCAGGTCCCCAAGAAGGGAAACCTTGTTGGGTAGCTTGCCTCACAGACAGTAACAATTACTCAGCAAATTTAACCACACGGCCTTTAAAATGGCGGCCACCTCGTGGCAGAATGAAAACGAAAGCAGCTATCACTGCCCGGCCTGCTGAAAGCAAAACCACTCAGCGGGAAGGCACAGGGGCTAATTCCCTGTCCTGAGGTGTTCTGCGGGGAAAGCCTTGTAATAAAAGGGGAAAAAAGGCTGTACTGTTTAAATTGAGGCTTTGAGCCTTGTTAAAAGGAAAAAAAGGCTGAGATCGGAGAGATAAGTCTCCTTGTTGAGAAGTTTAAGGCAGCGTCTCTGAAACGAGAGGCTTTTAGCCTCAGGGCAGATTGGAAAGACAAGCCTCCGTGTTTATGAGGCTTTAGCCTCGGGAGGCTGGAACACTTGTAAAAAATGAGCGAAATGACTTTTGGAGGTTCCCAGGGGTGGTGGGGGTAGTTGGTGACAGAAACTATGGTTTTTACCTGAGAAATAAATCAACTAAATCAGCTAAATCGTCAGTGTTCTGTTCTGACCAGGAAAACAATAACATAACCTGTCTGAAGAAAGGCTGAGCTAAAACTGGGGATGCTAAGGAGGAGTCTCGTGGAGGAGGAGGAGTGTCCTCAAGTTTAAGCCCAGCCTTCCTAGAAGAGACTGAAGCACCTTCCCATCACTGGATGCTCTGAACAGCTCATGGGAGAATGAGGGGGCTGGATGGAGTCACAGAAGCAGTAGGCATGAGTTTAAATGGACTCTGGGGATGGTAGAGGACAGGAAAGCCTGGGGTTGCGATTGGTCGGACATGACTTTGCAACTAAAAACAAAGACCAAACAACCACAAGACCACTCTCACCAACATGCCAGGGCAAACCACTGTTATATAGAGGACAAACTCCACTCTCTTCTAGTAGTGATGATGTTACCTGGTTGGGTAATGAAACATCTGCAAGAAAACAACCAAGCTCAGTGACCACCAAGATTTCCATAGTTTGCAACTTCTGAGCTACAAATATTCTCTTCTATTCCTCAAGGACCCCGCAGGCACAGAAATATCAAGGGAAGGGGAGAGAAAGAAACAGAGAAGGAATGTTAACAAGGGAAGAGGTTGGCATTAAGTTGTTCCCAGATTAGCACCTGTTAGATTTCCTTTCGATCTTTCTAGCACTGAAGATAAATCCCGAAAAATATCCGCATTCTCATTCTCAACTGAGAAGAAAGTGTTCCTCCAATAGTCCTTGGACAATAAACTACTTCGAAGTGTGGTGGGGGGGAATCCCACTTTCAGGATGGCCATATTATCTTCTCTGCAGCTTTTCAGATAGAGAGATAAAGATGGAGGTGGAGGTGAAGAGAGATAGATAGAAATAGAGATGGAGATGGAGACGGAGACGGAGATGGAGATGGAGATGGAGAAGGAGACGGAGATGGAGAAGGAGACGGAGATGGAGATGGAGAAGGAGATGGAGATGGAGATGGAGATGGAGATAGATAGAGATGGAGATGACAGAGAGATATAGAGATAGATGGAGATGGAGATGATGGAGATGGAGACAGAGATGGAGATAGAGAGAGAGAGAGAAGGAGATGTCAGAGATGAGAGAGTTAGAGAGAGAGAGAGAGATGAAGATGGAGATGGAGATAGATAGAGAGATGTAGATGATAGAGATGATAGAGTTAGAGAGATAGCGATAGAGAGATGAGAGATAGAGAGATGAGAGATAGAGAGATAGAGAAGAACATTTTCCTGAAACATTTATGGCCTGAACATCTTCTCTTTGTAGTACAGGAGTATCAAACTCAAGACCCATGGGCCAGATCTGGCCCACGGGGTGCTTGGATCTCGTCTGTAGCGCCACCCTGGAAACAGAGGACTGGCCTGCAGTGCTTCTGCCAGCAAAAATGAAGTTGGGAAGCTGCACATTCTTGGCTGCCACAGCCTGCTCCAGCACTCTGCAAGCAGAAACGGAGCTCAGGAGGGATGCGTGTGAGCTCCATTTTCATTGACAGAGTGCTGGAGAAGGCCATGGCAGCCAAAAACGGAGTTCAGGGAGGGCCGTGCATAGTCCTCTCGAGCTCCTTTTTTCCCTGGCAGAGTGCTAGCAAAACAAACATTGGCCACGCCCACCCCAGCCACACCCATGCACACACACACACACACCCCCGAGGACAGCCCTCAATGAAATCGAGTTTGACACCCCTGTTGTAGTAGTTCTGAGGGATCTTCTACTGAGGAACTTAAGGAACTGCATCTAGAAGAAAACTGAATGGAGAAAGGTGCAGCTCTCAAACATGCCCTGCAAAGTTTGGAGAAAGGAAATTGTATGGTATTCAGCTTTGTTCGGGTATTTTCCCACGTCATTATAGTTGTGCTTTTAAAGTTGTAGCAACATTTCAGCAGAATCTCATCTGCCATCATCAGGCTTCTGTATTGGGTTTCTCTGTGTGTCAGGCTTTTGCAGCTGTTTCTGTTTTAAATTTCTGTTTTAAACAATAGCTAGCCATTCACCTGAAGCCAAGCCACGCTAAAAGCCTCCAATACACAAAACACAATGTTGCCAGCCAATCAAGACAAAAAAAAACCACTACAAAACAGACAGAAGATATTAGAAACACCAATCAAGCAGAACACAGCAGACTCCAAGACCAATAAACACAGACCAAGACTCCCAACCAATCAGGATGAAGAAAAAACCATTCTGGCACAGCAGTAGGCTAGCACCAAATTTAAAACTGAAACGGCTGTGAAAGTCTGACTCACAGACGAACACAATACAGAAGCCTGATGATGGCAGATGAGATTCTGCCAAAACATTGCTACAGCTTTAAAAGCACAACTATAATGACGTGGGAAAATACCCGAACAATGCTGAATACCAATTTGGCACCTATATTCCTCCTGGCTTCTAGGTGCTCACTAAGAGAGGATTTTTCAAAATGACCATCAGAGCCTTAATATTTCCTATAGTATTATTAACACGCTCTGATGCTAAAGGGTTCTACACCCCCTCCCCACCTGAAAAGAAATATGTTCCAAATGCAAAACACAAGCAGAGGAGAGGAATTTCAGTTTCAGTTTTAGTTTCACAGCACCAAGCACCTTGAGTACAGAACAGTTGAGCTAAGCCACAACCAGGCTCCTTGCTGTCTCCTTCTTGCTCACACAGCAAATACTGTTTCAGTTTCCAAACAACCCTCAACTCTCTCACACACTGACAGGACACTAGCCAGGGGAATACTGATGGATGCTGGTAGGCAGAGACAGATTTTTTCCCCCTTATTTTCCTCCCCAAAACTAAGCCCGACCACATAATTTTGTAGGAAAGCACAAGTATGCAGCTAGTATGTTGATATACTCATGCAATAGAACACAGCAGTGAGGTATCACGCCAAGGGCACAACTTTACACACATATTTACACAACATACAACCTCAGTACAATGAGGTCAGGGTGACAACCCTCGCCCACCTCCCTTTTCCATTTGTGCAAGCACCCCATGCTAGCGGAGATGAAGACAAGACGATTGTTTCTAAGATTACATCCAATGAATTAGACAATGCTTTCCCCTGAAAATCCCAGACAAGCCTGCACACCTTTGCAAGTTATCGGTAGCATTCTATTTTCACCTCCGTTTCACGACACGCTCAAGAAAGCTGAGATAAAAAAAATAAAATAACATCCTTCCCCTGTTATAGACAAGCACAACGTTGTCTGCTCCACAACGAGGGTAGTAGACACTGCAGGGAATTTGCAAGAGAGAGAGAGAGAAAACAAATTAAACAGGGGAAAGCTTGATAATATTCCCATTATTATATTTTATGATATAATTAGACCTTCCCCATACAGACTGAGTTGTCTCCGATCTTTTAGCCAGTGAGACGTACCAAGGTTTTATTCTTTGCTGATTCAATTATCTTGTGTTGTATTTACCTTGACACTTGTTATTAAGAGATGATAGAAAGCTAACAGGGATTGTCAATTACCTTGCAACCCAGGAATACATTATTATTATTTTTTAATCTGCAACGTAGAAGCGGGAGGGGAATGTTGTCATGTCGTACGGCGGGGCAGGCTAATTAAAGCTGTTGCCTTAACCTTTCAGGTTCACCTCTGCTTGTAAATTGCTCGTCACTTAACAAAAGGTCATGTTTGGAACCACCACAATTAGCAGTGGTGCCCAGAAGGTGGCCAATGTGAGAAGTAAAAAAGAAGAAATAATTATTCCTGTAAAAGAAAAATATAAAAGGATCAACATATTTCTCTTCTATATGTTTCTCTTCTATATAACCTCAAACACCCCAGTGAAACATTAACACAGACAGAAGTGCTGACGAGATGAAATCCATTCAGCATAAGCTTAAGCAGAAGTCTATTTGAGGATAGTTGTCATGATGATCCAGAAAAGATACTAGTTAGTGTAAAAATGGCAGGATGTAGCAACTATTGAGCAAATGTTAAGTAAATGATTGTTAAGCATGTTAGTGTGGTGTTAGACTGTGAACCCGGGCATCATCCTAAAAAGCACCTGAGAATCTTCTGATCCTCATTTTAACCAATGGGGCAGTGATGAAGGTGGGAGGTTTTGGGGTCTTGAGTGTATAAAACTCTGTACAATCATTTGTCTCATTGCCCTTGTGCCTCTACCCAGAAGAGGGCAAGGTGCCGGCTTTTGCAAAAGTCAATAAAGCTCTGGAAATTGTTCAAGATGTCTCCTGTTGATTCAAAACTGAGAATTTGTAATCTCACAGCCAAACAGACCAAAATAAACATGGTTGGGTGCTTGCACACATGGTAAAAATGACCTGAGTATCTTTTTTCTGGTTCGGTTCCAGAATGATGGAGAAAAGCAAGGTTTTACATCTGGGCAGGAAAAAAAAATCAAGATTGGATTCCAAATGCAATAGATTGGGTGAAAACCTGGCTCAAAAAACAGTAACTGTGAGAGGGACCTTGGAGTCTTAGCGGTCGAGCACTTAAATATAAGCCAGCCATGTGTGGCAGCAGCCCAAAAAGCTAATACAATCCTGGGTTGTATAAACAGAGGCAGAAAAATCAATATCACATGAAGTATTAGCACCACTTTACAAAAACTTAGTAAGATCACACCTGGAATACTGCATCTTTTCTTTGAGGCATCCCTTAAACATTGGAAGACTGCAATTGTGTTACCCTTTTTCTTCCAGAGTCATGGTGGCACAGTGGTTAGAACGCAGTACTGCAGGCTACTTCTGCTGGCTGTCTACATTTGGGTAGTTCGAATCTCAACAGGCTCAACATTGACTCAGCCTTCCATTCTTCTGAGGTGGGTAAAATGAGGACCCAGATTGTTGGCGGCAATACGCTGACTCTGTAGAGAGGCTGGAAAGCACTGTGAAGCGGTATGTAAGTCTAAGTGTTATTATTATTGCTATTGCTATTAGACTGGACATCCCCAATTCCAGCAACTGTTTTTTGTATGTTTTTAGCCTCCAGTCCCCTAATCATCCTAGTTGCTCTTCTCTGCACTCTTTCTAGAGTCTTAACATCTTTTTTATGGCATGGTGACCAAAACTGGATGCAGTATTCCAAGTGTGGTCTTACCAAGGTTTTATAAATTTCTTACATTATATCAGTGTTTCTCAACATTGGCCACTTGAAGATATGTCAACTTCAACTTCCAGAATTTTCCAGCAGGACATAGCTATAGAATTCTGGGAGTTGAAGTCTACACATCTTCAACTAGCCAATGTTGAGAAACACTACATTATATTGTAATAATATATTATAGGTTTCTTTCTTTCTTTGTTCACCTGTGGCCTGTCAATTTCCATATTGATTGATTGATCTGACTTACATGGCTGCCCGATTCTCAAAGCAATGTTGAATGGCTTCCAATTTGCAATTGATTCTGCCCAAATCCAGTTCCTAGGATATTTGTGTAGATACAACATCTGATCTTTCTCACAATCCCATGCAGGTTTTCATTTGGATTTCCATATATGCTGTCCGCCGATGAGAGGTGCACATTTCCATACTTCAGGAAATCTTAATTGGTCATCCATCAAAGATTCCCACTGATATTTCATCTAAGCTGTCGCCCCGTCTGACTTACCTTTTTTTTTTCTCGAGGTCAGCTATTCCACCCATCATATTGCCTTTCAAAAATTTCTTCTTCCATGACAAACAAGGCTGGAATTAAAATCGACGTCAACTTCTGAGTTTATTTCATGCACCATGCTTTATCTGCAGAAAATAAATTCAATTCTATGAACATGCGGTGTTTTTTCATTGGGGAGATAGAAAATAGAATAATTGCATTTGTTCATCTTTGGCTATGCAGAACACAGGATTAAGCCCCATGAGAAGGCATGGGAAGCCAAAAAAAAAAAAAAACACCCCAATAACAACCCTGAATAATTTGCTTTTCTATACGCAAACACAATGCCAAATCCCCCCCCCCACTCAATACTGCAGCTCACCCTGTTCAGCAAACCAATCTATCTCATTTACAAGCCAATATATCAGCCAATTTATAACCAATCTGTCATGTCAGTGAATCAATACAAATCATGAAAACACACATACATTAGGCGTAGTGCATAATTGAATCTTCTATTCCCCCCGCCCGGTTCTTGGATATGGTACCACTGGCAAATTGAAAAAGGCATATTTCCCCTTGGTCCTAATGGAGATAATGCCATGCCAGACAGTTCAGTCCACATTAGTATTGAAAAGGCAATAATAATAAACAATGAATAAGATTAAAGGGGAGCCAGAACTTTCATAAGTTTCAATTGTTCTCATCAAAAAATAATAATGAGAGGAGGAGGAGGAGGAGGAAGGAGGAGGAGGAGGAGGAGGAGGAGGAGGAGGAAGGAGGAAGGAGGAGGAGGAGGAGGAGGAAGGAAGAGAAAGAGGAGGAGAAGACTGGAAGAAGAAAGAAAAGGAAGAAAAGAGAAAAGAAAGGAAAGAAAGAGAAAGAGAAAAGCAAAGAAAGACAAAGAAAGAGAAAGTCAAAGACAAGGAAAAAAAAGGAGATAGAAAAAGAAAAGGGAAAAGAAAAAGGGGAAGGGGAAGAGAAGGAGAAGGGAAGGTCAAGTGGAAGGAGAATGAGATTCTCATATATTTATGTCAATAAAGCATAGTGCTTGTCTTTTTCTGGTCTTGTCTATCTAGTGAAGCTGCAGGAAACTTCCACAATTATTTTCTAAACAAAAATCTACAAGCAATCATATTTGTGGGTACCTTGGTTTTCTGTTCATAAAAGCCAAAACTATCAGCTTCTCATTTATTGGTCTGAGTGGTACAAAAGATAAGCTGTTTCTTTAGGATTAGGAAATCTCAGATTCTCCCCCTGTCCATGGTACTTTTGGACCAGTCAGTCTCTCTAAGACCAACCTATGATTTTTGTTGGGAAAATAGGAAAATATTCTTCAACTTCTGGGAGAAAGATCAGATGTAACTCTCATATAGCATTAGCACTATAAAAATGAATGTAGAATAGAATGGATTTGGAATAGGAATTAATAGAGTGGAGTGGAGTGGAGTGGAGTGGAGTGGAGTAGAGTAGAGTAGAGTAGAGTAGAGTAGAAGAGAAGAGAAGAGAAGAGAAGAGAAGAGAAGAGAAGAGAAGAGAAGAGAAGAGAAGAGAAGAGAAGAGAACACAGAATAGAATGCAGAATGGTATGGTATGGTATGGTATAGAATGGAATGGAATGGAATGGAATGGAATAGAATAGAATAGAATAGAATAGAATAGAATAGAATAGAATAGAATAGAATAGAATAGAATAGAATAGAATACAGAATGATATGAAATAAAATGGGATGGGATGGGATGGGATGGAATAGAATAGAATAATGAAATACAGAATGGAGGAATGGAATGGAATAGAATAGAATAGAATAGAATAGAATAGAATAGAATAGAATAGAATAGAATAGAATACAGAATGATATAAAATAAAATGGGATGGGATGGGATGGAATAGAATAGAATAATGAAATACAGAATTGAGGAATGGAATGGAATAGAATAGAATAGAATAGAATAGAATAGAATAGAATAGAATACATAATGATATGAAATAAAATGGGATGGGATGGGATGGAATAGAATAGAATAATGAAATACAGAATGGAGGAATGGAATGGAATGGAATGGAATGGAATGGAATGGAATAGAATAGAATAGAATAGAATAGAATAGAATAGAATAGAATAGAATAGAATAGAACAGAACAGAACAGAACAGAACAGAACAGAACAGAACAGAATAGAATAGAACTAGAATAGAATAGAATAGAATTATTTATTGGCCAAGTGTGATTGGACACACAAGGGATCTGTCTTTGGTGCATAAATTCTCAGTCTACATACAAGCAATAAGTGATAAATCATGATCATAGTCATTGTAAAAATACATTCATCATAAATCATAAGATATAGCAATAGCACTTAGACTTATATACCACTTCACAGTCCTTTACATCTCTGTCTCTAAGCGGTTTTACAGAGTCAGCATATTCTCCCCAACAATCTGATCCTCATTTTACTGACCTCGGAAGGATGGCAGGCTGAGTCAACCTTGTGGCGCTCAGGATCGGACTGCTGACAGTCAGCAAAATTAGCCTGCAATATCACATTCTAACTACTGCACCACCACACACAAATAAATCGGAAGTTGTGGGTACTCCAACACTGGAGGTTTTTAAGAAGAGACTGGACAGCCACTTGTCTGAAATGGTATAGGGTCTCCTGCTTGAGCAGGGGTTGGACTAGAAGACCTCCAAGGTCCCTTATTCTGTTAAAACACTTTTCTCATTCCCATCCTCCATTGGGGTATTTCTTAAGCTGGACTAGAAGACAAAGATAGTGAGAAAGATTAACCAAGAACCATATTCTGCTCTTTTAACACCAGAATGGATTTCAACTTAGATGTTTCCTGCCACAGCTTAACCTTTTATTGAAAGCAACCAATTCCACCACCACTCCTAGAATGGACTACCAACCCAAACATACTTAAATGTTTAATCAGTTCAAACAAAAAAGAGACATGCCCTAAAAAACAGCAAGGAAAAAAAACAACATCTGTAAATTAATCATCTCGACCATTTTATTTATTTAGTTTAAATATTTATATCCTGCCTGTCATGTAATGTGCTGTCAGGCAAACGAAAATCTCCTGGAGCAAAAGTAAATAATAGAATCTTCAGCATGCAAATACATTGCAAGGGTGTATGTTTAAGTTCACTCGGGAGAGAAATAATAATTTAAAAAAAAGAAAGAAGCTATTTTTATCCTCAGTGGAAAAGCGCTTCCCGCTGGATCATTTCAAGGGAAGGACCAGAGAAGGAGTCACAACCAGGGGTGGGATTTTACCGGTTTGGACTGGTTCAGGTGAACCGGATGTTAAATGTACATCTGGTACCGGTAGTTGAATCGACTGGGTTGCCCCGTCTGCCCCAAACACCCCCCAGGAGTCTCCACATGGGCTGTTTTGGATGCAGGTAAGTGCAGGGTCCACAGGGAGCCTCTGGGAGGACAAAAAAAATGGGCCAAACTGGAAGTTCTGGAAGTCAGTTTCTGGAGGCCCTGCGGAGGCCAGGGGAAGCCCTTTTCATCCTCCCAGAGGCCTGAGGGACTTTGGAGAAGGCAAAAAATGGCTGAAATGGAAGTTCCAGAAGCCCAGAAATGGTCATGTTGCCGCCTTCTGGAGGCCCTCCAGAGCCTAGGGGGGGAGGCTGTTTTCACCCTCCCAGAGGCCCGAGGGAAGCCTCCGGACTCTGGGGAAGGTGAAAAAACAGCCCTCCTGGAAGTTACAGTAGGCCATGCCCACATGGTCACGCCCACCCAGCAACTGAGCAGAGAACCAGTTGCTGGGATTTTTGAATCCTACCCCTGGTCACAACCATGATTAGCTTTTATAACTGCCTGTGAGGTTCGGTTCAATCAAAGTCTCAATAACTTAATCTCATGCGGTTTGGTAGCCTGCTGGGTTAATAACAAAATCTTATATAGGAGCCACAGATTAGAGGCTCAGTGGTTGAGGTTATTTCAACAGTGGTCAGAGACAGTGTGTGGTGACAGTTTTGGTCACCACATTATTAAAAAAAAAAAAGATGTTGAGACTTTGGAAAAGTGCAGAGATGAGCAACCGAGATGATTAAAGACCTGGAGACTAAAACATATGAAGAATGGTTGCAGGAATTCATTATGGCTAGTTTAGAGAAAATAAGGAGTAGGGGTGGCATGATAACAGTGCTCCAGTATTTGAGAGGGGATCAAGTTATTTTCCAAACGCAAGACAAGAAACACCTGGAATTAATGAGAAACTTCTAATAAGAAGCACCTGGAACTAATGCTAAACTTCTTAACAATGAGAACAATTAACCAGTGGAACAGCTTGCCACCAGAGGTTGTGGGTGCTTCATCACTAGAGGTTTTTAAGAAGAAACTGGACAGCCGCTTGTCTGAAATGGTATTATTATCTGGGATTGCTAAAAATGACACAATGAAACTAAGGTTCACAACATCCAAAGCGCCTGAAGGCAACATGAGAAGCAATGGATGGAAACAGATCAAGGAGAGAAGCTCTAAGGAGAAATTTCCTGACAGTAAGAACAATGAACCAGTGGAACAGCTTGACTTCAAAAATTGTGGGTTCTCCATCATTGGAGATTTTTAAGAAGAAATTGGACAACCATTTGTCTGAAATGGTATAGGGTTTCCTGCCTGAGCAGAGGATTGGACTAGAAGACCTCCATGGTCCCTTTCAGCTCTATTCTAATTGATTGATAGAAAAATCAGCCCCAAATTCTTTGTCACCTTAATTAGGTGCTCCAGTTGGGGTGGAAGTGGGCAACCGATAAAACTATTATACAGATGTCCAGATGAACAGAGATACAGTGTCCCATCAGACTGGATATCCTGTTTGGGGAAGGTATCTACCACAGGAGATCTATCATTAAGTTCATCCACACTGAGCTTGACTTCAGACCTGCTGATGAGACTTAAGGCAATTCACTTTTCCAGAGGTCAATGAAGAACAGGTGTATGAATTAACAGAGTGACAAGAGTTGGAAGAGACCTGGAGGTCGTATAGTCCAGCTCCTTGCACTCAATAGAGCGATTCATCCATGGAACAACTTGCCTCCAACACTGGAAGTTTTTAAAAAGAGATTGGACAGACATTTGTCTGAAATGGTTACAGGGTTTCCTGCCTAAGCAGGGGGTTGGACTTGAAGACCTTCAAGGTCCCTTCCAACTCTGTTATTCTATTCTATTCTATTCTATTCTATTCTATTCTATTCTATTCTATTCTATTCTATTCTATTCTATTCTATTCTATTCTAGTCTAGTCTAGTCTAGTCTAGTCTAGTCTAGTCTAGTCTAGTCTAGTCTATTTCATATTCATATTCAGTATACTGCCTCTTCTTTTCCTTGTATTTTCTTTTCATTTTTGTGGTGAATCTCTCCCTCCTTACACGTTCAACCTCATCTCCCTTTTCCTTGTAGTCTTGTAGGCCATAAATTTGTCCTTGGGCTACATCATTTCATCCCTGCCGATTTTCATTGCTTATGTTTGGAAGCTTTCCTCTGATTGCATCTCTTTGTTTTTCCTTGAGGAACCTCAGAGCTCAGGCAACAGTGGGCAACCTGTCCTCATTCATTTCCATGAAGCCTGATTTAGTCACCAAAGTTAAAACAAAAACAAAAAATACCCATGTGCTCATTCATCAGCGTTGGCTAGGTGGGAGAGTCCAAGTTCATTAAAACACAGCTGATGAGCTGACTCTGAAGTTTCTGCCTCAGTGATAAATTCATTTTCATTTAGCTTCTTAATCCCCTTTCAGCACAGAGAAGATGCACATGAACATTGGCATCAAATTATGAAGCAGAAGAAGACCTGAAATCCTTCAGATTGATTTAATTTTGTAAGTCAAGCAAAGGTTGACCTTGGAAGACAAAGGGGCTGAGGTATTCTTATCAGATGTTGAAGGAATCTAGGACCACTTGTGATTTTTTGGTGGGGGCCACAAAATCATTTCTCATTTCCCCAACACTGTGTGTTGAAATGTTGAATGTTCTTTCTGCGCCAACTCAAAAAGCTCAAACTGCCCAAGGAGCTGCTGATCCAGTTCTACAGAGGAATTATTGATTCTATCATCTGCACCTCTATCACTGTCTGGTTTGGTTCTGCAACCCAACAGGAAAGACACAGACTTCAGAGGATAATTAGGACTGCAGAAAAAACAATTACTACCAACCTGCCTTCCATTGAGGATCTGTATACTGCATGAGTCAAAAAGAGGGCTGTGAAAATACTTACAGACCCCTTGCATCCTGGACATAAACTGTTTCAACTCCTCCCCTCAAAACAATACTATAGAGCACTGCACACCAGAACAACTAGACATAAGGACAGTGTTTTTCCCGAATGCCATCACTCTGCTAAACAAACAATTATTTATTTATTTATGTATGTATGTATGTATGTATTTATTTATTTATTTATTTATTTATTTATTTATTTATTTATTTATTTGATTTGCCAATTGTTTACAAGATAATAAGTATAAGTGTATACATAGTTGTGAATACATGAAATGGGTACATATAAGAAAAATAAAAGAAGAATAAGATAAACAATAGGACAGGGACGGTAGGCACGTTGGTGCGCTTATGCACGCCCCCTACAGACCTCTTAGGAAAGGGGTGAGGTCAATAGTAGACAGTCTAAAGTTAAAGTTTTTGGGGTTTGGGGAAGAAACTACAGGGTCGGGTAGAGTATTCCAGACATTGACCACTCTATTGCTGAAGTCGTATTTCCTGCAATCAAGTTTGGTGCAGTTAACTTTGAGTTTGTATCTATTGTGTGCTCTTGTGTTGTTATGGTTGAAGCTGAAGTATTCATTGACAGGTAGGACATTGCAATGTATGATTTTATATACCATGCTTAAATCAGACCGAAGATGGCGTAATTCAAGGTTTTCTAGTTCTAGAATTTCAAGTCTGGTGGCATAAGGTATTCTACAACGAGTGGAGGAGTGGAGAACTCTTCTTGTGAAATATTTCTGGACTTTCTCAATTGTGCTAATATCAGATACGTAATGTGGGTTCCAGACTGATGAACTGTATTCGAGTATTGGTCTAGCAAATGTTTTGTATGCTCTGGTTAGTAGTGTGATATTACCAGAGAAAAAGCTACGTAGGATTAGGTTAACAACTCTTAATGCCTTTTTGGCTATGTAGTTGCAGTGGGCTCTAGCACTTAGATCATTAGAGGTGAGTATTCCAAGGTCCTTTACAGAGCTTGGGTCATCAACAAGATCTTGACTATTCAGCTTGTATTTTATTTTCTGATTTTTTTTGCCAATATGTAAGACAGAGCATTTATTTGTTGAGATTTGAAGTTGCCATTTGTTTGACCATTCTGATACATAGTCAAGATCTTTTGTAGGGTAGCAGTATTGTCTGTGGTATTGAACAGCTTTACATCATCAGCGAAAAGAACGCAATTGCTCTTAATATGATCACAGAGTTAATATGATCACAGAATTATGTCAACACTGTCCAACTATTTACAAAGTCTGCATTAATATTACTATTAATCTTCTCATCACTCCTTATCACCCATCCCCTCCCACTTGTGACTGTAAGACTGTAACTTTGTTGCTTGTCTCCTTATGATTTATATTGACTGTTTCCTAGTATGACTTGATTGCTTATTGTACCCTATGACTATCATTAAGAGTTGTACCTTGTGATTCTTGATCTTGATGAATGTATCTTTTCTTTTATGTACACTGAGAGCAAATTCCTTGTGTGTCCAATCACACTTGGCCAATAAAGAATTCTATCTTTTACCTATCTAAATTCAGGCACCTACAGTTTGGGCAGAGATATTTGTGGATGTGTAAGAGGAAACAATACAATTTCTCCCTTCTCAGATGGATCATATATGAATTGTGGGCTTGCAAAAGAAAAAAAAAAAAGCCAACACAGTTCTAGGCTGCATCAACAGAGAGATAGAATCAAGATCACTTGAAGAATTAATTCCACTTTATAATGGCTTGGTAAGGCCACGCTTGGAATAGTGTGTCCAGTTTTGGTGTCCAGAAACTGTGCAGAGAAGATCAACAAAGATGATTAGGGGACTGGAGGTTAAAACATATGAAGAATGATTGCAGGAATTGTTTATATCTAGTTTAATGAAAAGAAGGACTAGGGAGTGACATGATAGTAGGGTTCCAATATTTGAGAGGCTACCACAAAGAACAAGAGTCAAGCTATTATCCAAAGCACCTGAAGGCAAGACAAGAAACAACTGATGGAAACTAATCAAGTAATGTCCTGACAGTTAGAACAATTAATCAGTGGAACTGCTTGCCTCCAGAAGTTAGGAATACTCCAACACTGGAAGTTTTTAAAAAGAAACTGTACAACCATTTGAAATGGTATAAGGTTTCCTGCCTGAGCAAGGTGTTGGTTGGACTGGAAGACTTCCAAGGTCCTTCCAGGAGGACTGTGAGTTCATTGGTGCTCTCTGAGCTTGGTTGTTTTCTTGTAGACATTTAATTACCCAGGTGGGGAACCTCATCAGTGCTAGAAGGGAGTGGGGTTTGGGGAAAGGAGGAGGAGGAGCAGGAGGACTGTAGGATCCTTGGTGCTCTCTGAGCTTGATTGTTTTCTTGTAGACATTTAATTGCCCAGGTAAGGAACATCATCAGTGCTAGAAGGGAGTGGGGTTTGGAGAAAGGAGGAGAAGAAGGAGGAGCAGGAGGAAGAAGAGAACAAGGAGCAGGAGCAGGAAGACTGTGAGGTCCTTGGTGCTCTCTGAGCTTGGTTGTTTTCTTGTAATTAATTACAAGGTAGGGAACATCATCAATTAATTACCCAGGTAGGGAACATCATCAGTGCTTAGAAGGAAGTGGGGTTTGGGGAAAGGAAGAGGAGAAGGAGGAACAGGAAGTGGAGCATGAGGACTGTGGGGTCCTTGGTGCTCTCTGAGCTTGGCAGAAGTCAATATTTCAGGAAAAAGGTACGAGAAATTGCTAGGCAGGTTTTGGGAAGGCATAATTACATACTTTAGTTTGAAATAAAGGTTTTTTTAAAAAAAACTTTCCCAAATACATAGACAGACAGAAGATCATATATAATGTGGCTGGCATTCTTAAGAGAACCACTTTATGGTAATTTTGTTATTTAGTTGGAATACGGCTCCTCTCTTGCTTGCCTAGATTTCTGTCTTTGAGAAGGCAGCTTCTGCTTCCCCAACGTTTGCCCAACGATGCGATGCCTCCTATACAGAATACCTTGAATTCAAATGACTATTTTTTTTTAATGTCTTTGTTTGCAAACAAGAGCAAGAGAGGGTCACCAGAGACGGAAGAGGGGAGAAATTTCCCCTGAAAGAGATTGATGAGTTTCCTCCTGAAGATAAACGATTCACGGGCTTTGCATCACCACCACTTTCCAATGCATGGAGCTGAATATTTATTAACATGGTTGTTAAAATGGCACGGCCAGCCCTCCCACCCAATCTCTCCCAAAGCTCAAAGAAATCTCGCCATCAGCTGAGAACCTTATGTCTCTTGTTTTTCCTTGAAGTGTCTCCCTCTCACAGAGAGAGTGGGAGGGAGAGAGAAGGCGGGAGGGAGGGAGAGAGAAAGAGATGGAGAGGCAGAGAGACAGAGAGAGAGACAGAGAGAGAAGAGGTGAAGTTCACACTGAGTGAGAAAAATAAGCCATCCTTCTGGCACAAATATGCTAGTTCCACTACTGTTTCCCAAGAAAGCATCTCGGCTGCGAAATCATAGGGGAAGCCAGGGGTGGGATTCAAATTTTTTAACAACCGGTTCTGTGGGCGTGGCTTAGTCAGTGGGCATGGATTGGTGGTCATGTGACTGGCTGGGTGTGGCCAACTCAACATCACTCACATCGAGGCACACATCTCCTCGCCTGGCCTCTCATGACTGTGGGGATGCTGCAACAGTCGTAATTGTGAAAAACGGTCATAAGTCACTTTTTTTCAGTGCCGTTGTAACTTTGAATGGTCACTCCACACACGCAAAGTACCAGCAAAGGAGGGGGAAAAAACCTCCAGAGAAGTTCCTGAGACAGGAAGTCTAGTCCTGCCAAGAATGTAATAAGGGTTAACGGAGAGGCAGTTTCTGTAAGCAACACCAGAATGTTTCCTTCCTGCCTTCCTTACAGGATTAGACCAGTAAATTTCTCCTAACAACTGGTTCTCGAACTGCTTAGAATGTTAACAACCGGTTCTAGCGAATAGGTGCGAACTGGTAGAATCCCACCCCGGGGGAAGCTTTACATTGGGAATTTTTCATTCTGCAGCTGAAAAAAGGGGGGGCAGGAATTGATTTCCCTCTGTCATCCCAATACCCTTTGGATATGATGACTTTGGAATTTCTGAAAGGGAGAAGACATCTCCTTCTTCTGAGGAGCAACAAGTAGTGAGGAGGGTCTGCTGCATGCTCCAATAACAGGATCTCCCAGCCTTTCCTCAGGAACACTAATGGACCCAAAGAGCTTTCAGTCTTTTCCTTCTCCTTCCACCGCGCTTTTCCCTCCTCCTCCTCTTCCTCCTCCTCCCCTCCTCCCATTCTGCAAACCCCTTCTAGCAATAATGATGTGATGTAGTTGGGTCATGAAATGTCTTCAGAAAAACACCATCAGTTCAGAGAGCACTAAGGACCTTTCAGTTCTCTTCCTCTCTTCTTTTTATTCATCTTCCTCCTCCTCCAGTTCCTCCTCCTCCTCCCTCCTCTCTCCTCTCCTCCTCCTCCTCTTCTTCTTCCTTCCCCTCCTCCTCCTCTTTTCTTCATCTTCTTTTTCTCCTCCTCCAGCTTCTCCTTCTCCTCCTCTTCTCCTCCTCTTTTCTTTTTCTCCTTCTCCTTCTCCTCCTCCTCTTCTTTCTCTTCTTCAGGTCCTTCTCCCTCCTCCTCCTCCTCCTCCTCTCCTTCTCCCTCCAGGTCCTCCTTCTTTCCTCCTCCAGCTCCTCCTTCTTTTCTTCTTCTTCTTCTCCTCCTCCTCCTTTCCTTCTCCTCCAGGTCCTCCTCCTCCTCCTTCCTTTCCTCTTCTTCTCCTTCTCCCTCCTCCTCCCTCTCCTCCTCCCTCCACCTCCAGATCCTCCTCCTCTCCTTCCTTCTTCCTCCTCCTCCAGATCCTCCTCCTCTTCCTCTTCCTCTTCCTCTTCCTCGTGGTGGGAAGAGGGAGAAAGGAAACAAACAAACCCCAAAACAAAATGGCATTGAAACAGGAGCTTATGGCATGTAAAAGGGGGCAGTTGGGTGGGGCCGTGATTATGTGGTTGGGGCCAGCATCTCTTTTTTTTTTCCTGATATCCTTGCAAATCCTTCAAGATCAGTTTGCTGGTCCACTTCTGAAAATAGAAAGCAGCCCTTTTCAAAGCCTCACATAGGGAGAAAAAGAGAGGTTCGATTCATTAAGGAAACATGGGATTTGCACTCCTAAATTTGGCTGAATGTCTGACTTGGAACAAACAACTTTGAACGGAATAATATCATAAAGCACATCAAGATGACCTTTCTGGCCTGAGGTTGTTTGAACATCGCAACCTTTGCTTTTGCTAGGAGAAAGTTAATAAGACAGTGGCAGATCCTGTTGAAGGATATTAACAAGGAAGTAATGACTTCATTTTCTGACGATCCTTTCTCCCTGCCCGAGGTTGTGGGAGCGAAACTACAGATCATCTGGACACTGAACAATTTTCAGTATTTCCCTGGCATTTTCTATAATATCACTCTTTTTAATTTAGTTTTTTTCTTCTTTAATCATTTTTTTTCAAGAACAATGAAAAACATGAAAACAAGTCTTCTTTCTTTTCTCTCTCCCTCCCTCCCTCTCTTTCCTTCCTTTCTCCCTCCCACCCTCTTTCCTTCCTCTCTCCCTCTCGCTCCCACCCTTCCTCCCTCTTTCTTTCCTTCCCTCCTCCCTTTCTTCCTCCTCCCTCTTCCTTCCTTCCTTCCTCCTTCCCCTTCCTCCCTCCCACCCTTCTTTCCTTTCTCCTTCCTTTCTTCCTCCCTCCCTTTCCTTCCTCTCTCCCTCTCCCTCCCTCCACCCTTCCTCCCTCTTTCTTTTCTTCCTCCTCTCTTTCTTCCTCCCTCCCTCTTTCCTTCCTTCCTTCCTCCTTCCCCCCTTCCCTCCCTCCCACCCTTCCTCCCTCTTTCCTTCCTTTCTTCCTCCCTCCCTCTTTCCTTCCTCTCTCCCTCTCTCCCACCCTTCCTCCCTCTTTCCTCCTTCTTTCTTTCCTCCTCCTCCCTTTCTTCCTCCCTCCCTCTTTCCTTCCTTCCTTCCTCCTTCCCACCCTCCTCTTCCCTCCTCCTTTTCCTCCCTCCCTTCTTCCTTCCTTCCTCCTTCCCCTCCTCCCCCTTCCTCCCTTCTTCCTTTCCTCCCCCCCTTCCTTCCTCCTCCCCTCCCACCCTTCCTCCTCTTCCTCCTTCCTCCTTCCCCTTCCCTCCCTCCACCCTTCCTCCCTTTCTTCCTCCCTCCCTCTTCCCTCCCTTCCTTCTAAACTCATAGAACTCATAAACTCATGTTTCTTTTTCTCCCTCTCTTTTCACTACTATTTGATCCTCAAATCTTTCCCTCGTTCTGAAGAGAATTTCCCAAGTCCAGAGAGCTCTTTAGCACCTATCTAGACTGTGTGAACACAGTATCTGAAATCTCTTCCTTGCAACAAGAAGCCTGAATGTTTTCTTCTACTTCCATGTGGGCGGAAAAACATTTAATGTTTTGCGTTTTATTTATTTATTTTTATTTATTTTGATTTGTCAATCGCTTACAAGATAATAGGTATAAGTATATACATAGCTATGAATACATGAAATGGGTACATATAAGAAAAATAAAAGGAACAATAGGACAGGGACTGTAGGCACGTTGGTGTGCTTATGCACGCCCCCTACAGACCTCTTAGGAAAGGGGTGGGGTCAATAGTAGACAGTCTAAGGTTAAAGTTTTGGGGGTTTGGGGAAGAAACCACAGAGTCAGGTAGAGTATTCCAGACATTGACCACTCTGTTGCTGAAGTCGTATTGCCTGCAATCAAGTTTGGTGCGGTTAACCTTAAGTTTGTAGCTATTGTGTGCTCTTGCGTTGTTATGGTTGAAGCTGAAGTATTCATTGACAGGTAAATCATTGCAATGTATGATTTTATATACCATACTTAAATCAGACCGAACACGGTGTAATTCAAGGTTTTCTAGTTCTAGAATTTCAAGTCTGGTGGCATAAGGTATTCTACAACGAGTAGAGGAGTGGAGAACTCTTCTTGTGAAATATTTCTGGACTTTCTCAACTGTGCTAATATCAGATACGTAATGTGGGTTCCAGACTGATGAGCTGTATTCGAGTATTGGTCTAGCAAATGTTTTGTATGCTCTAGTTAGTAGTGTGAAATTACCAGAGAAAAAGCTACGCAGGATTAGGTTAACAACTCTTAACGCCTTTTTGGCTATGTAGTTACAGTGGGCTCTAGCACTTAGATCATTAGAGATGAGTATTCCAAGGTCCTTTACAGAGCTTGGATCATCAACAAGATCTTGACTATTCAGTTTGTATTTTATTTTCTGATTTTTTTTGCCAATATGTAAGACAGAGCATTTATTTGTTGAGATTTGAAGTTGCCATTTGTTTGCCCATTCTGATACATAGTCAAGATCTCTTTGAAGAGTAGCAGTATTGTCTGTGGTATTGAATAGCTTTACATCATCAGCGAAGAGAATGCAGTTGCTGTTAATGTGATCACAGAGGTAATTTATGTACAGTATGAAGAGAGTTGGCCTTAGAACACTGCCTTGGGGGACACCACTATTGACAGGTACAGAATTTGATAGGACGCTCCCAATTTTGACCATTTGTTGTCTGTTTGACAGGAATTGCTTCTATCCAGTTATGCAGGTGTCCAGAGATACCATAAGATTTTAGTTTTAGGAGTAGTTTGTCGTGTACCACTGAATCAAAGGCTTTACAGAAGTCTATGTAGATTGCATCTATTTCTTTGCCCTGATCGAGTTGTGTAGTCCATATGTTTTTGCAGTGTAAGAGTTGCAGATTACAAGATAGTTTTTTTCTGAAACCAAATTGTTTATTAGAGAGTAGGTTGTTTGTCTCTAAGTGGAGGATAATGGATTGGTTAATAATTGATTCCATGACTTTACAGGTGACGCAGCATAAGGAGATTGGTCTGTAATTTTCAACTAGGCTGGGGTCTCCCTTTTTGAAGATGGGGATGACTGTGGCTTGTGACCATAGTTTTGGCAAGGAGCTGGTCCTGAAAGATTTTTCAAAGATTATGCTTAGAGGTTTGGCTATGGCAGTGGATAGCTTTTTTAAGAAGTAGGCACATAGTCTGGTCCAATAGATAGAGATGGTTTTTGATTGCGTAGTGCTTTTTCAACATTGTCTTCTGTAAAATCGATATGTATGAGATCATTGTAGTTGTCTGTGGTTCGACTAGGAAATACTGGGCATGATCCATTGCTGTTTACAAATACTGAGCTAAAGAATGTGTTAAAGAGGTTGGCTTTAATGGTGTCATCGTTGCAATCTTTACCATTAGGTCCTATCAGGGGTGGGATGGACCTTGAGTCTTTTAGTTTGTTGTTTACAAAATTGTAAAAAGCACAGGTGGAATTGGTGCATAGAAGGTTTTCCTCTTGTTTAATGTGATAATTCAGTCTTTATCTGGTGGCATAAATTTTTGTATCGGCTTTTGAAGTTGGCAACCTGGCCAGATTTCTGCCAGAGTGATCTTTTTTTGGATTGAAGTTTCCTTATTGTTATGGGTAATCTGTTTTTTTGGTTTTTGGAGTTGTTGTTGGTACATATAGTTTGATGACTCTTTTGACTTCAAGTAAAAATATGTTGTAATGGTCTTCAACAGTATTGCATCCAGTGAATAGAGATTGCCAATCAAGGGATGAGATATCATTGTCTATAAGATCATAGTTGCCTTTTTTGAAGTCATAATTGGGGATTACGTCATTGTGATTAAATTTGTGTGGGCATATGTTGAGACAAAAGTCAATCATGCTGTGGTCACTGTTGGAAAAGGGTTCTTTAGTTTGTATTCCATAAATTAAATTCAAACTATTGCAGAAGATGAGATCGAGGCAGTTGTTCAGTCTAGTGTTGTTGGTTACTAGTTGTTCCAGTCCCAGATTAGTAACAGCATTGTAGAAGGTTGCATGTATAGGTTCCGTTGTACATTCGTTTAGGGTCCAGTTAATATGAGGTAGATTGAAGTCACCAAGAAAGATAAAAGCGTGTGGGCAGGATGTTGCCCATGTTAGTAGTGAATTTAGCTTGTTTATATGTTCGATGTCATAATCAGGGGCTCTGTAACATAGTAAGAATCGAAATGTGATATTTAAGGATAGTTCACAGATGATGGTCTCAGGAAGAGCAAGCTCCTGGGTAACTTGGATGTTTTTTAGATGTAAGGACTTTTTATAGAAGATAGCAACACCACCTCCTCTACGAATTTCACGATCTGATCAGTAAACATGATAGTCTCTTACTGTGATAATGGAGTCAGGGAGAGATGCATTGAGCCATGTTTCACAGATAAATATGATGTTGAATTTAGCCATGTTTAGTAAGAGGAGAAATTCAGGTATTTTATTCACAATGCTTCTTGCATTGAGTAGCTTGCATTTAAGGCCAGCTGTAGTTGGAATTGAGGTAGTTAGGGGCGTGCGTGACTGGTCTTGGGTGATGGTGGATTGGTTGAAGTAAGGTTGTGGTTGAAGGTTAAAGCTGGTTGTGTGACTTACTTTTGATACAGTCAGCATGGTAGTCAATGTACAGGTCCTTCTCTCCATTGTCTAGATGTTTTTTGAGTTCTGTGCGGAGTACATGGGAGCGGGCACGTTGCTGTATGGTTAGGTCAGGGCAAGAACGAAGGTTCTTATGGTTGGTGTTGCTTTTGGCAAGTGAATTTTTAGTATAAATGAATTTACATTTGCTTGATTCATTTTTGCAAATGACCCTGCAGAAGTGTGGGGCCACAGAGCTGTCTCTGTTTTGAGCTCTCGGCCAATGCGGGAAATGTCAAGTATTTCATCAGGGGAGACGGTTGATGCTTGATAATCAGTGATGATGTTTCGGACAATTGTGATGTCATCATTGTCATTGATGTCCTCTAGACCAAATAAGATGGCATTTGGACATTTCCGTTCACGCTCAACAGCTTCTCTGATGAGGATTGGGATATCATTATTTGTCTTATTTATGTTTTTTTGTGGATTGGGTTGTGGATTGGGTTGTGGTTGTTGGGTAGAGATGTGGTTTGTAGCTATTGGATGTTCAGGTTTTTTCATTGTGTCTTTTTTTTCAAGGTTGGATAATCTTTCTTTTAAGGCGTCCAGGGATGCTACTATGGTGTCAAGGGATGTTATTCATGTTTCAATGGTATCAACTCTTTCAAACAGATCCAGTTTGGGTCTGCATGATTTGCAGAGATATGGAAACTCATTGGATGATTCTAGGTATTGAATCATTTACTCGGGTAATCCCAAGCAGTCATGATGAGCGTATTTGTTACAAAGAGAACATTTGATGGAATTTTCATTATCCATTAGAGTTTTATAGCATTTAAGGCATGTGCAGGAGTCTTGTGGTTCATTGGTGGGGATTACTTTCTCTTTAAGTTGTGGTTTGGCATTGTATTTTTTTTCTTGGCATGGTAGGTTTGTTAAGATGGTATGTTGATTAAATTACTTAATGAAACAATTTTGGGTAATCAATATAGCCAATATCACACCAATCAATTGCAATAATCTCTCTAGTCAAATAATTTTGCTAAGCAACAATCAGCCTAATCAATTATTACACTAATCACTAATCAATTAATTACACTAATCATTAATCACACTGTTCAATCAAATTAACTAAATCAGTAATTTTACTAATCAATTAAATTACATGAATCTTGATCTCTTAAACTAATCAGTAATCACACCATTTGCACTAAACACTCTAATCACACTAATCAATTAAAACAATAAATCAATTAAACCATTAATAAATTATTTTATAGAAATTGATTATCTAATCATTGATATAGGTGATGAGGTAGAAAAGTTGCAAGTTTTGAGGTAATGAATTTTTTCAAAAAAACAAACAAACACACAACACAAACCTTTCCCCATTTATAGCTGTGCTATGCACACTTCTTAATATGAATCCCTTCTCAAATCCACTGAGTTCTCCTTTCTTTCTTTGAATGCAATGTTTTCTTTTTCCCCTTGCTGAATTGCACATAATTAATTTCTCCTAGATTATTGGAGATTTTTCTTAATTAAGTACAACAAACAATAAAAAGCAAAAGCAAAGAGAAGGGGAAAAAATACATGTACTTACATAAAATAAGATTCACACTAGAGTGAAACTTAAAATGAACTATTAAACTATTTTGAAAAGGCAAAGCAAAAGCAAACAAAAACATACAAAAAAGTATTTTAATAGCTTTTCCTTCCTTCCCTCCCTCCTTTTTTCTTTTTCATCTTCCTCCCAATCATCTCTCTCTCTCTCTCTCTCTCTCTCTCTCTCTCTTTCAATTTCTTTCCTTCTTCCTTCCTTTCCCCCTTCATTCCCCCATCCTTCCTTTTTTTCCTTCCTTCCTTCCATCAGGAGGAGAAGAAGAAGAGCAGAAAGGAGGAAGGAGAAGGAGGAGAAAGAGAAGTTTGTCATGTCTTGCATTTATTTCTCATTCTTAACATGTCTTTTCTCCACTTTTTTCCACACCACTTCAAGGTGATCTCCAAAAGATCCAGTAGAAGCACCTCCCACCTTTGAAAACAGTGCATTCATCCTGCCAGTGATGGCAAGTCCCCATCTTCTCTTTAAAAAGCTAGACTTTTCTATTTTTCCCCACTGGGTTTCAAAGCTTACCAAAGCAGGAGAAACATTCCTTATTCTACAAAGAGATACAAAAGTAGGAAGAACTCGAAGGTGGAATAGAATAGAATAGAATAGAATAGAACAGAACAGAACAGAACAGAACAGAACAGAATAGAATAGAATAGAATAACAGATAGTCAGAGTTAGAAGGGACCAAGCAGGAGATCCTGCACCATTTCTGACAAATGGCAGTCCAATCTCTTCTTGAAAGTCTCAAGTGAATGGAATGGAATGGAATATATTAAAAATTAGAAATTAGAAATAGAAATAGAAATAGAAAAATAGAAATAGAAATAGAAATAGAGCAGAGCAGAACAGAATTCTTTATCGGGCAAGTGGAATTGGACACACAAGGAATTTGTCTTCGGTGCATATGCTCTCAGTGTACATAAAAAGAAAAAAAAATTACATTCATCAAGAATCATAAGATAGAACACTTAGGTTACTAAATAAGCAGTCAAATGATGCTAGGAAAATAAAACAATATAAATCATAGCAACAAGGTTATAGTCATAAGTGGGAGGAGATAGGTAATAGGAAGGGTGAGAAGAAGAATAGTAATACAGTCTTACTAAATAGTTTGACAGTATTGTGGGAATTAGCTGTTTAGCAGACTGATGGCATCCAGGCTGGAAAACTGTCCGTGTGTCTAGTTGTTCTGGTGTGCAGTGCCCTATAGCAATGGAATATAGGCCCAATAGATCCAATGGAATATATATTCTATTGGAATATATATTCTATTGGGATATAGATCCAGTAGATCCAATGGAAGAAGCATCTCCCACCTTTGAAAAGGGTGCGTCCATCCTGCCAGCAATGGCAAGACCCCACCTTCTCTTTAAAAACCAGGACTTCTCTATTTTTTTCCCCCCTGAGTTGCAAAGCTCACCAAAGCAGAAGAAACATTCCTTTATTCTACCAAGAGACACAGAGGTAGGGAAGAACTCGAAGCTAAGATTTCACCTATCACAATCCAAGCCATGCCCTTGTCTGTATGTTGACTCCATCGACCGAAAACCCTCCGGATCTTATTCCATTACCATCTCAAAAAGCCATTTATAAGCATTAATTTTTGAACAGCACCACGATTGATTCGAGGATCATGTTCTTCCTCTCAAGTTCAAACCCACTGCAGAAAAATCCACACACACACACACCCCAGGCCTAAAAGGGAGTCAGTGTGGTATTTTCTTTCTCAGAGACCAAGACCTAAGTCACCTCAGAAAGAGAGGAGAGAGGGGAAAAAAGAAAGACTAACCTCACTCGGAAGACAAATAGGCTCAGAACTGAAATCCCTTACAAAACAATGAGCTTTCCAACTTGTCAGACCTGACAGGTTTGGCTTTAAGTCGACAATCTCAAAAATGACAACGGCCTGGAAAGAACTGATCAGTGCCCTTGAATAGGCCTAACCTTTTACCAGAATCAGCAGTTTGATTGATTGATTTCTTCAAGTCATGTAGCCACACATCTCAATCAAGTGATTCTGGGTAGTGAACAAACTCTGAGTCGTGGAAAAAAAAGATGGATAGCAAACAAACAAATCATTTCTGGCCTCTTGTGAATTCCGGAAAAGTGAATTACTGTAGTTCCAAATTTTTTTAGAAGAGAGCTGGAAGGGACCTTGGAGGTCTTCTAGTCCAACCCCCTGCTCAAGCAGGAGACCCTATACCATTCCAGACAAGTGGCTGTTTAGTCTCTTCTTAAAAACCTCCAGGGATGAAACATCCACAACTTCTGGTGGCAAGCTGTTCCACTGGTTAATTGTTCTCACCGTTAGGAAATTTCTTCTTAATTCCAGTTGCTTCTCTCCTTGATTAGTTTCCATCCGTTGCTTCTCGTTTTGCCTTCTGGTGCTTTGGAAAATAGGTTGATCCCCTCTTTTTTTGTGGCAGCCCCTCAAATACTGGAATACTGCTATCATGTCCCCTCCATTCCTTCTTTTTTTCTAGACAAGCCAAAGCCAAATCCTGCAACTGCTCTTCGTATAATTTAGTCTGCAGTCCTGTAATCATTTTAGTTTCTCTTGTCTGCACTTTTTCCTTCCCTATTTTCCTTTTGTATTTTCTTTGTATGCTACATTATAAACGAATAAAATTGTTTGATTAAAACCTCAATCTAGAATCTTGAATCTCCTTAGATTGAATGTCTAACCATGGAAATTTTGGGCTTCTATTGTGGTTAATTCAGCACCAGAAAAATAAACACAGATGCCTGATGCTCTATTTAACATCTTTATAAACATAATAAGTAGATTTTTACAAACCAGTTGTAAATTTCTCCAACATGGAGGAAACCCAGACAGAAATATGTTGCAAGTTCAGAGCAGAGCTCCAGTCTTCTGCAAGTAAGCAAGTTAGTTTCTCTTTTACTTTAGATCAGCAGGTAAGCAAGAGGAGAGAAGCAGTTTCATTTTCAACAGACAAACCCAGAGCTTAACATAGCTGCAGAGCTGCAGAGCTTAATATAGATCCATGCCTAGGCTACTTCCAGTTTTAGTTTCCAAACAGTCCTCATTGGCTGACTTAGTTGCTATGATTATTCATTGGCTGACCTTGTTACTATGCTCTATATTCCGCTTCGTGAATATACTCTGACAATTACTCCCCTACTTAATCAGAATAAAAACTCCTTTTATTTATCCTTTGCTTATTATGCACCTTGCCCTTTCATTAATGGAAAAAAGAGAGAGACGGACAAAGTCTGCTTTGGAAATTGTCCCCCTGCTCTGATTTGTCTCTCACCTTTTCGACTCGTGGCGTCAAACTCTTTTGCTTGGAGGTGAGAGAAAAGAAAGGACACTTTTCTCGGGTGTCCTTTGCCGTGAATAAACTAGCAAGGAGGAATAAATAAAACATGGAATCGCTAACCATTGGAGACAGCTGGGCCTTTTATCCGCTCGGTAATGAAATCCTGAACCACGGAGCGGTGGCAATATTTGGAAGGATGACCTCTGGCGTCTTGCAAAGTACCTCTGGATCTCTTTCCCCCTCCATTGCAAGGCTGACTTTGTTGCACAATAACACAAAACTTTGGAAACAAAACCTTGCAAAATCTTGCCGCTTTCTTTCTTCCAGCAATAGAATCCCATGCTGCAGGAGGTGGCGATGGTGGCGACAGGTGGAAATTTGATAGTGTAGGAAGTTAGCACCCACCCCTTTCCTAGAAAAATGAAATATCCTGGGAAATATTAAAAAGGCAGAATATTTCCTCTAAAAAAAGAGTAGAAACTCAGAAGCAGAAACTCACCTCAGAAGTAGAAGCTCATCCCCACCTTTGTTAATGGGTGGGCCATTAAGGCCCGGGCCAGAATACTTTACATAACAAAGATCTCCAGGTAAAACTATAGCAATTGCTCAAAAGCCCTTTCAGTGCATCATCGTCCAGCAAGGCTCAATCAACCAAGCCTGGAACTCAGGACAGCCTACAGAGTTGCCCCTGCATGGTCTCATGGGAGTCTGACAACCAATCAGAATACAAGCTCCAATTCAAATCCCAACAAAGGTTATAAAACCCAGGCACTCTCAGCATATCAGTCCCTTCCTTTTTTTCCCCTACACCTTGGAGCATGTGATCATCCTTCTTTGGAGCTTCAAGCCATGTGGTCCTGCTTTCCACCCTTAAGCCTCGATGTTTCCAGTGTCCTTTTCCCCACTTGGAATTGAACCCAGAAGGATTTTTCTTCCAACAATAGCTTGGCAACCCTGAAAGGAAAATGGACTTCGTTCATAGACCTGAGAAGATAACAACAGAACAAAGAAGCTTCCAGTCCTGTCTTTGTACTCCTGTACTCAAATTTGCATGTCATCTTCATTAGCAAAGGCAGAAAGAGAAACACGATTTTGCAAAATATAAACCAGTCCCTTGATGTTGTTTCTTCTCATGGCAGGGAGATGCCACCTGCTGTGGGATTAGCTTGGTTGATGCCTTTCTTTTTTTCTTTCTTTCTTTTTTTTTTGTAAATTTTTTATTGATTTTTAAAGACAAACATAAACAAACAAAACATAAAAACATCAACCTTTCTTCCATGAGTATACAAGCAGTGTGCCGGTTGGTTTACAAATTTTTTTGTGCATCCATTTCATAGTCTTCAATTACAGTTACATTGCATAATAACTCATATTATCAATCAGAAATTGAATACCCCAGTATCATTATTAATCAATCATTTGACAATAATTTTACTCATTCCTATTTTGCGAGATAACTATAATTTACTTAGTATTATTTTGTAATAATTCATATAATCCTCCCAAATCTATCCTAAATTTTTTTTTATATATAGTAAAAAAGAAAAAAAAATACATCTTTATATATTTATTATTTTCTAAAATTCTACATATTTCATTATTGTATTTTATTGTCTAACCATTGATAGAAAAGATCCCAAATTTTATAAAATTGTTTATCCTCTTGTTCTCTCATTTCAAATGTCAATCTACTCATTTCAGCACATTCCAATATTTTCTTAATAATTTCCTCCTGCGATGGTATTTTCTCATTTTTCCAGTTTTTAGCAAATACAATCCTAGCCGCTGTTAATACATTTACAATCTGTTGATGCCTTTCTAATGAGAACATTTGCTTACTTGCCTGAACATATGGGTGGGAAGCTCCTTTAGATCTCTGCCACGGTGTAGGACCTCATTAGCTAGGAGCAGCATCCATCACAGCTCTGGTGGAAATTTGAAAAAGGGACGCGACAGCTCAGTGGCTAAGACACTGAGCTTGTCAATCAGAAAGATTGGCAGTTTGGCAGTTCAAATCCATAGCGCCCCGTAACGGAGTGAGCTCCCGTTACTTGTCCCAGCTTCTGCCAACCTAGCAGTTCGAAAGCATGTAAAAAATGCAAGTAGAAAAATAGGGTCCACATGCGCATTTAGTCATGCCGGCCACCTGACCATGGAGACGTCTTTGAACAACGCTGGCTCTTTGGCTTTGTAATAGAGATGAACACCGCCCCCTAGAGCCGGAAACAACTAGCACGTATGTGCAAGGGGAACCTTTACCTTAACCACATCTCCTTGGCCCATTGCTTAGGTGATTTCCACAGAATTGGATACTATGAAAAGGAGACATCAATAGTAATGGAGAAAAGTCTGAAATCCAAGGATGGACTGCAGTTTCCAGTTTAGGATCTACAGGAATCTCAAGGTATGGTCAAGGAAAGCTTCTCTCTAAAACCATGGAAAACCAGTGCCAAACGTTATGGAGAGGACCAAGCATTTTTGGCTCTGCAGATAGTGATGGATTTCACTTCTCAACATTCATCCCAGGAGACCGTGATACCATTTTTGAGCCATATGAAAGGATGTTCCTCAGAAGATGATGAAGTCTACCCAATGAGTGCCCGTGTCCTAACAATAGGAACAGTGCAGCTCAGCAATGGAGTCAATGACCAAGAAAGGGCATTGCTCTGTTTGTGGGGGTGTGGACTAGATGACCTACAAAGTCCTTCCAATTCTGATAATCTGTAAAGGGTGGAAGCTACTCTTCGCTAGATGCCTTCAACTTAAGACTAAGCAACCATTTGACAGATATTTCATCTATATTCTTCAATCGTCAAAGGATTGGACCTGAGAATGTCACTGCTTCTTTTCCAACTCACTGATCCTAAGCCTGCAATATGTTGATTGGAGATAGTGCTCAGGAACATCTGTAGAGCTGCTGGGTTGCCTACTTCTGGTGTAGACACAATACTGAACTGAATAGCCCAACAAAGGCAGTTTCTAATGTGCCTAGTCTCTTCTTCCTTGCCTCTTCTTCCTAAGCTGTATTAACAGAAAGATGGGATCAAGATCAAGTGAACTGTTATTACCACATTATAATGCCTTGGTAAGACCACACTTGGAATATTCCATTCAGTTTAGATTGCCACAATGTATAAAACAACGTTGAAAGACCGTACAAAGAGTGCAGAGAAGAGCAACAAAGATGATTATGGGATTGGAGGCTAAAAACTTATGAAGAAGGGTTGCAGGAATTGGGTATTAATCTAATGTAAAGGCCTAGGGGGTGACATGATAGCAGTCTTCCAATATTTGAAGGGCTGCCATAAAGAAGAGGGGATCGACCTATTCTCCAAAGCATCTGAAGATGAACAAGAAGCAATGGATGGGAACTCGTCAAGGAGAGAACCAATCTAGAACTAGGGAAAATTTCCTGGCAGTGAAGACAGTTAACTAGTGGAGTGGCTCGCCTTCAGAAGCTGTGAGTGCTCCACCATTGTAGGTTTTAAGAAAAGATTGGACAACCATTTGTCCAGAATGATATAGAGCAGGGGGTTGGACTAGAAGGCCTCCAAGGTCCCTTCCAACTCTATTATTCTCTTGTTCTCCCCTTAAACCAGGCTGAACATTGTTGAAAGATGTCAAACTGCCTCTAGTCTATTGGCTCTTATCCCACTGTCACTGCTTTCGCCAAGAGGCAAGCAATTCAACCTGCCAGTCAGAAGACTAACAGGCAGGTGGCAATGCACCACACTCAAAGAAATCAAATATTCCACCTTGATAGCAAGAGAGCTTGTTGAGTAGCAAGGGGCAGCTGGATCAGGGAGCCATATCCATTGGAGGTGATCTAGCTAGCATTATCAGAGCTGTTCAGTGAGAAAATTGGATTGAATGCTTTGTGAAGTCAAGGCAGAACGCAGAGGCTGCTGCTGGCAGTGGAGAACAGTTAACTTTGAAATGGATGGCTCGGCCTCTCAGCTGAGAGCAAGGTAAGCCCAAGAGGACACAGAGCCGAGCCCCAGGTGCAAAGATGGAGTAAAATAACAGCTAGTTATCACTGCCATTTGAGTGTGTAATGATCGTACCGCAAGCCCCTCTGACGGTTTGTTGCATAGTATTTAACATAACCGTCTAAAAGGATAGGATTGCAGCTACGGTAGTGATCATAAAACAACAGAGAAAGAACATCAGGGAAAAGTCATTCCACTTCGTAGACCTATTTCCAAAAAAGTTTGGCCATGCATTTATGCAAGGAAATCCTATTATTCAATTGGAAACCATTCAAGTGTTTTGGGAACCAATGTAGTATCATTCTCAAGAGACCCTTCTGTGAATCGTAAACTCTTGTCCAACTTTGCTTAACTTTTTGATACCAGCCGAAGTGATTTGGCTGCAGTCCCCTAGCTGGACATGCTTCTCAGCTCTTGCAGCACGTACATGACCTTGACTAAACTCAAGGTAAGCAGATCGAAATGATTGGTTATTAGGAGAACCTCTACAACCAGTTTCATTCTTCTTGAAACTCCTGAGGTATAAGAAGTCCGCTATGCTGGGTCTTCTACTACAGTAGTAGTAACTGTGAGAGGGTTCTTGGAGTCCTAGTCCAAGTGCATCTAGTGAACAATCACTTAAATGTGAACCAGCCATGTGCTGCAGCTGCCAAAAAAGCCAACACAGTCCTAGGCTGCATTAAGAGAAGGATAGAATAAAAATCAGGTGAAGTGTTAATACCACTTTATAATGCCTTGGTAAGGCCACACTTGGAATACTGCATCCAGTTTTGGTTACCACAATATAAAGAAAAGGTGAGGCTCTAGAAAGAAGACCAACAAAGATGATTAGGGGGTTGGAGGCTAAGAAGTATGAAGAATGGTTGCAGGAATTGGGCATGTCTAGTTTAAAGAAATGAAGGACTAGGAGAGATATGATAGCAGTGTTCCAATATCTAAGGGGCTGCCACAAATAAAAGAGGGAGTCAAGCTATTTTCCAAAATGCCTGAAGGCAGGACAAGAAGCAATGGATGGAAACTAACCAAGGAGAGAAGCAACCTACAACTAAGGAGGAATTTCCTGACAGCGAGACCAATTAACCAGTAGAACAACTGGCCTCCAGAGATTGTGGATATTCCATCATTGCAGGTTTTTAAGAAGAAACTGGACAGTCATTTGTCTCAAATTGTATAGGAGTTTCTACAGGTCTTCTAGTCCATCCTCAGACAACCTATGCCATTCCAAATGGCTGTCCGATCTCTTCTTAAATCCTCCAGTGATGGAGCACCCATAACTTCTGCAGGCAAGTTGTTCCACTGATTAATTATCCTCACTGATAGTTTCTCCTTTGGTCTAAGTTAAATCTCTCTCTTCGATAAGCTTCCATATGTTAGTTCTTGCTCTGCCCTAAGGAGCATTGGCAATTTCTTTGAAAGTGTTGTGTTTTTACATGAACTGGAGAAGTCACACTGGCCAACCGGAAGAAGAAGCTAAAGCAAGGATTGGCAGATGAAGTCAACACCTACAGTGGGTATCAAATGTCCATCTGGTGTTGCAATTGATGAGAATTAGAGTTCAGGTATCAGAAAGTGACTGGTTGCTTCTTTCTGACCTAAATCATTTAAACCCACTCTTAAAAATGAAATTACAACCTTCCTTGATTCCAAGGGACTGGGGGCTAAGAAGGGTTTCAGGAATTGGGGATGTCTAGTTTAAAGAAAAGAAGGACTAGGCATGAAATGATAGCAGCCTTCCAAAATCTCAGGGGCTGCCCCAAAGAAGAGGGAGTCAAGCTATTCTGCAAAGCACCTGAAGGTAGGACAAGAAGCAATGGATGGAACTAATCAAGGAGAGAAGCAACCTACAATTAATCAGTGGGAACAACTTGCGTCCAGAAGTTACGAATGCTCCAACACTGGAAGTTTTGAAGTAGAGATTGGACAGAAATGGTATAGGGGGCTTCCTGCCTGAGCAGGGGGTTGGACTAGAAGACCTCCAAGGTCCCTTCCAACTCTATTATTCTGTTTTTCTGTTAGGCAGGCTATACTATGTTTGGATGACTCTTCAGAGAGATGCTTATATTTAAAATAAATTTCCATCGATCATCTAATTACTGGCTGCTTACCTTCTCCCACTGTTGGAACAGGAGGGGAGAGCCGTTAGCATCCAGCCTGGCACATTAAATGTCATAAATCCTGAGGTCGTTAAGAGAAGGATGCAACCAATTAAATTCACTCTTTACATTTTACAAAGCTGCCCCAGTCTAATTATACACATTTTTCTTTAGGGGTCTAATTAGGTTCAAGTCAAGCCTGCTATATTGAAAGGCGTAATAAATGGACACACGAGCAGTTAAGTTCAGACTTCAACAGCTTAGAGGGAGAACATTAATATGCTTCTGGCAGCTATCTGGAGCAAAGCTGGACTCAATTTTGTGAGTTAAGGCACACATTATAAGATATGGATTAACTGCAACCAGAGTTAGTGTTCTTGGTCCTTTCCTTCCCCTGCAACCTTCTGGCCAGAGGAACGGTGTGTTCAGAAGTCATCTTTGGCTGTTTAGAGGTAAGTAGCTGAGATGTCTATCAGGTGTGGAGGGAACTTTCATTCGCTGAAGGCTAGAAGATAAAAAAAATGAGATAAAAGAATTAAAAAGGAGGCTAAGGATAAAAAGAGAAAAGAAGGACTGGGGTGGCATGATAGCAGTCTTCTAGTATTTGAGGGGCTGCGGCAAAAAAAGAGGGGCTCAACTTCAGTGGTGGGATTCAAAATTTTTTTTACTACCGGTTCTGTGGACGTGGCTTGGTGGGCGTGGTGTGGCTTGGTGGGTGTGGCTTGGTAGGCCTGGCAGGGGAAGGATACTGTAAAATCTCCATTCCCTCCTCACTCCTGCAGGAAGGTTACTGCAAAATCTACATTCCCTTCCCACCCTACTAACCTGCTTTCCAGCTCCATTCTCCCGTGCAGGGCAATAAAAGAAGACCCAGCCGATCAACTGGGACTCAATGGGAGGTAGAGAATAGACAGAGGCAGTCAGAGGTGGGATTGGCCGGTTCTCTGAACTACTCAAAATTTCTGCTACCGGTTCTCCAGAACTGGTCAGAATCGGCTGAATACCACCTTTGGTCAACTTGTTTTCCAAAGCGCCAAAAAGCAAGACAAGAAACAATGGATGGAAATTAATCAAGGAGAGGAGCAATCTGGAATTACAGAGAAACTTCCTAAGAGTAAGGACAATTAACCAGTGGAACAGCTTTGCCTCCAGAAGTTGTGGCTGCTTCATCACTGGAGGTAAGAAGAGACTGGACAGGCCTCTTGTCTGAAATGGTCTGTCATCGTCTTGAACAGAGGGTTGGACTAGAAGACCTCTTAAGTCCTTTCCAGCTCTATTCTGATTCTGATTCATATGAATGGTTGCAGGAACTGGGTAGGTCTAATATAACAAAGAGAAGGACTAAGGGTGACATGATTGTAGTCATTCAATATTTAAGGAGCTGTCACAGAGAAGAGTTAGGATAGAATAGAATTCTTTATTGGCCAAGTGTAGTTGGACACACAAGGAATTTGTCTTGGTGCAAATGCTCTCAGTGTTCATAAAAGAAAAGATACATCCGTTAAGAATCAAGAATCGTAATGTACAACACAATGAAAGTCATAGGGTACAATCAGCAATCAAATCATACTAGGAAACAGTCAATATAGATTGTAACTATACAAGCGACAGTTACACTCATAGAGTCACAAGTGGGAGGAGATGGGTGATAAGGAGTGATGAGAAGATTAATAGTAACAGTAGTGCAGACTTTGTAAATAGTTGGACAGTGTTGAGGGAATTATTTGTTTAGCTGAGTGATGGCATTCGGGGGGAAAACTGTCCTTGTGTCTAGTTGTTCTGGTGTGCAGTGCTCTATAGCGTCGTTTTGAGGGAAGGAGTTGAAACAGTTTATGTCCGGGCTGTGATGGGTCTGTAAATATTTCCACAGCCCTCTTTTTGACTCGTGCAGTATACAGGTCCTCAATTGAAGGCAGGTGGGTAGTAATTGTTTTTTCTGCAGTCCTAATTATCCTCTGAAGTCTGTCCTGTTGGGTTGCAGAACCAAACCAGACAGTTATACAGGTGCAGATGACAGACTCCGTAATTCCTCTGGAGAACTGGATCAGCAGCTCCTTGGGCAGTTTGAGCTTTCTGAGTTGGTGCAGAAAAGAACATTCTTTGTTGCGCTTTTTTGATGACGTTTTTGATGTTAGGTGTTGATTGACCTATTCTCCAAAACACCTGAAGGCTGGATAAGATGCAATGGGTGGAAACTAATCAAGGTGAGAAACAACCTAGAAATAAGAAGATACTGTATTTCTTGACAGTGAGGACAATTAACCAGTGGAATACCTTACCTTCAGAAGTTGTGGGTGGTCCATCACTGGGAATTTTTAAGAAGAAATTGGCAGCTACTTGTCCGAAATGGTATAGGATCTCCTGCTTGAGCAGGGGATTGGACTAAAAGACATTCCAACTCTGTCATTGGGTGTCATTCTTTGCCATTGGGTGTTGATGTTGATGGGAACTGAAAGCATACACATTTTGAATGGCCTGTTCAGAAGTCATGAGCTTCATCTGTTTAGGGGTAAAAGAGATGCCCTGCAGGCAGAGGTGGTATTCAGCAGGTTCTGACTGGTTCTGGAGAACCAGTAGTGGACATTTTGAGTAGTTTGGAGAACCGGCAAATACTACTTCTGACTGGCCCTGCCCCCATCTCTTCTCTGCCTCCCATTGAGTCCCAGCTGATCGGCTGGGTCTTCTTTGGTTGCCCTGCACAGGAGAATGGAGTTGGAAAGCAGGTTAGTGGGGTTGGGAGGGAATGGGATTTTGTAATATCCTTCCCCTGCCACACCCACCAAGCCACGCCCACAGAACTAGTAGTAAAAGTGTTTGAATCCCACCACTGCCCTCAGGTGTGAGGGACTTTCATGTCCATGCTTCTATGCTGTTGACCACTCAGTCTGAGATAGATGAGAATTGGAATCACACACATCTTGAGTGCACAAGCTCCCCTATTCCTGACTTAGAGATTTGGGAGTTCATGACTCCATGAGGTCCTCAGAAAGAAAGTTTAAACTGTGTGTTGAACAGGCAATATTCTACCGTGCACTTCACAAAAACCTCGGCCTTGGCGGTCCACCTGCGGAAGAGAAGATAACCTTTATGTAGGACTCTATGAAACATACAATTATCTAACTAGAGAATATGAACAGTCAATAATAGGAAATCGCAGTGTCAACTTGTCAGTCAATCAAGAGACAAAAAGGGCTGAGCCTTCATTCAATTCTCTGCTGATTTGGGAATTCTAGAGTGACATAAATAGAACTCAGGCATGTGGCTTTTCTATAGACACAGAGGTGGTATTCAGCAGGTTCTGACCAGTTCTGGAGAACCAGTAGTGGAAATTTTGAGTAATTCAGAGAACTGGCAAATACCACCTCTGACTGGCCCCACCAAACCCATCTATTCTCTGCCTCCTGAGTCCCAGCTGATTGGCTGGGTCTCCTTTTGTTGCCCTGCACAGGAGAATGGAGCTGGAAAGCAGGTTACTGGGGTGGGGAGGGAATGGGATTTTGCATTAACTTCCTGCCACGCCCACCAAGCCACACCACACCCACCAAGCTATGCCTACAGATCTGGTAGTAAAAAATGTTGGATCCCACCACTGGATTGATGCATATTTGGTTTTGCTGGTTCCGTAGCTTGATTATGTGTTCAAAGCCTAGATGATTGGGGAAGAGTTATCATAAAGACTTATGAAGGACCATGTTGGAGCAAAGAAAAACTTTCTAGTCCACCCTAGGTTTCCATAGTAGCCTAGAAGATGCTGAAATAATTCTATGACCATTCAAGGTGCCAAGGAGTTCTTTTCGGCAGTTCCCAGGAGCTCCTTTCAGCGGTTCCAAATGTTGGAAGTAAAATCAGGTCCAATCTGGGAGAAAGACCCTGGAATTAAAATGGAGGCAGACTGGAAGGAAGTTTCTGTTTATTTGGTAATCAGAACCTTCAGTGACAGCAGCATGTATCTGGAGTGGCTGACAAAATGGGGTTGAGAGTAAGTGGGCTTTTAAACATTCTTTGGGGGTTTGTAATTGAGAAGCCTGTTCCTATGTAAGAATATGTCCTTTAGTATTTTAATAGCTGTTGCCAGATTCCTATGGGGTCATGTAGGGGTCATGTCTGCCTCTACAGGCAATATGCAAATCCTTAGGTGTTGTTTGTTTGAGCTAATCTTGTCAGCTTTGGTTCTTGCCTATCAGGTTGCTTATTTGGAGTTTCTGATTGTTCTTTGCTTATGAAGAGAGTGGGCCAATTTTTCTGAATGGATACAAAATCGCTTCATGCTTCTGCTTGAGTCTGTTTTCCTAGAGCAGGAAGACTGGGGCTGCTTCTTGCCTTTAAGAAGACATCTCTCCTCTTCTCCTTCAGGGGAAATATTCTGTTCTGCCTCTTTTTTAAATATTAAAAGAAAGAATGTTTTATCCCGGGGGAGGTGTGTGTTTCCTAAACAAGGAGTTCCTTTCAGCACTTCCAAGAAGGTTCCACACCCATAATCAGGCGACCCCGAGGGCACAACAGCTCTCAGAAAGAATACCAACGACCAAAGGACTGCAAGGAATATAAATCCTTTCATTCCCCACTGTTCCGTCAGAACTGAAGAAGCTTCTTGGATGAGAAGCGCAACCTCTTCAAGAAAAAAACAAAGTCCACTTACCTTTGGGGAAAAAACAAAACACCTTTGGGATAACAAGAGAAACGTTGGCCTCAATTGTGGTTCACAAGGCAAGGACTACCTGCATTCCTATTAGCCTGAGTTCCCCTCCGAATCATTTGTGTGGATTTTCATGACATTGCCAGCTGCGGCAGCTGGACAAACTGCACAGAGAAACAGAGTTATTTTAAGTGAGGAATGGAATGGCAGTGCCAACATATTGTGAGTATGTGCGTGCGTGCGTGTGTGTGTTCGTGTATTCAAACATGAATTCAAGCTTCAGAGCTCTACAGGATAAATAGGGGTCTAATAGCCCAGCACTGCCAAACTAATTTGTCAGACCAATTAGGGAAACAAACATATCCTTGTCATGTGCAAATCAATATCCGAACAATAACCGCGTGAATGTAGTAGTGTCAAACAAGTCATTAAATTATGGTTTAGATCATGTCATGCTGTTGCCTGTGTGGCTCCAGGTGTTTGAATAGGAAGCCAACTTCTGTCTGTGGATGTCCAAGCAAGAAGTGACAGCTGCATCAAGCAGTTCCTGGTAATAGAAAAACATCCAGCTGGTATCTTCAAGACCGTCTCCACCCACTGCTGATTAATCAACCCCATTTATTTTTCTCCTTTGACTCACATCGAGTCTGTGTGAAGAGGGCACAACTTTTCCTTTCTCTTGCAACTAGAGAAACTGGCTCGGGTTTCTTTATAATGTGCTCGGAAGCAGCAACATGAATTGTGGGTATGTGACCAGACTTTCGAATGGTGGTGCTGAAGAAGGCTCTTGAGTGTCATCCCAAAGATGCTTTTTTCAAGATGCAACTGAACTTTCTGGGTTTTCTTTGAAGATGTTTTGCTTCTCAGATGAGAAGCTTCTTCAGCTCTGACTGGATGGCGGAGAATGGAAGGATTTCTACTCCTTGTAGACAGCTGGTCATTTGCATCCTTTTAGAGGGCCATTGAGGCCACTTGGGAGGTTTATCTGTGTTCTCGGGGTCTCCTGAGTGGTCTAAATGGGTGTGGGGCCTTCTTGGAAGTCTTCAAAGAAAACCAAGAAAGCTCAATTACCTCTTGAAAAAGCACCTTTGAGACAACCATGATTTGGATGATGGAGAATCTTCGCGGACTCTTGAGAGTCACTTGGACTGTGAGGAGATCAAACCAGTCAACTCTAAAGGAAATCAACTCTGACTGTTCTATGGAAGGACAGATCTTGAAGCTGAAACTCAGATACCTAATGAGAAGAGAGGACTCTTTGGAAGAGACCCTGAGTTTGGGAAAGACAGAAGGCAAAAGAGGAAGTGGGTGGCAGAGGATGAGATGGTTAGATGGTGTCATTGATGCAATGAACATGAATTTTGTGGCAAATTCCAAGAGACAGGAGAGGATGTGGGGGGTTGGCATGCTGTGGTTCATGGAGTCATGAAGAGTCAGACATAACTTAGCAAGTGAACAGCAACCATGTATGGCTGTGGGAGTTGGACCATAAGGAAGGCTGAATGCCCAAGAATTGGCTCTTCTGAATTTTTGTGTCAGAGAAGATTCTTATGAGTCTCGTGGACTGCAAGGAAATCTAATTAGTAGATCCTAAAGGAAATCAACCATGACTGTCCTTTGGAAGGACAGATGCTGAAGCAGAAGATCAAATCCTTTGGTCACCAAATGAGAAGAGAGGACTCCTTGGAGAAGACCTTGATGTTGGGAAAGATGGATGGCAAAGGAGAAGATGGTCAGATAGTGTCATCAACGCAATGAACCTGAATTTGGGCAAACTCTGGGAAGATAGTGGAGGATAGGAGAGTCTGGTGTGCTATGGTCCATGGGGTCACAAAGAGTCAGACACAACCTAGTGACTGAACAACAATAGTGGCCTGAGTCTCAATGACATTGCTCAGTTCTGCAAAAAAAAAAAAAAAAAGTGGAAATCCTAGAACAGGAGTCTGCAACCTTAAACACCCAAAGAGCCATTTGAGCCCATTTCCCACAGAAAAAACAAAACAAAACACCGGGAGCCACAAAACCTGGGTGGGCATGGCCAACTCAACATCACTCCCACCCCATCACATAACACACATCCCCACCCACGCCTACCCAGGCTTTGTGGGTTCTGGTATTTTCTGTGGGAAATGGATCTCTCCCTCTCTCCCTCTCTCCCCACCTCTCTCATTCCTGTTTTTTGTGTTCTGTTGAGGTAATTCCCCATTAGGAGAATGAGCGCATACAGGGAGACGTATTTGAGAGGAGTGTTTGAATAATACACACACAGCACACAGAAACGCTGTACTGTAAATGTAGGTTTTTACTTCCAGAAAGGTTTAAGCAAAGTCCAAAATAAGCAATCCAAAATCATTCACAGGTAAATCAGCCAGTTTTTCAATCTAGGGATAATCCAAATATCAAAGTCCAGTGTCAAAAAACAGTTCAGTAAACAGATTTACATTAAATCCAGTAATATCAGTCAATTAGAAGAAATGGAGGAACGGCAATATTTTCCAACAGAAGGAAACAGAGATACTCACTCAGACACACTCTCTTCTGAGACTAAGACTAAAACAATCCAGGTTTCTGGCTCCATCTTATGGCCCTTTGAAAAACCACACCCAATTGCAGTTTTTGCAATCTCTTAAAGACATAGTACGAAAATGTTTATCCTGGTTTATATATTTCTAACCCAAATACCTGTTTGTTTATATTCCTAACATGTTCTACCTTCTCAGGCCAGGCGAGGAGTGACTGGGAGGGGAGGGTGAGGGGTGGGGCTAGCCAGTGGTAGGATCACCCAACAGGATGCTGCAATAGAGGGGCCAAAGAATCGCATGCGGCTCCAGAGCTGTGGCTTGCTGACACCCATACTAGAATCTGAGGCCCAGGCCGGTGTCTCTCAACCTTGGCAACTCGGAACTGTGTGAACTTCAATTCCCACAATTCCCCAGTAAGCAAACTCGGTCAACTTTGAACTTGTTCGCTGGAGAATTCTGGGAGTTGAAGTCAACCTCCAAGTTGCCAGAGTTGACAAACACTGGCCTAGGGGAAATGCCTCAGTTTCCCTTGGGGGTTGGGACTGGCTGCTCTTCTTTAAATTCTAGTTGCAACAGCTACTGAAGGTGAGGTTGTAACGTCCTTGAAGAGGTCCACCGTGGGATTATTTTATGCAATTCGTAATCATAAAAGGTGGTGACCCAACCTTTAAAATGAATCTCCATAGGCATTAACTGTAATCACAATGCAGCACCTTAAGGCCACTTCAATTTTAGCAGTAATTTCTTTCTCCTCTGTTATAAGGACATTCCTTCCTTGGTTTTTGAAATGATGATGGCAAGGTGAAGAAGTCGTCTTCCTTGTGTGGCTTGGTCTCCAGCAAAGAAGTGACATCTTCAGCTGTGTCTTCTTCCATCACCCACATCTCACACAGGGAGATACACTATTTGGGCTGTAAAATTCTGGCTGATGGACAGGTGCTTCGGCTTCAGGACCTGTCCTTCCAGAGGACAGTCAGGGTTGATTTCCTTCAGGATCAATTGATTGGATCTCCCTGCAGTCCAAGGGACTCTCATTAGTCTTCTCCAGTACCACAATTTGAAGGTATCAATTCTTCATCACACAGCCTTCCAATTCTCACAACCATTACTACAGGGAAACTGTAACTCTGACTATACACACCTTTTCTGTTGCTCCTCCTCCTCTTCCACCACCACCTCCTCCTCTCCACAAACCCTGCTCCCTTCTAGCACTGATGAAGTGAACTAGTTGGGTCATCAAACTTCTGCAAGGAAAAAAACCAAGCCCAGAGAGCACCAAGGACCCCACAGCCCTCCTTCTTCTCCACTCCACAAATTCCACTCCCTTCCAGCACTGATGGTGTTAGCTAGTCAGGTAATGAAATGTCTGCAAGAAAGCCACTAAGGTCAGAAGAGCAGAAACAACTCCGTTAACACAGTTACTAGAGGAAGAAAGTGGAAGAACTGAATTCCAATCCCCTGTGAACAGGGGTGGGGTTCAAAAATCCCAACACCCGGTTCTCTGCGTGGTTGCTGGGGGTGTGTGGCCATGGAGGAGCTATATTTTTTTGCCTTCCCCAGAGTTCGGAGGCTTGCCTTGAGCCTCTGGGAGGGCAAAAACAGCCACCCCTGGGCTCCGAAGACCCTCCAGAAGCCAAAAACAGGCCAATTTCTGAAACTTCCAGAACTTTCCGGGAGGGCTGGTTTTTCACCCTTCCATGGAACCTGCACTTACCTGCATCCAAAACAGGCCATGTGGAGACTCCTGGAAGGGGTGGAGTGGGGTGGGCAGTGCCAGCCAGTCAGTTCAACTACTGGTTGGGCAAACCAGGTGTAAATTTAATATTCGGTTCGCCTGAACCAGCCCGAACCGGCTGAATCCCATTCCTGCCCATGAATGCGTGAAGATTTGTCACACAGCCGAGCATAGCTCTCCCTTTAATCAATGTCTTCATTATTGGCGCTTTACTTTGGGAGACCTGACTGACAATCCCTGGGTTTTTTCCCAAGCCTAAAGATTTGTTTTCGAAGAAACCCTACATAGCGCTTCTTTTCGAAAGAAATTCATCTTTCCAAGAATCCGATACCTTGTAAAGCCTTAGAGATGGTTTGTGATGATCGCAATTTGTGGTAGTTGCAAATCACCTCTAAGACTTTACAAGATGTCGGATTTGTGGGCGTTTCTGTCAATAATTGCAAATTGTTTTTCTCCCTCGCTGTTCTCATTGAATTCTCTTTGTTTGCTAATTGCAATTTTCCTACTCACTGACTCCTGAGATTCTTCATTAGAATGAGCCGATCAGGCGTTTTTCAGAGCGCTTTTCTCTCAAAAAGAGACGTTGACAGAATCTGAAGGCTTAAAAAGAGAAATCTCTCTCTGTGTGTGTGTGTGTGTGTGTGTGTGTGTGTGTGTGTGTGTGTGTGTGTGTGTCCTTCTTACCCAACTAATGGAATTGAATGATGGATGAGATATTGAAACAATCTGGGCAACTGCAAAGGAAAAGAAATACCCTCAAGATCACGTAACAGTACCGCTTTAAAATGAAAAGAAGGAATGAGATGGAAGGGACCTTAGAGGTCTTCTAATCCAGCCCCCTGCTCAAGCAGGAGAACCTATACTATTTCTGATAAGTGACAATCTAGACCAGTGGTAGTTAACCTTTTGGGGCTCCTATGCAAAAAAATGGGCGCGTGCTTACACACTCACGCTCGCGTGCCAGCACCCAGAAGGCAAAGTGTGCCCCCCCTATGCATGCACACGTAATTCCACCCCCCACCCCCCCCTTACCTGCACTGTGCCTCACAGCTGATTTTCGGCTGGTTTGAGGCCTTTTTCGGCCTCCCAGAGGCTTTAGGAAGGCTTCTGCAGGCTTTGCAGGCCGAAAACTAGCCCCATTTCATCACTTCCGGCATTTTCGGGAAAACAGGAAGTGACAAAATGGGGCTTTTCTATTCTATTCTATTCTATTCTATTCTATTCTATTCTATTCCATTCTATTCCATTCCATTTTATTCAAAAAAATAAAAATTAAAATCTTGCTCTTTACTGACAAACTCTTTAGGGTTCATCGAGAGTTTTGCAGCCCATATGTTGAAGTCCTTAGCTTGAGAACTCTGCACTGCTGTAATACCTTTACAGCTGTGCAAATCCTAATTTATTTATTTATTTTTATTTATTTATTTATTTGATTTGCCAATTGTTTACAAGATAATAAGTATAAATGTATACATAGTTGTGAATACATGAAATGGTTACATATAAGAAAAATAAAAGAACAAGAGAAACAATAGGACAGGGACGGTAGGCACGTTGGTGCGCTTATGCACGCCCCTACAGACCTCTTAGGAAAGGGGTGAGGTCAATAGTAGACAGTCTAAGGTTAAAGTTTTTGGGGTTTGGGGAAGAAACTACAGAGTCGGGTAGAGTATTCCAGACATTGACCACTCTATTGCTGAAGTCGTATTTCCTGCAATCAAGTTTGGTGCGGTTTACTTTGAGTTTGTATCTATTGTGTGCTCTTGTGTTGTTATGGTTGAAGCTGAAGTATTCATTGACAGGTAGGACATTGCAATGTATGATTTTGTATACCATGCTTAAGTCAGAACGAAGACGGCGTAATTCAAGGTTTTCTAGTTCTAGAATTTCAAGTCTGGTGGCATAAGGTATTCTACAGCGAGTAGAGGAGTGGAGAACTCTTCTTGTGAAATATTTCTGGACTTTCTCAATTGTGCTAATATCAGATACGTAGTGTGGGTTCCAGACTGATGAACTGTATTCGAGTATTGGTCTAGCAAATGTTTTGTATGCTCTGGTTAGTAGTGTGATATTACCAGAGAAAAAGCTACGTAGGATTAGGTTAACAACTCTTAATGCCTTTTTGGCTATGTAGTTGCAGTGTGCTCTAGCACTTAGATCATTAGAGGTGAGTATTCCAAGGTCCTTTACAGAGCTTGGGTCATCAACAAGATCTTGACTATTCAGCTTGTATTTTATTTTCTGATTTTTTTGCCAATATGTAAGACAGAGCATTTATTTGTTGAGATTTGAAGTTGCCATTTGTTTGACCATTCGGATACATAGTCAAGATCTTTTTGTAGGGTAGCAGTATTGTCTGTGGTATTGAACAGCTTTACATCATCAGCGAAGAGAACGCAATTGCTCTTAATATGATCACAGAGGTCGTTTATGTAGAGTATGAAGAGAGTTGGTCCTAGAACACTGCCTTGGGGAACACCACTATTGACAGGTACTGGATTTGATAGGACGCTCGATTTTGACCATTTGTTGTCTGTTTGACAGGAATGCTTCTATCCAGTTATTCAGTTGTCCAGAGATACCATAGGATTTTATTTTTAGGAGTAGTTTGTCGTGTACCACTGAATCAAAGGCTTTACAGAAGTCTATGTAGATTGCGTCTATTGTTTTGCCCTGGTCGAGTTGTGTCGTCCATATGTTTTTGCAGTGTAAGAGTTGCAGATTACAGGATAGTTTTTTTCTGAAACCAAATTGTTTATTGGAGAGTAGGTTATTTGTCTCTAAGTGGAGGTTAATAATCATGGATTGGTTAATAATTGATTCCATGACTTTACAGGTGACGCAGCATAAGGAGATTGGTCTGTAATTTTCAACTAGGCTTGGGTCTCCCTTTTTGAAGATGGGGATGACTGTGGCTTGTGACCATAGGTTAGGCAAGGAGCTGGTTCTGAAAGATTTTTCAAAGATTATGAAAAATAATCTTTGAAAAATCTTTTTTGAAAATCCTAATATCTTAGGATTTCACCATCTGACCCAAAGAGTTTATCCCCTTTTTTCCCCTTCCCAAAAATAGATTTGATTTACAGAAGGGACACTTTACAGAGCCTTGTCAAGCTAAAAATGACTTGACTTTGACATTAAACAGATGGTGTCAGAAAATTGTGTGACTGGTGATGAGGTTGTCGCCTTTCTCCAGTTGAGTTCCTTCTCCTTTGCCTGAGACTCATTCCTCTATTTTTAACAGATGAGCCACAACCGCCTTGAGGGGTTGTGAAGTTGTAATTTTAATACTGAGCATGGTTTCTAAGGAAAAAGATAATAAGAAAATAGAAACAATGAATATGTAGATCCACTCTGTTGCCTGCCAAAATAAAACTCTATTTTGGAAGGTCTTGGAAATCCTTCCAAGAATTTGCAGAAATGAATCTATAAATGTTCCCCTACGAGGCATTTGTTCAATTCATTCCACAAGAAATCTCAGCTGTATGGAAGGGACCTAAATCTCATTTGGCTTTGAGCTATGGAAGTACTGAAGGAAGAGAATATTTATGGCTGTGGGGTCCTTGGTTCTTTTTGAGTTGGTGGTCTTCTTGCAGATGTTTCATTACCTGACTAGGTAACGTCATCAGTGCTAGAAGGGACTGGGGTTTGTGGAGGAGGAGGAGGAGGAGGAGGAGGAGGAGGAGGAGGAGGAGGAGGAGGAGGAGGAGGAGGAGGAGGAGGAGGAGGAGGAGGAGGAGGAGGAAAGAGACTGCAGGGTCCTTAGTACGCTCTGAGCTTAGTGGCTTTCTTGCAGATGTTTCATTTCCCAACTAGGTAACATCATCAGTGCTAGAAGAGAGTGGGGTTTGTGGAGGAGGAGGAGGAGGAGGAGGAGGACTGTATGGCTTTTGTGCTCTCTGAGGTTGGTTATGTTTTTAAAGTCATTTCATTACCCAACTAGGTAACATAATCAGTACTAGAGGGTTCAGCGGATTTACTTTATGTGTATTCCTCATGATATAGAGAATGGCTATTGCATTAATACCTACCAATTAAGGACAATCCTGTGCAATGCCACCCATTAGTTTGAGGAATGTGTGCATAAATTTGCACCTGTGAATTTTAATTCTGGCTTTGCCCCTTGGTTTTGTTGCTTCATCCTCTCTACTTTGGTCTCACTGTTTCTGGAAGATAGTCTCAGGGTCAAAAAACTTGGCCACATCTCTATAGGCTACAGAAATATCAAACCAACCAATTGTTATATTTGCCCCATCCACAGGCTACACCTAAGAGATGGAGGGAAAGTATTGCAAAGCATAAAACTTCTGAATACAAACACATTGCTCACTCCACTAAGATGGACCTCTTGGGCTTTCTGTATTTCAGCAGGTATTCAACAACACCCAAAATATAAATCTCGATGAACAAGTTCACTATTTGTCTTGAACGTCTGTGGACACAATTATGATGAGCTTTATGTTGTAGGTAGGTAGGTAGGTAGGTAGGTAGGAAAGAAGGAAGGAAGGAAGGAAGGAAGGAAGGAAGGAAGGAAGGAAGGAAGGAAGGAAGGAAAAGAGGGAGGAAGGAGGTGCGAGAGAGTCAGGGAGAATGGAAGGGAAAGAGGAAGGGAGGGAGGGAGGGAAGGAGAAAAAAAAGAAGAAAGGAAGGGAGGAAGGGAGGGAGGAAAATAAATCTGTTTTGGGTTGATTTGAATTATGAATTATGGACACCAAATTACCAAACCAAAGAAAAGAAAAATAGTATTTCAACTCATTCGTTCTAACAGGAATATTTGCATTTATATATTTATTGCTTTGGATTTGCACTAAATTAATTAGATATTGGCTCCAGCGAATTCAAAAAGGCAAAGTTATCTTAAGCCCTCTTGATTTTCATGGGCATTTAGTTCAGCTCTCTCAGCCTGAATCCAACCAATTATTTCTGAGCTACAAATAGTATGGTACATTATACACATTTTTTCTTATATTGGCACTGTCATAAATTAATTATAATGGTGAAGTAACTCTGATAATTATAATAATAGTAATAATAAAATGAATTTCCTGTGTTTGATAATAAAAAAGGAGATTACTTCTATATCTATTTTTTTTCCCTGTGAAATGTTATGGAATAACTTAGTAAAATGACAGGAATTTGTAGATGTTCTTTCTTTCTTTTTTTAATCTACACAATGGTTTGGAAATTAGCAGGAGAACAATGGGAATGAATATTACCCACTTTTATGAATGCAAAAGAAAATGATACTACAAAGCTGCAAAGATACGTATCTTCTGACAATTAAGCAGTTGCTAGAAACACTTTGGTTTAAATATTGTAGCACGTCTCAACTTGTTTCAAAGACATGTTCTTGCCTATATAGGCTGTTTAAATTTCCCATGTTTTCTTTTTAAGCAAGGTGACTTGAAAGTTAATAATTTAATTGAAGAACACACTTGGAATACCCAATCCAGTTTTGGTCCCCACGATATAAAGAAAGATGTTGGAGTTTTGGAAAGAGTGCAGAGTAGAACAACAAAGCCGAGGGGCTGGAGGCTAAAATATATATAGAATGGTTGCTGGAATTGGGTATGTCTAGTTTAATTAAAAAAAGAACTAGGGGTATCACTTTATAAGGCCTCGGTAATACCACAGTTAGAATATTGCATCCAATTTTGATTGCCACGATATAAAAAAAAGATGTTGAGACTCTGGAAAGAATGCAGAGAAGAACAACAATGATGATTAAAGAACTGGAAGATAAAACATATGAAGAATGGTTTGCTGGAATTTGGTATGTCTAGTTTAATGAAAAGAAGGAAGCTAGTAAGTTAATAAGCTAGAAAAAAGTGGAATAGATAGCACCACCACCAGATGGACTCGCAACTGGCTGGCAAACCGTACTCAATGAGTAGTCCTTAATGGGTCTAAGTCTACATGGGGGGAAGTAAGCAGTGGGGTGCCACAAGGTTCTGTCTTAGGCCCAGTACTCTTCAATATCTTCATTAACGACTTGGATGAAACTAAGCTGGCAGGAATAGCTAATACCCAAGAAGATAGGCTCAAGATCCAGATGGATCTTGACAGACTAGAACACTAGAACACTAGAACACTAACAAAATGAAATTCAATGTAGAGAAATGTAAAGTCCTACACTTCAGTAAGAAAAACCAAAAGTACACATATAGACTGGGTGAAACCAGGCTCAATAGCAGTAATTGTGAGAGGGATCTTGGAGTCTTAGTGGACAACCAGCTAAATATGAGCCAGCAGTGTGCAGCAGCAGCCAAGAAATCCAGTGCAATCCTAAATTGCATTAACAGAGGGATACAATCGAGATCAAGTGAGGTACTAATACCACGCTATAAAGCCTTAGTAAGACCACACCTAGAGGACTGCATCCAGTTTTGTTCACCACGTAACAAAAAAGATGTTGAGACTCTAGAAAAAGTACAGAGAGAGCAACCAGGATGATTAGAGGACTGGAGACTAAAACATATGAAGAATGGTTACAGGAACTGGGCATGGCTAGTCTAGGGAAAAGAAGGGCCAGGGGAGACATGATAGCAGTCTTCCAATATTTGAAGTTCTTGTAGGCAAGACAAGGAATAATGGATGGAAACTGAACAAAGAGAGATTTAACCTGGAAACAAGAAGAAACTTTCTGACAGTGAGAACAATCAACCAATGGAACAGCTTACCCTCGAAAGTTGTGGGAGTGCCATCACTTGAGACCTTCAAGAAGAGACTGGACTGCCATTTGTCAGAAATGGTGTAGGGTCTCCCGCTTGGGCAGGGGTTGGACTAGATGACCTACAAGGTCCCTCCCAGCTCTGATTATCTGTTATCTGTTATCTTAAGGACTAGGGGTGACATGACAAGAGTGCTCCAATATTTTGAGGGGTCAACCTGTTCTTCAAAATGTCCCAAAGATGCTTTTTCAAGAGGCCACTGGACTTTCTGTGTTTTTCTTTGAAGACGTTTTGCTTCTCCACCAAGAAGCTTCTTCGGATCATCATTCTTCTTGGATGAGAAGCGAAACGTCTTCAAAGAAAAACACAGAAAGTCCAGTGGCCTCTTGAAAAAAGCACCTTTGGGACAACCATGACCTGGATAATGGAGAATCATCCATAGATACTATTCTCCAAAATTCCAAAAGGCAAGGCAAGAAATAATGGATAGAAAGATATCTAAGAGAAAAGCAACCTAGAACTGAAGAGAAACTTTCTAACAGTGAGAGCAATGAACCAATGGAATGACTCGCCTTCAGAAGTTGTAGATGCTCCATCACTGGAGGTTTTTCAGGAAGAGACTGGGTTGCAATTTGTCCAGAATGCTATAGAGCAGGGATCTGCAACCTTAAACGCTCCAGGAGCCATTTGGACCCATTTCCCACAGAAAAGAAAACACCAGGAGCCACAAAACCTGGGTGGGCGTGGCCAACTCGACATCACTTCCTCCCACCCAGTCACATGACACCCCTAGCTATGCCTACCCAGGTTTTGTGGCTCCTGGTGTTTTCTTTTAAACAGGTATCTCTCTCTTTCTCTGTGCCTCTCTTTCTCTTCCTCTCTCATCTCTCTCTCTCTCATCTCTCTTTCTCCATCTCTCTCTCTCAACTCCCTTTCTCTCCTCTCTCTTTTTCTCTCTCTCTCTCCTCTTTCTCCCTCTCTCTTTCTCTTTCTTTCTCCTTCTGCCCCTCTCTCTTTCTCATCTCTTTCTTTCATCTCTCTCCTCTTTCTCCCTCTCTCTCTTTCTCTCTCATCTCTCTCTCTTTCTCTTTCTTTCTCCTTCCGCCCCTCTCTCTTTCTCATCTCTTTCTTTCATCTCTCTCTCCTCTTTCTCCCCTCTCTCTCTCTCATCTCTCTCTTTCTCTTTCTTTCTCCTTCCGCCCTCTCTCTTTCTCATCTCTTTCTCTCTCATCTCTTTCTCTTTCTTTCTCCTTCCGCCTCTCTCTTTCTCATCTTTCTCTCACTCTCTCTCCTCTTTCTCTCTCTCTTTCTCTCATCTCTCTTCTCTTTTCTTTCTCCTTCCGCCTCTCTCTTTCTCATCTTTCTCTCATCTCTCTCTCCTCTTTCTCTCTCTCTCTCTCTCATCTCTCTCTCTTTCTCTTTCTTTCTCCTTCCGCCCTCTCTCTTTCTCTTTTTCTCCTTCCGCCCTCTCTCTTTCTCATCTCTTTCTCTCATCTCTCTCTCTCTTTCTCTTTCTTTCTCCTTCCGCCCCTCTCTCTTTCTCATCTTTCTCTCATCTCTCTCTCCTCTTTCTCTCTCTCTTTCTCTCATCTCTCTCTCTTTCTCTTTCTTTCTCCTTCCGCCCCTCTCTCTTTCTCATCTCTTTCTCTCATCTCTCTCTCTCCTCTTTCTCCCTCTCTCTCTTTCTCTCTCATCTCTCTCTCTTTCTCTTTCTTTCTCCTTCCGCTCCTCTCTCTTTCTCATCTCTTTTTCTCTCATCTCTCTCTCTTTCTCTTTCTTCCTTCTTCGCCTCTCTCTTTCTCATCTCTTTCTCTCATCTCTCTCTCTTTCTCTTTCTTTCTCCTTCCGCTCCTCTCTCTTTCTCATCTCTTTCTCTCATCTCTCTCTCTCCTCTTTCTCCCTCTCTCTCTTTCTCTCTCATCTCTCTCTCTTTCTCTTTCTTTCTCCTTCCGCTCCTCTCTCTTTCTCATCTCTTTCTCTCTCATCTCTCTCTCTTTCTCTTTCTTTCTCCTTCCGCTCCTCTCTCTTTCTCATCTCTTTTCTCTCATCTCTCTCTCCTCTTTCTCCCTCTCTCTCTTTCTCCTCTCATCTCTCTCTCTTTCTCTTTCTTTCTCCTTCCGCCCCTCTCTCTTTCTCATCTCTTTCTCTCATCTCTCTCTCTTTCTCTTTCTTTCTCCTTCCGCCCCTCTCTCTTTCTCATCTCTTTCTTTCATCTCTCTCTCTCTCCTCTTTCTCCCTCTCTCTCTTTCTCTCTCATCTCTCTCTTTCTCTTTCTTTCTCCTTCCGCTCCTCTCTCTTTCTCATCTCTTTCTCTCATCTCTCTCTCTTTCTTTCTTTCTTTCTCCTTCCGCTCCTCTCTCTTTCTCATCTCTTTCTCTCATCTCTCTCTCTCCTCTTTCTCTCTCTCTCTTTCTCTCTCATCTCTCTCTCTTCTCTTTCTTTCTCCTTCCACCCCTCTCTCTTTCTCTTTCTTTCTCCTTCCGCCCTCTCTCTTTCTGATCTCTTTCTCTCATCTCTCTCTCTCTCTCTTTCTCTCTCATCTCTCTCTCTTTCTCTTTCTTTCTCCTTCCGCCCCTCTCTCTTTCTCATCTCTTTCTCTCATCTCTCTCTCTCTCACCTACTATAGAGTCTGCTGCTTGAACAATGAGTTGGACTAGAAGGCATCCAAGGTCCCTTCCAATGCAGTTATTCTGTTATTCCTCCTCCTCCTCTTCACAAACCCTGCTTCTTACTAGCAATGATGATGTTACCTAGTTGGGTAATGAAACGTCTGCAAGAAAACCACCAAGATAAGAGATCACCAAGAACCCCACAATCATCATCCTCTTCCTCCTCCTCCTCCCTGCAAACCCTCCTCCAGCATTGATGATGTTATCTAGTTGGGTGACCTAACATTTTTTTAATAATAACAACAACAATCTTACTTTTATTCTCAAAACATGTCAGTTTTTTAAAATATAATTGGTGCTCTGTAATTCTTCTATTGTTTGAAAAGCCCCAAGGGTAGTGGCATCCAACTGTTCATCCTACCTATCATTCTTAGCAACTATATAATTATGGGTTTGTTTGTTTTTTGTAGATCTGAAAAATAAAGCTACCCCTCTCTTGCACAGACCCATACAGACAAAAACAGACCCACAACATAACCTTCCACACACCAATGCATGCACACATCTCCACAAAAACACCTCTTTTCGGCGGACTTTTTTTTTCCAATAGATATCATGCCAATTTTCCCCCTTTTTTGTTGAAAGGCAACTTTTTTTCCCCAAAAAATTCAGATGAAGGATCCAAATTGCATCCCAGGGTTTCTGCTGTTCTTCTTCTTCTTCTTCCACCTTCGACTTTGGAAGGACGGCTGCATCTGCTTGAGTTCACATCAGTACCTCCCAGTTTCCCTGAAGCAGATGGCATGGAATGAAAAAACAACCCACTGACAACAATACCCCATCATTATCCATGATGGGGTTGGCAAGAGAATGGAGAAGTTGAGGAAGATTACCAGGGACCCTTCCAACTCTGTTCTATTCTATTCTATTCTATTCTATTCTATTCTATTCTATTCTATTCTATTCTATTCTATTCTATTCCATTCCATTCCATTCCATTCCATTCCATTCCATTCCATTCCATTCTATTCTATTCTATTCTATTCTATTCTATTCTATTCTATTCTATTCTATTCTATTCTATTCTATTCCCTTCATCTCTTCTCTTCTCTTCCATTCCATTATTCTATTCTATTCTATTCTATTCTATTCTATTCTATTCTATTCTATTCTATTCTATTCTATTCCATTCCATTCCATTCCATTCTATTCCATTCTATTCTATTCTATTCTATTCTATTCTATTCTATTCTATTCTATTCTTTTTTATTATTATTATTATTAATTTTTATTCTAGAAAAAAAAACATTTATTTGACATACATTTAAAACAGACAAATGAACACACACACACACACACACACACACACACACATATATATATACATATATACATTTTACAGCGTATATTGAGCAATGGTTAAGTTTTTTTTCTTTATCTTTATCATTGACGTGATCTGCCTTGTTACAATAACTCCTTCGTTCTTTTAATGTTTTAATTTCTCTATATAGTTTTCTGTCTTCTGTCATTTCCATAACTTATCCAAATATCAGATATTACCTTTTCTTTAACCAATCATACCAAATGTGCCATATTTCATAATAGTCACTAACCTGTTTATTTTTTAACAATTTGGTTAGGCTATCCATCTCAGCACATTCATGTATTTTTTTAAAAAAAAATTATTGGTTTTTAAAAACAAACATAAACAAACAAAACATAAAAACATCAAGCTATCTTCCATAGGTATACAAACAGTGTGCCGGTTGGTTTACAAATTGTTTTGTGCTTCCATTTCGTAGTCTTCAATTACAATTACATTACATATAATCTCATATTGTCAATCAAGGATTAAACACCTTAGTATCATTATTAATCAATCATTTGACTATACTTTTATTCATTCATGTTTTACAAGATAACCATAATTTACTTAGTTTATTTTATAACAGTTCATATTATCATCCCAAATCTATCCTAAGATCATTTTGTAGATATAATAAGAAAGAAGTATATCTTTATATATTTATTATTTTCTAAGAGTCTACATATTTCATTACTGTACTTTATTGTCTAACCATTGATAGAAAAGATCCCAAATTTTATAAAATTGTTTATCCTCTTGTTCTCTAATTTCAAATGTCAATCTACTCATTTCAGTACATTCGAATATTTTCTTAATGATTTCCTCCTGTGATGGTATTTTCTCATTTTTCCAGTTTTTAGCAAATACAATCCTAGCCGGTGTTAATACATTTACAATCAGGTATTTCAAGTCTTTACTATATGTTTCAGGTAAAATTCCCAATAAAAATATTTCTGCTTTCAAGTCTATAGCAAAGAAACTTTGTAACACTGCCAACTAGAGGCTTGGAAATATTCTATTTCTCCTGTGACCAGACAAAGCTGAGAAAGAAAGAACTGAGACTCTTTCAAGGACATTGCTATTTGATAAGATAGAGGGAAGAGCATGGGAGAGTATTATTGCAGGTGCTCTTCTGGGTTTCTATCAACAGCTGGAGTCTGGTGTTGAAATGTAGGGGGGTGGGAGGTGATAAGTTTTTGGAGAAGATAGTTATAATAAGAGCCTTGGATAATTAAACAAAGTGCAGTGTGCCCTTTTTACTTTTCCTAAGTTGTGCTATCCCTCCTCACCAGCTTTATTGTATTTTTTAATCTTTTTTTTTTGTAATAACTATTTGGGGTTTTGGCTTTGTTAGAGCTTGTCTTTGTTTTTCTTTTTCTTTTTTTGGGGGGGGAAGTCCAATCTCTACATTTGCTTTTTATTTTAAAGAGAAAGTCTTAAAAGCCCTCCCCCCCTCTTTCCTAGTATTTTTGTTTTTTCATCTACCTTTTTGGTTTATTCTTATGCACTTTTTTCTATTTGAGACCTTTCAATTGGATTAAGGTGTTGAAGAACCTGAAGAATTTTTCCTTTTCCTTTTTTTTTCTTTTTCTTTTCTTAAGTCTTTTTTTTATCTAACTATTGATTGGATTAAGGTATACAAGAACCTGAAGAAATTTTGTCCTCCCTTTTTTTTCTTTCTTTATTATTATTATTATTATTGGGCTTCTTTTTTTACTATTTTTATTTTGAACTATAATTGGTTACTTCATCATTGGATTAAGGTTTAGAAGAACCTGAAGATTTTGAATTGCTTAAAATGAGTAGGAAATTTACAGCTCCTGGTTCTTCAACTTCTACTTCTGCCTCTCCACCATCTGGAGGACAACGTTCAATACAGACAATGTTAAAGCAAGAAAAAGAACAAGAAAAAGTGACTCTGCAGATGATTATGCAAGGAATTCAAAATATTCAAGCAAGATCAGAGAATATTGAAAAGACAATAGAGGACATTGAACAAAGAACAGAGAACATTGAACAAAGAACAGGGAAAAATGATGAAAAAGTGGAGAACATCCAACAAATGATGTTGAAGTATGATGAGAGATTCCAAAAAATTGAAGAAGAAGATAAACAAAGAGACAAGAAGATTGGAGATATTGATAATAGATTAACGGTGGTTGAACAAGATAAAAGTGGTATGTTGAGATGGGAGATGGATAGATCAGAATTCTATCTTAGATTCCAAAATGTAGAGGAAGAAAAAGGACAAAACCTAGCTGAGATAATGATAGAAATACTGGCTGAAGCTTTGGAAATAACTCAAGAGAAGATGATGGATGGAATAGATGAGGTTTATCGAGTTTTCACAAGATATGCGATGAGAAATAGCTTACCAAGAGAAGTTCACATTAGATTTACAAAGAAAGCCATTAAAACACAAATATTGCAAGTGGCAAAAGAGAAAACATTGAAATACAAAGACAAGGAGATTGTGGTCTTGAAACAAATACCCAGAAGAGCGAGAGACATGAGAAGAAAATACTGATTCCTGACTAAAATGCTACTTAAAAAGAGGTGAATTATAGATGGCTGATTCCAGAAGGTTTAATGTTCACATGGAAAGAACAGAGACATAGAATTGACTCAACTGAGAAAGCGGAATTATTTTATACAGAATTTTTTGGAAGGAAAGAGGAAGAGGCAGAAAAAGAGATCTCACTAATTGAATTCCAAGAGGACTTCCAAATGGCGACTGAAAAAGAAGAAGGTGCAGTAGGTGGAAAGGTGGAAGCCAAAGAACAATGTGAACTAAGATCTACGAGAGCTGCTAAACCTAACTATAAAATATAACCATGGCAGAGAAAAAATTGATTACAGTTAATATAAATGGACTTAACTCAGCCGTTAAAAGAAGGAAAACCTTTCATAAATTAGAGAAATTAAAATTTGATATAATCTTCCAACATGTGGTTGGTTATTCCCCTCCTCCTCCTCCTTCTGCTCCTCTTCCTCTTCCTCCTCTTCCCAAAAGATGACCCATCCTTTCGTCTCCTCCTCCTCCTCCTCCAACATGTGGTTGGTTCTTCTTCCTCCTCCTCCTCTTCCTCCCCTTCTTCTTCTTCCTCCTTCTCCTCCTCCTCTTCCTCTCCACTTTAATTAGCCAACAATGTAGCAAAAATGTGTGGTGGGTTGTTCATTTTCTCAAGCAACCTGGGCTCCATTTACACAATTTGTAGGTTTTCCTGTTCTCTATACATAATCTCTTCAACAAAATTGCAAGTTGTGTATATACAGCCAATTAATATTTGATGAGGGCACTGTAACCAATTTTTGATTTGTAATTGCAATTAGAATTGTGGTTCATTCCAGTTGGAGTTTTCTGCATAAAAATAAGATTTTTAAAATGATGAAGTGGACAGTTACTAGATTTGCAAAGTCCAATGGATTCCAAAATAGCGTAAAAGAGCAGGCAGAGCTAAGGGATGGACTCAAAAGGATGTTTATATGTACAGGAGTTTTGCTGCTTGTTCTTGAGACACCGTCATCTACTTTGGTATATGAGAGTGACTGAGGGAGTCCTTGATGTTCCCTGAGCTTGGTTGTTTTCTTGAAGACATCTCATTACCCAACTAGGGAACATCATCAGTGCTAGAAAGGAGTGTGGTTTGTAAATGGAAGAGAAAGGAGAGGAGGAGGAGGAGGAGGGAGGAGGAGGAGGAGGAGGAGGAGGAGGAGGAGGAGGAGGAGGAGGAGGAGGAGGAGGAGGAGGAGGAGGAGGAGGAGGAGGAAGGGGGGGAGGAGGATTGTGCTCCTCTGAGCTTGGTTGTTTCCTTGCAGATGTCTCATTATCCAGCTAGGGAACCTCATCAGTGCTAGAAGTGAGTGAGGTTTGTGGAGAAGAGGAGGAGGAGGAGGAGGAGGAGGAGAAGGAAGAAGAAGAAGAAGAAGAAGAAGAAGAAGAAGAAGAAGAAGAAGAAGAAGAAGAAGAAGAAGAAGAAGAAGAAGAAGAAGAAGAAGAAGAAGAAGAAGAAGAAGAAGAAGAAGAAGAAGAAGAGGAGAGGAGGAGGGGGAGGAGGAGGGGAGGAGGAGGAGGAGGAGGAGGAGAGGAGGAGGAGGAGGAGGAGGAGGAGGAGGAGGAGGAGGAGGAGGAGGAGGAGGAGGAGGAGGAGGACTGTGTGGTCTCCTTGGTGCTCTATGAACGTTGTAGTCTTCCTGTATATGTTTCATTACCAAACTAGGTAACATCATAAATGCACCCATCTATTTTTATCATTTTGAAGGGAGTAGGTTATGGGGAATGGAGGAGAAGGGGAGAGGAGGAGGAGGAGGAGGAGGAGGAGGAGGAGGAGGAGGAGGAGGAGGAGGAGGAGGGGAGGAGGAGGAGGAGGAGGAGGAGGAGGAGGAGGAGGAGGAGGAGGAGGAAGGACAATGACTGTGGGATCCTTGGTGCTCTCCAAACTTGGTTGTTTTCTTGAAAACATCTCATTAACCAACTAGGGAACATCATCGGAGCTAAAAGGGAGTGGGTTTTGAGGAATGGAGAAGAGGAGAGGAGGAGGAGAAGGAGAAGAAAGAGGAGGATTATTGATGTTCTCTTGAGCTTGGTTGTTTCCTTCCAGACATTTCATTACCCAACTAGTGTGTGTTCATAGCCCATCAAGGTGATGTCTGGCAAGAGAGAACAAGTTCTAATCCAGCCCCATGACCAAGTCATAAATCTTCATACCATCCCAAACTAGTTTTTGCTTGGTGGAATTGCGATGTACATTTGTTCATTTAGGCATCTTCATGGCTAGTTACAAAGACCTTCTCCTATACTGCCTTTCCTGGAGCTTTTAAGGATTGCAAAGTTTGAACAATGGGGGAGGGAAGCTTCAGTGGAATGGAAAAGACATAGAAGAAAACGATGTGCCAAGATTCCCCATTGCTCCTTTACTAAAGTAAGCTGAAGGGCCGTCATCAAGAGACCAGCTCATGAAAACCAAAATATTCCAAGCTCTTCCTGAGAAAGAAAACTCTAAGAATCTCTTCCAGAGGAAAAGAAAACTTTTGATCATGTGCAAAACAGATGGGAAGATGGAACGTGTGCGGTGGCTTCTCACTTTAACTGGGTGTCTATGTTTTAGAATTGTTGCTTGGGGGTGGGGTGAGCATATTTTTAGATTTGGGATATCCCAATTCTCTCACACTTCTCTCCCTTTCATCTGTGACTCCAAACTGACTGTCAAAATTGGGGGAGAAGGGGGAGGCGGCCCGGATGCTTGTTTTCCGTTTGCACAATTTTCCAACAGCTTTCCACCTACCTAATTGCTCACGCTTCCCAATCAAAAAGTTTTTATTAACACTCCCCCCACCCAGGAATTCAATAACCTAGAATAACAGAGTTGGGAGGGACCTTGAGGTCTTCTAATCCAACCCCCTGCTTAGGTAGGAAACCCAGTATACCACTTCAAACAAATGGTTGTCCAATCTTATCTTAAAAACTTCCAGTGTTGGAGAAGTCACAAGTTCTGGAGGCAAGTTGTTCCACTGATTAATTGTTCTAACTGTCAAGAAGTTTCTCCTTAGTTCTAAGTTGCCTTTCTCCTTGATTAATTTATTCATTGCTTCTTGTCCTGCCTTCAGGTGCTTTGGAGAATAGCTTGACTCCCTCTTCTTTGTGGCAGCCCCTGAGATATTGGAAGACTGCTATCATGTTCTTTTCATTAAACTAGACATACCCAGTTCCAGCAACCATCCTTTATATGTTGGAAGTAAATGATGTTGTATTCTTCCCTGTGGAGAGAGGGCTGTTCAGTTTGGACATAGATGGCCTCTTTAACCCTTCTTTCAACCAGTCATCCTCTCTGTCCTAAGGGTGGACTTTGTTGTCTTCAAAAGAGTACATTGGGGAAACAAAACAACCACTTCATAAACGCATGACACAACATAGGAGAACAAACCTATCAGGTCTAGATTCAGCACTCCATCTACATTTAAAAGAGAAAGGCCACTCTTTTTAAGACAACAAAGTCCACATTTTGGACAGAGAGGATTGCTGGTTTGAAAGAGGGGTCAGAGAGGCCATCTGTGTCAAAATTGAGCAGCCCTCTCTCAACACAGAGGGGAGGGAATATGACATCATCTAGTTCAATCTATAACATAGTCCTTTTATCAGTTCCAAGAAAGCTCCACACCCATTTGCACCACTCAGGTGACCCTAAGGGCACAGATAAACCTCCAGGTGACCTCAACAACCTGCCAAAAGAATGCAAATGACCAGTTGTTTGCAAGGAGTATAAATCCTTCCATTCCCCCACCATCCAGAGCTGAAGAAGCTTCTTGGGTGAGAAATGAAAAGTCTTCAAAGAAAAACCAGAAAGTCCAGTTGCCTCTTGAAAAAAAAAAAAACATCTTTGGGATAACCCTGACCTGGATGACAGAGAATCTCCATAGACCCCCCAGTGATGGAGCACCCACAACTTCTGGAGGCAAGGAGTTCCACTGATTAATTGTCCTCACTGTTAGGAATTTTCTCCTTATCTCTAGGTTGCTTCTCTCCTTGATTAGTTTCCATCCATTGCTTCACATCTGGCCTTCTGTTGCTTTGGAAAATAGAAACATGGAATGGTACTCATGGATTGAGTTGGGTTTCTACGGAAATTGAATGAATATACATAGAAAACTCACGGTAGAAAAAGGACCCAGTGGTTCTTCAAGTCTGCCCTTTGAGGTTTTGGAGTTTTTTTGTTTTCTTTACAACTTATTGATTTATTTATTATTTTTATATTTTCATCATTTTTTATTTAATTGTTTATTTTTTTTTCATTAATAAAGTATGATACATGAATAAATGATGCATATTGCAAGTAATAAATGTATAAAGAACCCACAAGCCCTAGTAAAGCATTTTTGTAGGAATCCAATCTGATAGAAAGCCTCTGCTCAGCTTCTCGGGGATTGGGACAATTTATTTAAACTGATCTAATTTGTAACCTCATCCCTTATCATAGCAGAGATATGAATATACTGGGCATCCCTTTAGTCACAGCTGTGCACTAGGCAAACCTCAAAAAAAAAAAAAAAAAAGCACCCCAGGAAATCAGTTACAAAATAGGCCACATCTCTCTTTTCGTATGAGTATCTTTTGATCTATGGCTACCTTGGTGAATTTTATTAACGATACGCTCCTTTCTGACCTGTGTAACTCAGCAGTATTTTTCTAGCAGATGTTGGAATGGAACTGCACAGCCTTTCATTTTCTCTTCTCTTCCCACCCCGCTCTCAACCACCCCCAAATCCCTGGAGATTTATTTCCATGGCGGTTCAGTTTATCACCCATCCAGGCTGCGACATCAGATGATCAGTTACTGCAAAAAGTGAGGCGGAATATCTAGCGTTCATCAAAGCCGAGCCTTCACATTCTTCGTTCCCCCAATTCCTCATCCCTCTGAACTTTGCTGACGTGACGTTTTCCCCCGGCATCCGATGCTCGAGTCTCGGCCCGCGCTGTGTCCTCATTCTGAGGACTCGTGGAGGAAAGACAGAGAGCGCCGTTTTTCATTTTAACAGCCCAATCAACGTCTGCTGGTTCTGTAAGAGTGTGAGCAACCTTACAAGTTCCAGCAAGGCTCGCAATTGGAAAGAGCTCACAATAGGGAGGAAAAGAGGGGGGGTGCGATGGCTTAAAGTGGTTAAAGATGCAGAGCTTGTCAGCTGGAAAGCCGGGTTCAAGACCTGAGCACTGTGCGACAGGGTGAGTGTTGCGGTTCGCCGGCAGTCTGTGCAGAGGGCAGCGGAATCAGACAGTGGGGAAGAACGGGGATGAGTCCAGGAGTCTGGAGAGGACTCAGACGAGGATCCTGGGTCTAATGCAGAGATAGGGCCAGGACCATCTGGGAGTGGGGTGCTACCTCCAGAGTCTTTGGAGGACCCAGGGGAGCCTGTTCCCGGTGTGCGTGTGTACAGAGCAGCTAGAAGGCGAGAGCAGCTGAAACAAGAGGGGCAACTTGGGAGTAAGGCTGGGAGATGATTGCCCATCCCATAAAGTATAAAGGATAGGCCAAGATGATGAAACCTTTGCAGGAAGCAAAGTCGTTCGTTCGGTTCAGATTCATTCTTGAAGCTCTTTGTACTTCGGTTGTTGTTGTTTTTTTTCTAGTTCATTTGACACTTCTGTTATTGGCAGCCCTTCACAGGAAAGCAAGGTGGGTGCTTATCTCGAGGGACGGTTTGAGATTCATTACCAGTTGGGAATGAAAATAATTCCCAGCATTGCAATAAAACAAGACTTGTTTTTAAAATAAGTATGTGTATAATTACGGTCTCGGAAGCCTTGGTCAGAACAACGAGCTCCTGTTCTTTGTTTCAGCTCCTGCCTGTTTACCATTTTGAAAACATGCAAATGCAAGTAGACAAATAGGCATCACTTCGGTGAAAGGAAGCAGCTTTCTGTGAGCCTCAGTCATGGTGGTCACACAACCCTGGAAATATTTTTGGATAAAGCTGGCTCTCTTGGCTAAGAAATGGAGATGAGCCCGCATCCCTAGGAGTCAGGCATGACTGGAAGGAGAAAACCTCTATCTTTATCTAGGGAGGAAAAAGGAGAGGGGACGCCCAGAATTGTAGATTTTGAAGGCATCTTGGAGCTTAGGGTTCAGCTTTTCAATTCAGAAAATACCCAACTTAATACAGAATAACAGAATTGGAAGGGAGCTTGGAGGTCTTCTAGTCCACAAATGCTGATGGGGGCAAGCCACTAGAAGAGCAAACTGACAGCAAACCCTATTTCTTATTAGCACTGATGATGTCACCTAGTGACATCAAACAACCAAGCTTAAGAGCCCCAATGACGGCTCATTTCAACCTTGAGTTGCAAACCTTCTCCTTTATTGAGTGCTGTCTAACAAAATGAAATTCAATGGTGAAAAAAGTAACGTTCTACATTTAGGTAAGAAAAACAAAATGCACAGGTACAGTTTAGGTGGTACCTGGCTCAATAGTAGCAACTGGGAGAGGGATCACGGAGTCCTAGTGGACAATCCCTTAAATGTGAGCCAGCCGTGTGCTGCAGCTGCCAAAAAAGCCAACACAGTTCTAAGCTGCATTGACAGAGGGATAGAATCAAGACCACGTGAAGTGTTAATACCGCTTTATAAGTCCACTCTTGGAACCCTGCATCCAGTTTTGGTCACCACAATATAAAAAAAGATGTTGAGACTCTGGAAAGAGTGCAGAGAAGAGCAACAAAGATGATTAGGGGGCTGGAGGCTAAAACATATACAGTATATAGAACAATTGCTGGAATTGGGTTTGTCTAGTGTGTTGAAAAGAAGGACTAGGGGTGACACGAAAGCAGTGTTCCTATATCTCAGGGGCTGACACAAAGAAGAGGGAGTCAAGCTATTCTTCAAAGTACCAGAAAGCAAGATAAGAAGCAACCTAGAATTAAGGAGAAATTTCCTGACAGGGAGAAAAATTAATCAGCAAAACAACCTGCTTCCAGAAGTTGTGAATCCTCCAACACTGAAAGTTTTTAAGAAGAGATTGGATAACCATTTTTCTGAAATGGTATAGGGTTTCCTGCTTAAGCAGGAGGTTGGACTAGAAGATCTCCAAGGTCCCTTCCAACTATTCTATTCTATTCTTCATTCTAATATTCTATTCTATTCTATTCTATTCTATTCTATTCTATTCTATTCTATTCTATTCTATTCTATTCTATTCTATTCTATTCCATTCCATTCCATTCCATGCTATTCTATTCTATTCTATTCTATTCTATTCTATTCTATTCTATTCTATTCTATTCTATTCTATTCTATTCTATTCTATTCTATCCTATCCTATCCTATTCATTCCATTCTATTCTACTCTAGTTAGTTTAGTCTAGTCTAGTCTAGTCTATTCATATGACAACATGCTTTTAAGAGATCTTGATATCCTGGGGGATAGTGCCTCCCACTGGAAAAAGTTTCAGAGCTACCTAACAGTGGGGGGGTGGGGAGGGGAGAGACAGAATGAGAGAGAAGAGAGAGGGAGAGAGAGAGACAATGAGAGAGGGAGAGGGAGAGAATGAGAGGAGAGAGGGAGAATGAGAGAGAGAGAGAGAGAGAATGAGAGGAGAAGGAGGGAGAGAGAGAGAGAGAGAGAGAGAGAGAGAGAGAGAGAGAGAGAGAGAGAGAGCTGAGGATCTGGGAAAGGATGTGTGCAAGGCAATGATTCAGTATTCAGGCCAATCTTCCTGAGTCAAAAGGAGTTTCTGAGTGAGCGAATTGAACACACGAGAGCAGGAGAGATAGGCTGGTTGACTTATCTCCCAGCTGCAGTCCTCACTTAACTCAACGGTTGCTTTGCTAATCTCTGTTTCACCAGCCTTAATGTCACAGAATGAGGATAAAGCTGAAGGAGAGAAGGCCAGGCAGGATTCCTGACGCACATTCTCCGATTTAATCCTGCAGTTTCCCATTGTCCAGCTGTCCAATCCGAGGAGGTGCGGATGCAAGGATGGGATTATTATTTTTATGAATCTGACTTTGTAAGGCAGGGAAGGATTTTTGAAAAACAAGCCCCGTTTCTCGTCCTTCCCAAAGGAGGGTTTGGTTAGTCCTCCAAAAGCATTCAGAAGTTCACTGCAATGATGCAGGAATAGCCCACTTGTCTCCAACCTTCACCAACCAGGTTCCAAGAACACCTGATGACTTCTATGCCTCAGATCAGGGGTCTGCAACCGTAAACACTCAAAGATCTGTTTGCACCTGTTTCCCACAGAAAAGAAAACACTAGGAGCCACAAAACCTTTTTGACAGCTAAAATGAAGATAACACTGCCTATATCATTTTTTAACCTTTATGCTATGTATAAAAACTATAGTGTCTGTCTCTCTTTCTCTGTCTCTGTCTCTTTCTCTCTGTGTCTCTCTTTATGTCTCTTTCTCTCTCTGTGTGTGTCTCTCTGTCTCTCTCTCTCTGTCTCTCTGTATCTCTCTCTCTCTCTGTCTCTCTCTCTCTGTGTGGCTCTCTCTCTTTCTTTCTCTCTCTCTCTCTTTCTATCTGTGTGTCTCTCTCTCTTTTTCTCTATCTCTGTATCTCTCTGTCTCTGTCTCTCTCTTCCTCTCTCTCTGTCTCTCTTTCTGTCTTTCTCTCTCTCTGTGTGTGTGTGTCTGTCTCTCTCTCTCTCTCTTTCTCTTTCTCACTCTCTCTATCTCTCTATCTCTCTGTGTCTCTCTTTCTCTGTCTATGTCTGTCTCTTTCTCTCTGTGTCTCTCTTTATGTCTCTTTCTCTCTGTGTGTGTGTCTCTCTGTCTCTGTCTCTGTCTCTGTCTCTCTCTCTCTCTCTCTCTCTGTGTGTGTGTGTGTGTCTCTCTGTGTGTCTCTCTCTCTCTTTCTTTCTCTCTGTCTCTCTCTTTCTATCTGTGTGTCTCTCTTTCTTTTTCTCTATCTTTGTATCTCTCTCTCTGTCTCTCTCTTCCTCTCTCTCTCTCTTTCTGTCTTTCTCTCTCTCTCTGTGTGTGTGTCTCTGTGTCTCTCTCTTTCTCTCTCTTTCTCTTTCTCACTCTCTCTATCTCTGTATCTCTCTGTGTGTCTCTCTCTTTCTCTCTGACACCACTGCTGTTGCCAGGGGCGAGTGGGGCAAGGTCGCATTGTGGCTCCGCATCGTAATGGGCTCCAGGAGGAGGAGGTCTCCCCCATTGTAAAGGACACTAAATTGCACTGCGCTACGCAAGGCACTGCGAGAGCAGTGGGCAGACCATGGAGATAGCAACAGCTGCAAGCCAGAAGCGGTTTACAGCTCAGAGCCCAAAGGGGTGGGAAGTGAGGGCTGCCTTAAGCGCAAATGTGCCGTAACGAAGGCGGAATGCTGTTGCCACACAAATGCAAGTACAGGGGCGCTTCACTCCCACTCTGGAAAATAGAGCGAGCCTCCATCCCCTGCCATCACCCTTACCTTATCAGGCCAGGCGAGGAGTGACTGGGAGGGCAGGGGCTGGGCCAACCAGTGGGGGGAATCAGCCAAAAGGGAGCCACAGCAGAGGGCCGAAAGAGCCACATGCGGCTCTAGAGCCGTGGTGTCAGGTTCTGGCACACGGCCGAAAGAAAGCACAACAGCCACAACAGGATTTGATGTAAGCAGTTTATCTTCCTCCGGAGTGTGCCGGCACTTAACTGACCAGCTGCTAAACAATGCAAACTAGCAGGGATTAAAGTCAGGGCTAATCACTTAGCCCGCCCCTCCACCTTTATTTACCCGATTTGCTTCGCCCCAACCATCCCGACTGGCACACACCAGCAGCAGGTGCGGATGGCTGGGGTCTTGGAGACCGAGGACTCAGATGAGGGGCCTGCATGTGATACAGGGATGGAGCCAGGACCATCTGGGAGTGGAGTGCTTCCTTCAGAGATTGTGACGGTTGGCAGCATCGATGAAGAGGTCCCCGAGGAGCCTGTGCCCAGTGTGCATGTGCACAGGGCTTCTCAAAGGAAAAAGCAGCTGCAGCAGCACAGGCGACTTAGGAGTAAGGCTGCAAGGTGATGGCCTCTCCCTTAAGGGATAAAAGCCAGCTGAGAAACTGGAGTTCTTTGCAGGAAGCAAAGAAAATTTTGCATCCAAGCCTTGTGGAAGTTTGGACTCTCTTAGTTTGTTTTTGGGGACTCTTTGTGTTTGAAATATTTCTTAGCAATTTTATCTAGTGTTCTTGGCAGCCTTGCACAACCTTGGCAAAACTCATTCTTATCAGAGACAATTAGTTGAAACAGCCTTTTAACCGTGAAGGAATGGAATTCGTAAAAAATCATTAAAAGGTTTTGCTGTTACCTCTGTTTCGTGTTTGTTTCTTTGGAACAAGGTTTGGGTCAGAACAGTTATTCTTCCCAAGAGGAAGTAGGTATTCTCCCCCAGCTGTTGGTCCTAGCCACAGGCTTTCCCTGCCCCCAGTGGATTGCACGCCCTGGGCCCACCATGCCTCCCAATCAGCTGTTTCACGGCGACTTTGGGATTTCTTTCTCAGCTCTTCTGCCATCGCTCGAGGCAAGCCTGCATGCTCGCGGCAGCTAAACGATCGGGAGTCATGGGGCTTCGTAGCAATGTCCACAGCCCGTCCACCCCCGAATTGCAGCCCACGGATGATGTCAGGCTGACACGTGGGTTGCAGACCCTTGCCTCAGATGATGCTTCATCAGAGGTAGTACGGCCACAATCAATCCCCAGAATTCTGTTGCTAAAACAAGATGGTTTACAATTTTACATTTTACAACCTTTCTTGCCACAGTTGTTAAGTGTTAATTACATGGGTTAAGTTAGCCAGATGGTTGTTAAGTGAATCTGACTTCCTGTTCTGATCCACGCCCTTTCCCAACAAATCAAACACAATCCAAAAGGAACAGAAACCTTGTAAGGCTTTCACAAAATAATTAGCTGCGATAAACACAAGCCTTGCCAAACTGTGTGAGACTTGCCAAAAGAAAACAGACAAGAACTAATTTGCAAAATAAGAATCTTCAAATACAAACTCAGGATACGAGAATGTCCACAAGGCTGTAGTTTCAAAACATCTTTGCCTTCTGCAAAGTACGTTCCTTTCACAGCTGCAGTGGTGGTATTCGAGCGGTTCTACCCAGTTCTGGAGAGCTGGTAGCGGCGATGAGCAGCGGAGACAGAACCGGTTCTCTTCACTGCTCTGTGTTTGGCCCATCTGTCCACCCGGACTCCCATACTCACTGTTATGGCCAGAATTTGAAGCGCAGCTGCTTTGCGCGCCACAAAATAGTGCCGCGCGGCAGCTGCTGCAGTGACCAGCATTGTGCAGGCTTTCGGGAGGTGATTTAGAACACCTCTGCGCCTGCGCGAATGCCTTTGTGCCTGTGCAAAGTGTGCATTTGGCACGCACATGCATGCAAAGTGTGTGCACGCATGCAAAGTGTGCCCACCAAGCCACGCCCACTGAACCAGTGGCAATTTTATTTGAGTACCACCACTGCATAGCTGGCTTTTATCTTCTTGAAGGAGGGGCCATTACCTTGCAGCCTTACTCCTGAGTCACCCATGCTGTTGTAACTGCTCTTTCCTACGAGCAGCCCTGCATGCATGTGTACTTGGCACAGGCTCCTCGGGAACCTCCTCATCGCTGCTGCCAGCTCCCACAATCTCTGAAGGCAGCAATCCACTTCCTAATGGTCCTGGCCCCTCATCTGAGTCCTCGCTCTGTGCAGCTGTCCGCACCTGTTGCCGGCTAACCACAACACTTCCCTATTGATTTTGTTATGGGATCACATGATCCCCTGGAACCCTGTGTCTGTCATAAATGGGAATCATTTGCCAAAACAGCCGAAGTTGATCATGTGACCATGAGGAGGCTGCAACAATCGTGTGATATATATACGGTCACTTTTCTCAGTCCTGTGTACCTTTGAATGGTCAACAAGTAAATTGTTGTAAGTCAAGGACTTCCTGTGTCTGTTAGCATTTTTGGTTAGTGTGTGTTGTGGATGCTTTTGTGAAAGCTTCTACCTCGAACATTAGGTTCTTAATTTTTTTCCCTTCCATTTTGTCCTGCCTCAAGTCGAGTTTGCAATTCGCATTGCTTGGATTGTGATGAAAATGAGCGACGTGATAGCCAAAGAATTTTTTTTTTCAACCTGATTCATTAAAAAAACCCAAAAAAAACGATGAGAGGCAGGGAAGAACCAGAGAATTAGAAATGAGTGAAAGATGGAGTGGGAGGGGAGCCAAGATTTGGAGACTTAGAAGGTGATGAAAATGAAGTACTGAAAAGTCCAAATTATTTTAGTCAGAAATACTGTTGGGCAAAATGAGCATTTCAGCCAGTGTTTCTATACATTTAAATCAGACCAATTCAACAAACCGTTTTCAGGATCTTTTCTCACCTGGTAGTAAAATCTCTCCTCTTCTCTCCTCTCCCTTCCCTCCCTGCCCTTCCCATTTCGTATCTTCTCTTCTCTTCTTTCCCTCCCCCTTCCATTCCTTCTCTTTTCTTCTTCTCCTTTCCCTCCCTGCCCCTTTCTTCTCTTCTCTCCTCTCCCTTCCCCTTTTCTCCTGGCCCCTTCCATTCATTCTCTTCTTTCCCCTTCCATTCCTTCTCCTCTTTTCTTCTTTTCCCTTCCCTCCCTTCTTTCCTCTCCTCTCCTCCCTTCTCCTTTCCTCCCTGCCCCTTCCACTCCTTCTCTTCTCTCCCTGCCCTTTACATTCCTTTTCTTCTTTCTCTTCCCCGTCCATTCCTTTTCTTTTCTTCTTCTTCCTTCCCTCCTCCTTCCTTCTCTTCTCCTCTCCCTTCCTCTTCTCTCCCGGCCCCTTCCATTCCTTCTCTTCTTCTCCCTTCCCTCCCCACTCCTTCCTTTTCTCCTCTCCTCTTTCTCCTCTCCTTCCGCCTCTTTTCCACTTCTCTCCCCTCCCCTTCCCTCCCTTCCTCCTTTCTCTAAGTGCCTTATAGTGTCTGAAAAAATGACACGAAGAAGCTACGATTAAAGTGTCCATCATTTTGCTCCATCATTGACCCCAAACCATAACCAAGCAGCAGCTGAATATATTTCACCTTCCTCATAATTCCACATACATCCCTTGGATTTTTGTTTTTAATTACTTTTGATTATCTGCAACAAACCTGCGTCACCTCGCTTCTGCAGAAAAAAAAAATGCTCCTGAATATTTTCTTTCTTTCACCCTTCCAAATCCTTTCTTATCTAAGGCATTGAGAATGCAAATGCTTCTGTTTTCCCATTCCTTGCTCTTGAGTTACTTTAAAAGAGCACCAGATCCCACACAGACCTACCTTCTCTGTCGACTCATTTGAGAAAACAGTCTCTCACATATTTTTGGAGGAATTCCATCCCCACTGAAGGATGCCAGAACCAAATTCTCAAAAGGCAGGTAACACATGTTGCTATTTGATACGGTCTACAATAAAATCTAAGCAATAAGAAAAAAAACAACCCACAAGTGTTTACGTTGGACTCAATGAAGGGACCTGTGGAGTAGTTAAACAAGGTTTTACTACTGCAGCTGCCAAAAAAAGCCAACACAGTTCTAGGCTGCATAAAGAGAGGGATAGAGTCAAGCTCACATGAAGTGTTAATACCACTTTATAAGGCCTTAGTAAGGGCACACTTGGAATCCAGTTTTGGCCACCACAATGTAAAAAAGATGTTGAGACTCTAGAAAGAATGCAGAGAAGAGCAACAAGGATGATTAGGGGACTGGAGGCTAAAACATATAAAGCACAGTTGCTGGAATTGGGTATGTCTAGTATGATGAAAAGAAGGACTAGGGGAGACAGGATAGCAGTCTTTCAATATCTCAAGGGCTTCCACAAAGAAGAGGCAGGGGTGGGATTCAGCTGGTTCAGGATGGCTTGGGTGAACCGAATGTGAAATTTACATCTAGTTCACCGAACCAGTAGTGAACCGGCTGGCTGGCCCCGCCCACCCCTACCAGGAGTCTTCACATGGCCCATTTGGGATACAGGGTTTGCGCGGAGGAGGGCAAAAAATGGCCCTCCTGGGGGTTTTGAGAGCCAGCCTATTTCTGGCTCTCGGAGAGCCTCCAGAACCTGAGGGAGGCTGTTTTTACCCTTCCAGAGGCCCAAGGGAAGCCTCCAGACTCTGGGGAAGGCAAAATATGGCCCTCCCAGAAATTCTTGTAGACCATACCCCCATGGCCATGTCCACCCAACAATCAGGCAGAGAACCAGTAGCTGGGATATGTGAATCCCACCCCTGTTGTCAAGTTACTGTCCAAAGCAGGAGTCGCCAACCTTTTGGACCTCAGGGACAACCAAACTCATAATTTTAAATCCTGCGGATCAAAGACCCTGGGAAAATCCCCCAAAAAGTCTGCAGGGAAATTATTCACCCTGTTTTCCTACTGATCAATCCTTCTTTATTTGGGATTGCAGGATACTGTCTCCAGCTCCGTTCTCAGGGAGGTAGGAGAGAAAGACAGACAGAAAGACCCTTTTGTCTTTATGCAAGGAACGCAGCAGAAGCAGCGAAAGTATTTCTTTCTGTCCCACAAACTCTGTCAGAAATGAGTCTTGTGACACTTGCCACGCCGGCACAGCCTTTTGGAGCAGGATGCCTATATGTGATTTACGCGCTCATTTTTTCAGATTCAGAATTCTTTTGTTGCTACCACTTGACTTCCAGTAAAAGATATCTATTCTCTAATTAATGGAGTCTAAGTATTTCTTTCTTGGATTTTGAATGGAGCACCATCTGACATTATTCTGAATCTCCACTTTATCAGACCACCCAGAGAATTAATAAATTTTCTTCCGAGGGGGTCTGAACACAATGTCTAATCCAGCCAGTGACCAAGACCTGGGAGCGACTGGAGGACCAGATTCCCTGCTGTTAGAGGCAGCAGGGGAAGCCGACTTGTTCGCAGAATTAAGTCTTGGCAAAAAACCAGCTGTAAAACCTAAATGGTCCCTGGGAGTCGGCTGGAAAGATCCTGAGGAAAAGCCTCCTCCGGGAGTGACTACTACCCATCGGCGTGGAAGAGAAGAGCCATGGCAAGAGAAGGAAAGGAAGAATTTTTTACTAACTCAAGCTCTGCATTTTCTAAATGAAGCTGTCGGAGAAACTCAGACTGATCAAAGGTATGAGGGGGAAGAGGGGGAGGCAGCCCCAGCCAGAAGAATCAGAAGCAGCCACCCCCATAAATCAACCTGGGTCAACACAACAGGCAGCAGCAGCCCAGGGCCCCCAGGCAGGGGGAGTAATTGCCAGAAGGCATAGAACTCCAAAGGTGCCTCCGTTGGAAGTAAAATATGGGGGGATCCCAAGGAGTTAGGATTCTTCCTGGCACAAGTCTGGAGCCATATGGAGGAATATGGAGAGGATTTTTCCTTGGAAGCAGCCAAAGTTAGATGTATTAGATGTGTTCTTGAGGGGACAGCTGCAAAGTGGATGATGACTTTGCATAATGATAATGCCCCCCAGCTGATGAATTATGACCTGTTCATGACTGCGCTGCGGGCCAGGTTTGAAGACCCACTTGCTGAATGTAAGGCCAGAATTAGGAGGAAGACCATAAATCAGGGGCAGAGATCAGTGGCCGATTACACCCAGGAATTCAGAGAGCTGGCATGTCATATTCGAGGCTGGTCCCAGGGAACACTGACAGAAGCTTTTAAAGATGGGTTGAATGAAGATGTTTATCAAAGCTGTACTGCCAGAAGAGACCCCAGTGAGCTGCAGCTGTGGTACGTGCTGGCAGCAGAGGTGGAAATTGATCTGACCCGAAACAGATGCCAGGGGGGGGCTTGGTTGGAGCAAGTCCTCCCCCACCAGCCCTTGAGAAACCTTAAAACCTCAAAATGGAGGGATGGCGGCAAAACCCAAAACCACTGCATGCTTCCAATGTGGGAAGGAAGGTCACCAGGCTGCAGACTGCCATGCCAAGCTAGAGCCAAACGGGCCGCCAGGAGGAGGAGGAAGAAAACCTGAAAAAAACCCAGCAAAGCCTCATGAAATGGTGCTTAAAACGGAGGAGGTTGTAGAGATCGCCCCTCCAAAAGGAGAGGAGCTGGGAATTCCAACCTCTTCTGAAGAGAGTGAATCCGAATCGGAAGACGACTTACTGGTAAGTCCAAACAAGGGCCCTATGACCATTCCAGTGAGATTAAGGGTTCCCACGTTGGGAGCCAAAGGGGAAATGTTGGCCTTGTTAGACTCTGGGTGCACAAGGTGCGTAATCAGCTCGGAGGTAGTAGAGAAAATGGGCTTAAGGCTAAAGACTTTAAAAATGCCCATAGCCTTTTGCCAACTGGATGGATCGGTAGCTGGGGTTGGCCCTGCACATTTAATAATGGAACCAGCAGAAATGATGATGGGGAAACATAGAGAGATTTTGTGTTTTATTGTGGCTCCTGGGATGGAGCGCCCCCTAATACTGGGGTTGCCCTGGCTCCGGAAATGGAAACCCCACATCGACTGGAGGAGGGGATCACTGTGCATACGTACTGACCAACCCCCCAGAAGGAGAGGGGCAATCTCAACTGAAACCCAAGAATCCCACAGAGCTGGCCTCCACTGGCACTGAGAATCTGAGGGGGGAAGAGAAAATTCCAGAGGAATATTGGGAATTAAAAGGAGGTATTCAGTGAGAAGGCCTCGGACGAGCCCCCCCCACCATCGCTCAACAGATTGCAGTATTTAAATTTTGCTAGGAATGAAACTCCCAAAACTGAAACTGTACTCGATGACACCGCAGGAGCTAGAAGAGCTGTGGTCATTTATTGAAAAAAAAATTGGAACGTGGTTTCATCCAACCTGCTAGGCCCCAAGTAGTGGCCCCAGTATTCCGTGAGAAGAAAGATGGCTCGCTGTGTTTATATGTTGACTATAGAAACCTCAACGCCATTTCGGTGGAGAACATGTACCCCCCTCCCCTTGATGAAGGACATGTTGGCCCACTTGGCCAAAGGGAAAAATTTTTACGAAACTCAACCTGAGAGAAGCATACTACCGAGTTCGAATTAAGGAAGGGGATGAATGGAAAACTGCTTTTAACTGCCCAATGGGCTGTTTCCAATTCAATGTTTTTCTGTTTGGCCTACAGGGGGCCCCTGCAGTATTCATGCAAATGATAAATCAGGTGTTACATGAACATTTATGCAAGGGGGTGTTGGTTTATCTTGATATTCTTATCTACATGGAGACTCATGATGAACATGTGAAACTAGTGCGGTCAGTTCTGGAAAAACTTTGAGCTGCTGAACTGTATGCAAAGTTGTCCAAGTGTGAATTCCACCAGGAAAAAAATTGACTACTTAGGCTATCACATATCACATGATGACATAGAAATTGATCTGGGGAAAGTTCATGCCATTTTGGAATGGGCCCCTCCCCGCACCAGGAAACAACTTCAAAGTTTCTTGGGATTTGCTAAGTTTTACCATCAATTTATCCCTGCTTTTGCGAAGATTGCAATGCCTATCACAAATCTCCTAAAAACCAAAGGGGAGGTGAAACCGAAGCCTAGTAAACTACTGGAGTGGTCCATGGAGTGCCAAGCGGCTTTTGAGAAGCTGAAACAACTGTTTGCTGCTGAACCAGTACTCAAGCACCCAGACATGGACGCCCCTTTTGTAATCCAAGCTGATGCGAGTGACATAGCAGTAGGGGCAGTGTTACTACAAGCAAACAGGACGGGGACTCTGCAACCGTGTGCATATATTTCCCATAAACTAACTGAAACCGAAAGAAGATGGGCCATTTGGGAAAAAGAAGCTTTTGCAGTTCGCTGGGCTCTGTTAACCTGGAGGCATTTCCTAGAAGGGGCAAAACACCCATTTCAGGTGTGGACAGATTATAAAAATTTGGAGGCTTTGAAAACACCCCAGAAGCTGTCTCCCAAGCAAGTTTGCTGCGTGCAGTACTTTAAACACTTTAATTTTTCATTGAAGTACATTCCAGGGGTGAAGAACTTCATGGCGAATGCTTTCTCTAGATTATCTCAATATAATAGTGCTCGCCAAGAAGTGGTACGGCCTATTGTCCCAACCAAATGGTTGGCAGCTCCAGTGGTTACCAGAGCCCAGAAAAAGAAGGAAGTTTATCAAATGATTTATCAAATGATTTATCTGCACAATTAAAAGAAGCTCTAAAACTTGATGATTGGTTCCTTGCTCACTCAAATAACTGTACAGTTAGAGATGGATTGGCATGGGTGGGGGCCAAATTATATGTGCCAGCAAAGCTGAGAAACCAAATATTACAGCAAGCTCATGACTCTAAATGGACATTTTGGATTCGTGAAGACCTTACACTTGGTTAAAAGGCAATTTTGGTGGCCTACCTTGAAAAAGGACATTGAGACTTATGTGGCTAGCTGTCCTATCTGTGCCTCAGACAAACAGCCTCCTGGTAAAACAGCAGTCTTACTACAAAATGTGGCTAGACCAACTGCTCCATGGAAGGAAAACTCTATGGATTTTATAGTGAAATTATCTGAAAGTGGGGGAAATACAGTTATTTGGGTAGTAACAGATTTATTTTCCAAACAGGTACATTTCATACCTTGTGTGAAAATCCCATCTGTGAAAATGTTGGCTATACTGTTTATTTTACATATCTATATGGGGTTTCTGAACGCATAATCTCAGACAGGGGTATCCAATTTACCTCAAACTTTTGGAAAGAGTTGCTGAAGTTATTGGGCTCCGCCCAGGGCTTAAGCTCCGCCCACCACCTACAAACCAATGGGGCTTGTGAGAGAACTAACTCAGTATTGGAACAGTACCTTAGATGTTATATAAATTATCAGCAAGATGATTGGGCTGACCTACTACCATTCACTGAGATGGCATATAACAATTCGGTACATAGTAGTACTGGGTTTACTCCATTTAAAGTGGTTTCAGGACAAGACTTTGTACCCATACCAGAGCTTCCACTGGAGAAACCTAACATTCAGTCATTAGATGAATGGATAACACAGCTCCAGCTTACCTGGCCGGTTACCCGTAAAGCGTTAGATGATGCTCATCAAGCCCATAAAAAAATTGCAGATAAAAAGAGAACTCCACAAAAACTATATCAAGTTGGGGACAAGGTCTTTTTATCCACCAGATATTTGCAGACCACACAAAAGTAAAAAAAGCTTGGACCTAAGTATGTTGGACCTTTCCCAATTGAATGAATTGTGAACCCTGTGGCAGTCCAACTGAAATTACCTAAAACCCTCTGACGGATCCACCCTGTCTTCCATGTTAGTTTATTAAAACCTGAACATACCTCTGACTTGACACCGACTCAGGTCGACCCCCCCCCCCCCGTGCCTTTGCTAATTGAAGGTGAACAACATTTTGAAGTTAAAGAAATTTTGGATTCTTGAAAACAAAGGGGTCAACTCCAATATTTGGTTGTTTGGAAATATTTTCCTCCTTCTCAGTCTGAATGGGTGAATGAGAAGGATGTTAGAGCTCCTAAGCTTGTCAAGGCATTTCGTACTAAATATCCTGATAAACCCTAAAATATAGTATTATGGTGTTACATGTATATTTTCTGTTATCTTCTATTTTATCTTTTATAGGACTAACGCCTCTTTTGCAGGAGGGCCGAATGTCAGCCTTCAAGATTTTCTTCCTTTGCTTTGCATCTTTCGGCTGTCATAAGTAACAGGGGGAGGAGGGGGGACATGGTTATGGGAAGCAAGCTAGAGGTGTTACAAACCAGAACTGTATAACTTGGCGGGGTTACATTCTTGCTTAGGCTTCTATCCTATGCTATGCGCAGCCGCAACTCTTTATCAAAATATGTCAAGGTCAATGGACAGAGGCCTCATCACCACCTAGAGATGCCCACATGATGCTATACACAACTTTTAATTGGATAAGCCAATTGAACTATTGGAGGTGGGAACGTTGCCATCACTTTGTATATGTGATTTACATGCTCATTTTCTCAGATTCAGAATTCTTTTGTTGCTACCACTTGACTTCCAGTAAAAGATATCTTTTCTCTAATTAATGGAGTCTAAGTATTTCTTTCTTGGATTTTGAATGGAGCACCATCTGACAGAAGGTCTGGTGAGGTCCCAGAAGACTAGAGGATAACAGATAACAGATAATCAGAGTTGGAAGGGACCTTGTAGGTCATCTAGTCCAACCCCCCACCCAAGCGGGAGACCCTACACCATTTCTGACAAATGGCAGTCCAATCTCTTCTTGAAAGTCTCAAGAGATGGCGCTCCCACAACTTCAAGGGCAAGCTGTTCCATTGGTTGATTGTTCTCACTGTCAGAAAGTTTCTCCTTATTTCCAGGTTGAATCTCTCCTTGTTCAGTTTCCATCCATTATTCCTTGTCTGGCCTACAGGTGCTTTAGAAAATAGCTTGACCCCTTCCTCCCTGTGACAGCCCCTCAAATATTGGAAGACCGCTATCATCTCTCCCCTGGTCCTTCTCTTTACTAGACTAGCCAAGCCCAGTTCCTGCAACCGTTTGTTGTATGTTTTAGCCTCCAGTCCCCTAATCATCCTGGTTGCTCTTCTCTGTACTTTTTCTAGAGCCTCAACATCTTTTTTATAATGTGGTGACCAAAACTGGATGCAGTACTCTAGGTGTGGTCTTACTAAGACTTTATAGAGTGGTATTAGTACTTCCCTTGATCTTGACTGTATCCCTCTGTTAATGCAACTTAGGATTGCATTGGCTTTTTTGGCTGCTGCTGCACACTGCTGGCTCATATTTAGCTAATTGTCCACTAAGACTCCAAGATCCCTCTCACAGTTACTACTATTGAGCCTGTTTTCACCCAGTCTATATGTGTACTTTTGGTTTTTCTTGCCTAAGTGTAGGACTTTCCTTTTCTCTGCATTGAATTTGATTTTGTTAGATATGGCCCAGTGTTCTAGTCTGTCAAGATCCATCTGGATCTTGAACCTATCTTCTTGGGTGTTAGCTATTTCTGCCAGCTTAGTATCATCTGCAAATTTGGTAAGTTCCCCTTCTATTCCCTCATCTAAATCGTTAGTGAAGACATTGAAGAGTACTGGGCCTAAGACAGAACCTTGTGGCACCCCACTGCTTACTTCCCTCCATGGGAGGCAAATGTCCTCTCCATCTTCAACAAGAGGAAGAGCTGAGAATCGGTAGACATCTGTATTGGAGAAGGCCCGCAAATGGATTACAGGTAGTCCTTGATTTACGACCACAATTGAGCCTGACATTTCTGTGATTAAGTAAGACATTTGCTAAGTGAGCTTTGCCCTATCTTACAATCTTTCTTGCTACAGTTGTTAAGTGAATCACTGCAGTAGATAAGTTACACACCCGGTTGTTAAGTGAATCTGAATACCCCATTGACTTTGCTCGTCAGAAGGTCGCAAAAAGTGGTCATATGTGGAGCATATGTGGAGCAAGTAAGTGGGCACTTGCTACGAGAGAGAGAGAGAGTGACAGACAGACACACACACACACACACACACACACACACACACAGAGAGAAAGAGAGACAGGGACAGAGAGAGAGAATTGATGTCAGGAACATTTTAGTAGTTCCTCATTGTTGTAAAACAATTTTCATATATCGGTAGAAAAACATGTCCCATAAAAGCTATTTTCCAAGGCACCAGAAGGCCAGACAAGGAATGATAGATGGAAACTGAACAAGGAGAGATTCAACCTGGAAATAAGGAAAGACTTTCTGACAGTGAGAACAATCAACCGATGGAACAGAAGTTGCCTTCAGAAGTTGTGGGAGCTTCATCACTGGAAGCTTTCAAGAAGAGATTGGACTGCCAACTGTCACAAATGGTGTAAGATCTCCTCCTTGGGTGGGAACTATGTTAATGTGTAAAAAGCTTCACCACTCGGTCTCAAGAGCTGAAGGACACATCTCAACTGCAGAAGACACAAAACTAAGAAAGGTGTCTGTCTAATACGTCAGAAGAAAGGGAAGATTGGGGAAGTTCTCGAGAAGGTTGAGTGGTGGACTGCAACGAAAATGGTGGAGTTGAACCCTTGACCCTAACTGTATCTCTAGTGATTACTTGGCTGGATCAACTAACCTTTTTTGATCCTGCATGTTCTACTAATTGCAATCTTAGGCGGATGCAGACGGTTGGGCTGCGACTGGTTTGCACTAGTTCAGGTGAACTGGTTGTTAATTTTACATCTGGTTTGCGGAAGCGGTAGTTGCAATGACTGGCTGGCCCTGCCCTCCCAGCAGTTCCCCATGTGGCCTGTTTTGGATCTCAGGTAAGGGCAGGGCCTGCATGGAAAATCGGGGAGGGTAAAAAACAGGCCACCCAGAGGCTCCAGAAGGCTGGAAACAGGCCCATTTCCAGCCTCCACAGAGCCTCTGGAGGCTGTTTTCACCCTCCTGGAGGCTCTAGAAAAACCTCTGGAGCCCAGGGAGGGCCTCACTTCCTCCCTTTTTTGGTTGGGGGAGCTCGCTTTCCGAAGCTGTGGGGTTTTTTGTTTCCTTTATTTGTTCAGGCCTCTCAGCTTCACCTGTGATTACATCCTCAGTTTCTCTTTGTAGCTGGGCTGCTTCCAGTAGGCCTTGTTCTGACGGCCCCCCTTCTGTCACGTCAACCTGACTTTCTCTCCATGCATTCCAGATGTCGGGAAGCAATTGAAGAGGCCGGGGGTCAGGTATCCCGGAATGATGAATTTTTGGAGTGTCGGCTGGCTGTCAGGGCTCCAACAAATCCACCCCCATTCAAATCATAAGTCTCTAGCTATATCTCTCAGAGTAAAAAAATAACAATGATTTATTAGAAGTGGTCATGTCGGTGTTACCTGGGTGCAGCCGACACTAATATACATCATTCATTTCCCCCTTGACCCTGGTCATCCAACCCCTGGATGTATATTCTCCAATGGGACACATCCATAGCCAAGAGTCATCAATCATGCTCTCCAGTAATAATCTTGCGCGCCAACAGCTTCAGCTGCCTACCAATTATCTGAAGCATTTGAGGAATGCACTATTTCCCCCCACTTCCTTACTGCTGGCAACTAAAAAGACCAAAGAAGTATTTTTTAGTTGACATGGGGATTGACTTCTCGTATGCAAGTGGAATACTCTTTCCTACTCACAATTCAACTATGGCTTTCATGTCCTGTCTTTCCCCACATTTCAAGAGATGCTTAGCTTTGAGTGGTTTCTGGCTGTTGATGTCAGTGGTTACTGACATCTCTGCCCTCAGCACCTCTAGGTCCTGGCTTAATGTCCACAGAGAAGCCATCAGGGAAGTCTATCTTGCCGTGCCAATTATTATTCTGTATTATTACATTGCTATGCAGAAAATGAACCAGTTGCTTCAGCGAAAATGCACAGCCATATGGTTCTTTCCCCAACGATCCCCAATAAACCTGCAATGAGTTCCTCAAAACACTTAAAATGCTAAATTCCCATCGTGGCAGAACATTAAATCTGGGGCTTGGGGAGGAAATAGAAATGGATTATTATGGGATTGAGGTCTCAAGAATAGAAAATGGCATACTCTAGGAGGTATCATGAGCATGGCACTGTTCTGGAAAGAATTTTTGAAATTGCTTATGTATGTTAATATACACATATTGCTTAGCAAAATGGCAGTTCATGCTAGATCGTGATTTATCATAAAGAGTTAACCTGGGTTCTATTTTATCTTGGATGCAGTTTATTATGGAAGTCCAGAAACGAAGACTAGATTGGAAAATCAAAATAATAATAATAGTCCCAGGAGAAAATTATAATAGCCACATCTCACTTCTTAAGAAGAAAACTACATGTAGAATTTACAGGAATTCTTTCCTTCCTTCCTTCCTTCCTTCCTTCCTTCCTTCCTTCCTTCCTTCCTTCCTTCCTTCCTTCCTTCCTTCCTTCCTTCCTTCCTTCCTTTTCTCCCTCCCATTCTTCTATTTGTTATCTTTCTTCCTCCCATTCTTTCATCTGTTATCTTCCTTCCTTCCTTCCCTTTCTTTTACTTTCTTTTTTCTTTGTGCTCTTTTTGTCTTTATTTTTCTTTCTTTGCACATCTTTCTTTTTCTTGTTTTCTTTTTGTCTCCTTTCTTTCTCTTTGTTTCGTTCTTTCTTTCTGTCTCTTTTCTTTCTTTCTTTCCTTCTTTCTTTATATCTCCTTCCTTCCTTCCTTCCTCTCTGCTCCTTCCTTCCTTCCTTTGATGAAACATTCAGAATGATATAAAAGGACGAATTGACCATTTCATGAATGGCTAAAAAAGTGGGCTTTGAGGAAGGATGCTTACACAAAAGGAAATCTGCAAGACAACAGAAACAAAATTGGGTTTTATTATTTTGCTGCCTCTGATTTATCTTTTAAGCAAAAAGCTAATGCTGGGTGGTTCAAACAACGAAATCAAGCAAATAAGACTCAGCTGGTAGCTAGAGATAACAATCATGTACTAAAGTAAGCTAACTTGGAGGTGCCGGTTTTAAAATTTGATGATTTTAAAAACCGATTGCCGAGATGGGGAATGTTTGCTTCCCATCAGTGCAAACGAGGTTCCATTTCCTAAAATAATTCCAGGGGGGATTTTATAAATGCATTTCCAGGCTCCTGTAAAATGAGGGATATTCGCTACACAAATGACAGCGTTCCATGTTTCCTTTGCTGAAGATTACTTTATTTGCTCTCTGAAGCTCTTGAATGTTTATTAGGGATGTGTTCTTGCAGAGGTAACCATATATGTCCAAAAAAAAAAAAAAAGGGCACCAAAAGAATATTGTCCCACACGTCAGCTCCGAAACCTGCTCCAGTCTGAAATGTCTTCCTTTCTTTCTTTCTTCCATCTTCTGGCCTGTGTTCCTCACCTGTCTGAGAAGCATCTGAAAATAAAAATAAAAATCAGTGCTGAAAACACGGATCACAATAGAGGTAATCCCCAACTTACAACGGTTGATTTAGTGACCGTTCAAAGTTTACAACGGCACTGACAAAAGTGACTTACGACCGCTTTGCAGTGTTCTGACCCAGCTCCCAAACATGACAAGCCCTTTGTAGTTAACAAAACATTCCCTTTATTAGGAGCGCCAGAAACCGCTCTCTCACAGCAGGCTACATAATTTTCAGACAGGATTCTGAAGTGCAGGCTATCAGTGGCGGACCAAAGGGGAGACAAGTAGTTGTCTACCACACCTATTCATCTTCGCCTCCTGCCTTTTATCCACGGAGTATCTATCATCTATCTATCTATCTATCTATCTATCTATCTATCTATCTATCTATCTATCTATCTATCTATCTATCTATCTATCTATCTATCTATCTATCTATCATCTATCATTCATCTATCTATCTATCTATCTATCTATCTATCTGTCTGTCTGTCTGTCTATCTATCTATCTATCTATCTATCTATCTATCTATCTATCTATCTATCTTTCTATCATATCTATCCATCTATCTATCTATCTATCTATCTGTCTATCTGTCTGTCTATCTGTCTATCTATCTATCATTATCTATCTATCTATCTATCTATCTATCTATCTATCTATCTGTCATCTTTCTATCTAAGACTTGATCCTTCTATTTGCAATGATGAAGCTCGGTAGATGTAGTAGGAAGTAGCCTGAAGTCCCAGGAGGAAGGAACTGCTTTGCAGAGGGCAAAGAGATAACGGAGCTTGAAGGCAGGAAGAGGATTAAGATTGGCCCTCCTTAGCAGTTCAAAAACTATATCTATAGTTATGAGATAGTTGCTTTCATCTGGTAAGATTCTGTCTGTAGGTGAACAAGAATAAAGAAAGTACTCAGAAGTGACTCCATGGTCACTCTTTGTTTCTTGGGGCGTAACAATAGAGTCTCAATATGAAGGAGTATCAGAAGGAAGGAAGGAGGAAGGGAGAAACAGAGGAAGGGAGAAAGAAAGGAAGCAGGGAGGGAGGAAGGAAAGAAGGAAGGAGCAAGGAAGGAAGGAAGGTGGAAGGGAGGAAGGAAGAAAGGAAGGAAGGAAGGAATGAGGAAGGGAGGGAGGAAGGGAGGGAGGAAAGAAGGAAGGAAGGAGCAAGGAAGGAAGGAGGAAGGGAGAAACAGAGGAAGGGAGAAAGAAAGGAAGCAGGGAGGGAGGGAGGAAAGAAGGAATGAGCAAGGAAGGAAGAAAGGAGGGAGGGAGGAAGGAAGGAAAAAAGGAAGGAAGGAAGGGAGGGAGGAAGGGAGGAAAGAAGGAAGGGAGGACATTCAGATTTGGAAGATTCATCATAACTATAATAAAAATAATTTTAACATTCATAACTATCGTTTCCAAGTCTGGTCTACCTCAAAGGTGGGGAACATCAATTTTACAAATCCAAAACCTCCTTCTGGAATGTCAGAAGGCTCCGATTTGGCCTCTGGAGGAAAGGCCTCCAGTCTCCAGGGTATACCTCTATCTGCTGAGCACCACCCTAGAACATTGCGGTGCTGCCAGCAATAAGCGGACATCGCTTTACAAAATGCCTTCTTCTGGGGCAGCTCCACTGTGCAACCCGCATTCAACAGAATTAAGAATCTGAAAGGAATATCTGGGTGAAAAAAAGGGGGGCAGTCAGCATTTGCTAGGCGAGTTCCCTTCCCCAGAATTATGAGCAAGGCAATCGAAATGTCTAACAGGCAAAAAGAAAAGGGAGGTCAGCTGTTCTCTGAATGGCAGTGAGCCACTGTGGGAATATTACCCCGCTGAAGACAGACAACGGTTGAGGATGTGACAACCATGGGCAAGCTCGATTTCTCTGAAGACGCCAGCAAGGTAGATTCACCGTTGTCACAACAGAACAGATTCATTGTCTCCCATCATCCAGAAGTAATTTCACCAAGGGAATCCCTTAAAGTTTCCTATTAAAAATAATACCGGCCCTCTGCTCGGTTATATAAGAAGTGGAAAGACGGTGTAACCTAGAAATAAATTCAAAGATAAAGCTGGACTACTATTTCTTCTTCTTCCTCTTCTTCTTCCTCTTCTTCTTCCTCTTCTTCTTCTTCTTCTTCTCCTCTTCTTCCTCCTCCTCCTCCTCCTCCTTCTTCTTTTCTTCTTCCTCCTCCACCTCTCCTCCTCCTCCTCCTCCCTCCTCCTCCTCCTCCTCCTCCTCCTCCTCCTCCTCCTCCTCCTCCTCCCTCCTCCTCCTCTTCTTCTTCTTCTTCTTCTTCTTCTTCTTCTTCTTCTTCTTCTTCTTCTTCTTCTTCTTCTTCTTCTTCTTCTTCTTCTTCTCTTCCTCCTCCTCCTCCTCCTTCTTTTCTTCTTCCTCCTCCTCCTCCTCCACCTCTCCTCCTCCTCCTCCTCCTCCTCCTCCTCCTCCTCCTCCTCCTCCTCCTCTCCTCTTCTTCTTCTTCTTCTTCTTCTTCTTCTTCTTCTTCTTCTTCTTCTTCTTCTTCTTCTTCTTCTTCTTCTTCTTTCTCCTCTTCTTCCTCCTCCTCCTCCTCCTCCTTCTTCTTCTTCTTCTTCTTCCTCCTCCTCCCTCCTCCTCCTCCTCCTCCTCCTCCTCCTCCTCCTCCTCCTCCTCCTCCTCCTCCCTCTCTTCCTCTTCTCTTCTTCTTCTTCTTCTTCTTCTTCTTCTTCTTCTTCTTCTTCTTCTTCTTCTTCTTCTTCTTCTTCTTCTTCTTCTTCTTCTTCTTCTTCTTCTCTTCATCCTCCTCCTCCTCTTCTTCTTCTTCCTCTTCCTCTTCTTCTTCCTCCTCCTCTTCTTCTTCCTCTTCCTCTCCTCCTCCTGGGGTCTTGCTTGCCACGGCCCTGTTCCTGGCATATCACAGACCAATGCCAGTCCAAGGACAAGGGTTGCAGACCTCTGTTCTAGTTCAACCCCCTGCTCAAGCAGGAGACCCTATGACATTTCAGACAAGAGGCTGTCCAGTCTCTTCTTGAAAGCCTCCAGTGATGGACCACCCACAATTTCTCGAGGCAAAGTTGTTCCACTGGTTCGTTGTTCTCCCTGTTAGGAAATTTCTCCTTAGTTTTAGGTTGCTTCAATCCTTGATTAGTTTCCACCTGTTGCTTCTTGTTTTGCTTTCTGGTGCTTTGGATAATAGCTTGACCCCCTCTTCTTTGTGGCAACCCCTGAGATATTGGAAGACTGCTATCATGTTACCCCTAGTATCTCTTTTCATCAAACTAGACATACCCAGTTCCAGCAACTGTTCTTTATATGTTTGAGCCTCCAGTCCCCTAATCATCTTGGTTGCTCTTCCCTGCACTCTTTCTAGAGTCTCAACGTCTTCTTTTACATCGTGGTGACCAAAATTGGATCCAGGACTCCAAGTGCGGCCTTACCAAGGCCTTATAAAGTGGTATTAACTCTTCACGTGATCTTGATTCTATCCCTCTGTTTATGCAGCCTAGAACTGTGTTGGCTTTTTTGGCAGCTGCCGCTCGTTTGCAATAAGCCTCCCCCCACCCACTGTTTAAGAGATGAGAGTGATGGACATATGCTAATGAGCAAAGGGGGAAGGAGGAGACTCTGTTACAGCAGGGCTCCGATAGGATAAAGCCATCTACCGAGGGTCCCATCTACGGGCTGCATAATGCTGAAGCAATACAATAAAAGCCAGAGCGAATTCAGAAGATGCCTATGAGTCTTCATGAGGTTTGGGATTGCAATTAGGGAAGACGATATTACATTTCGTGCGTGCACTAATACGTCAAAGAGGAGAACTTTGTGAGGACTGTCCAAATGAGAGATTAGGGAAAGAGGATTTGAAACTAGTGCTCTGACCTAAGGATGATGAGAAACTCATTAGAATCTAGGTTCGGCTTTCTAAGATTGTGATTCTGGAGAGGCCACCAAAGTACCAAGAGATAATTTCATTCCATGATGGCCTCATTTGGAGCTGTCTCAGCTTGGAGATCAACTCTCCCATTCTCTAATCACTGTCAGGATTCCAGCACTTAACCCCATTTAAGTCATGAGTCTCGAGCCAAACTTCCAAAACTTCAAAAGGATTTATTGGGAGTTAAAAGGTCTGGCATTGCCTGGGTGTAGCCGACTCTGAGATACATCATTCATTGTCACCCTTGACCCTGGTTTTCCCTCCACCCCCTGAGTGTATCGTAATTCATATTCTCCAATGGGACACATCCATAGCCAAGAGTCATCAATCATGTTCTCCAGTTAGAATTTTGCATGGCAGAAACCTCAGTCACCTAGTTACTATCTTTGAAAATATTTATGGAATGCTGTTTTGGGTTTGCAAGCTGCCGCACTGCTCCCCCCTCCCTTTCTGTTGGCAACCCTAAAAAGACCAGATAAATATTTTATGAGTTGACATTCACTCCGTTTTAGAAGATGGCTTTTTCCTAGTTTCTCCTCTACATTTTGGGCATCCTGGGATGGTCCGGGGGTACTTGGAGCAAAGAGGACCAGCAAGAAACTCATCAGTCTGGAACCCGCATTACGTATCTGATATTAACATAGTTGAGAAAGTCCAGAAATATTTCACAAGAAGAGTTCTCCACTCGTCTACTCGTTGAAGAATACCTTATGCCACCAGACTTGAAACTCTAGAACTAGAAAACCTTGAATTACGCCGCCTTCGGTCTGATCTAAGTATGGTATATAAAATCATACATTGCAATGTCCTACCTGTCAATGAGTACTTCAGCTTCAACCATAACAATACAAGAGCACACAATAGATATAAACTCAAGGTAAACCGCACCGAACTTGATTGCAGGAAATACGACTTCAGCAATAGAGTGGTCAATGTCTGGAATACTCTACCCGACTCTGTGGTTTCTTCCCTAAACCCCAAAAACTTGAACCTTAGTCTACTATTGACCTCACCCCTTTCCTAAGAGGTCTGTAGGGGGCGTGCATAAGCACACCAACGTGCCTACCATCCCTGTCCTATTGTTTCTTTTTCTTATATGTATCCATTTCATGTATTCATAATTTTGTTTATACTTATACCTGTTATCTTATAATTGCTTGACAAATAAATAAATGAATGAATGAATGAATGAATGAATGAATGAATGAATGAATAAGTAAGTAAGTAAGTAAGTAAGTAAGTAAATAAATAAATAAATAAATAAATAAATAAATAAATAAAGTAGTAAAAGTTAAGTATGGTTGACTCCTGGAAGGTGTCAAAAGAATGCTGAAGCCCTAATAAGAGGGAAGAAAAGAGCAAGAAAGTTGATACGAGGTCTGGAAGATAAATTGTGTGATGAACAGCTAAGGCAGGGGTGTCAAACTTGATCGCATCGCAGGCTGGATCAGGACACATCGCAACCTTTTTTGCCTTGGCAGAGTCAGGGTGGGCATGGCCTCTGTGGGCCATATCTTACCCGTGGGCTGCCAGTTTGACAGGCCCGAACTAAGGGAACTAAGTGTGTAATGAAGGAAAGAAGGCTTAGAGGAGACCAAAGGTACAAGTACAGACTAACTGAAACCTGGCTTAAAAACAGTAACTGTGAGAGGGATCTTGAGAGTTCTAGTGGACGACCCCTTAAACATGAGCCAGCTGTGTGTGGCAGCAGCCAGAAAAGCTAATATAATCCTTGGTTGTATAAACAGAGGCACAGAATCAAAATCGTGTGAAGTTATTAGTACCACTTTATAAAAACCTTAGTAAGGCTGCACCTGCATCCAGTTTTGGTCACCACATTACAAAAAAAAGTCTGCAGAGGTGGTATTCAGCAGGTTCTGACCAGTTCTGGAGAACCAGTAGTGGAAATTTTGAGTACTTCAGAGAACCGGCAAATCCCACCTCTGACTGGCCCCACCAACCCCATCTATTCTCTGCCTCCTGATCGGCTGATCGGCTGGGTCTTCTTTTGCTACCCTGCACAAGAGAACAGAGCTGGAAAGCAGGTTAGTGGGGTGGGGAGGGAATGGGGATTTTGCAGTATCCTTCCCCTGCCACGGCCACCAAGCCATACCCCGCCCACCAAACCCCGCCCACAGAACCGGTAGTAAAAAATTTTGAAACCCACCACTGAAAATGTGGAGACTTTGGAAAAAGTCCAGATAAGAACAACTAGGATGATTAAAGACCTGGAAACTAAAACATGAAGGATTTGGATTTGGCTAGTCTAGACAAAAGAATAATAGCAGTGTTCCAGTATTTGAGAGGGTGCCACAAAGAGGAGGGGATCAAATATCAAATTATCTTCCAAAGCACAATAGGGTAGGACAAGAAACAACGGATGGAAACTAATCAAGGAGAGAAACAACCTGGGATTAAGGAGAAAATTCCTAACACTGAAGACAATCAACCAATGGAACTACTTGCCTCCAGAAGTTGTGGGTGCTCCATCACTGGAGGTTTTTAAGAAGAGACTGGACATTCACGGCTCTGAAATGGATCCGGCTTGAGCAAGGGGCTGGACTCGAAGACCTCCAAGGTTCCTTCCAGCTCTATTCTAATTGGACAATAGATGAGAGAGCCATGGTGGTCCAGTGCTTAGAATGCAGTACTCTGCCTGCAGCCAGAAGTTCAACCCTCACCAAACTCAAGGTTGATTCAGCCTTCCATCCTTCCAAAGTCAGTCAAATGGGGACCCAGATTGCTGGGGGCAAGAGGCTGACTCTGTAAACTGCTTAGAGAGGGCTGTAAAAGCACCATGAAACAGTATATACGTCTAAGTGCTATTGCTATCCTCCAATACTTAAGTCATAGGGAAGATTTACTCTCCAAAGCACCTGAAGGCAGGACAAGGAGCAATGGGTTGAAGCACCGCAGAGGGAATCGATCCAACCTGGAAATAAAGGAATTTTCCGATAGTGAGAAGGATTAATTAATGGAGCAGCTTGCTTCCTGGAGTCATGGCTCTTCTTTCACTGGAACTGGACAACCATTTGTTTGGGATGGTGTCTGTTTTGGGCAGAGGGTTGGACTACAAGACCTCCAAGGTCCCTTTAGCCCTTTGATTCTATGACAATAGAAGCCTTAAGTGGTAGAAGAACAGCTCTCTTCCTGAAACGGGACATTTCCGGGTGTGAGCTCTCCAAGGTGCTGATAGTTTCTCATCTATCTGGATTGAAATTTATTCCTGCCTCCTCAACTCCTGAAGTGATGGATGCAGAGTGGGCTTCTTTGGAGACCCTGGGTGCAAATGAGAGGAACTCCCTGCTCTGTTGAACTGAGAGGAATTAAAACTTACAATGGGAATAGAGTTGCAATGCTCTTTATTTGAAAATAAATTGGCCAAAGGACTCCAGGTTTAAAGGAGAATATTTGTAGCTCAGAGTTGAAATGAGATGATGTTACGTTACTTGGATAATGAAACGTCTGCAAGAAAACCATCAAGTCCAGAGAGTACCAAGGACCCCACGGTCATCCTCCTCCTCCTCTTCCTCTTCTCTGCAAACCCTTCTTGCCCTGATGATGTTACCTAGTTGGATAAGGAAACACCTGCAAGAAAACCATCAAGTTCAGAGCTCACTAAGGACCCCTACAACAGATTCCCTACTCATGTGAACCTTTGGGAAAAGTGCAGAGAAGTGCAACTAAGATGATTAAAGAAATTGAGACTGAAACCTATGAAGAATGGTTGCAAGAATTGGCTATGGCCAGTCCAGAAAAAAGAAGGACTAGGGGTGACATGATAGCAGTATTCCAGTATTTGAGGGGTTGTCATAAAGAAGAGGGTGTCAATTTATTTTCCAAAGCACCAAAGGCAGGAGAAGAAGCAACGGATGGAAACTAACCAAGGAGAGAAGCAACCTGGAATTGAGGAGAAACTTCCTAATGGTGAGAACAATTAACCAGTGGAACAGGGTGCCTCCAGAAGTTTTTGGTGCTTCACCAATGGAGGTTTTTAAGAAGAGACTGGACAGTCACTTGTTTCAAATGGTATAGGAAGGGAGTGTGCACGCGCATGGGAGCTGTCGGGCACGCATGCATGCGCTGGAAACTGAAAGCTCAGCTTCCTGCCGGGGAACTGCTCTTCCGGTTTCCAGCATTCCCATGCGCGCAAAGACCAGCTGTCTGGTGCACATGCATGCACCAGAACCCGGAAGAGCAAGAGGGGATGGCTGCAATGCCCAGAGAGATGGCTCTCTGGGCCACTTAGAGCATGTGTGCCATAGGTTCGCCATCACGGGTATAGAGTCTCTTGCTTGGGCAGGGACCTGGATGAGAAGACCTCCAAGGTGCCTTCCAGCTCTGTTCTGCTTGAAATGATTCTCGTTGTTTTCTTTTGATTGACAAGAAGTGTTAAGACTTCATGAATGTAGCATGAGCTCTCTGATTTGGAAAACACGAGTGCAAGCATTTCTTCTAATTAGAACTCAGCATGGTCCTCTCATGTCAAACCATTTCATGTACTGTGAAAACACTAAGCAAACACAAACCTCGCCCTCAGTGTGTGATGCACCCTGAATCTTGCTAAGGATGAAGAGACATGAGATGGATCAGAATTAGTGCACCCTCTCAAAATAGATTGTTTTCTGACATTAGCTAGCACTGATGATGTTACCTAGTTGGGTAATGAAACATCTGCATGAAAACAACCAAGCTCAGAGAGCAGCAAGGACCCCATAGTCCTTCCTCCTCCTCCTTTCCACAAATTTACAACTCAGAGAGCACCTTATAGTCCCATCTACTACTCCTCTTCCTCTCAAACCCTGCTCTCTTCTGACACTGATGATATTATCTAGCTGGGTAATGAAACATCTGCATGAAAACAACCAAGCTCAGAGAGCAGCAAGGACCCCATAGTCCTTCCTCCTCCTTCTTTCCACAAATTTCACTCCCTTCTAGCACTGATGATATTACCTAGTTGGTCAATGAAACATCTGCATGAAAGCAAACAAGCTCAGAGGGCACCAAGGACCTCACAGTCCCTTCTACTACTCCTCTTCCTCTCAAACCTTGCTCTCTTCTGGCACTGATGATGTTATCTAGTTGAGTAATGAAACATCTGCATGAAAACAACCAAGCTCACAGAGCAGCAAGGACCCCATAGTCCTTCCTCCTCCTCCATTCCACAAATTTCACTCCCTTCTAGCACTGATGATGTTACCTAGTTGGTCAATGAAACATCTGCATGAAAGCAACAAAGCTCAGAGGGCACCAAGGACCTCACAGTCCTTCCTCCTCCTCCTCCCAAACCCCAATCCCTTCTACCACTGATGACATTACCTAGCTGGGTAATGAAATGCCTGCAAGAAAACAACCAAGTTCAGTGAGGACCAAGGCTCCCACAGTTCAACCCTGAGCTACAAACATCCTCCTTTATTGCCTTCTGACAACCCTTTGGAAGAGATGTATTTTGTGAAGAGAAGAGCAACTGACACTTGAAGAGTCCTTATCCAAGCAATTGGCATACATATGAGACCACTACAAACCGAGCAATAAAGAGAACAAGTCTTGAGCTGTAATCATCCCTTCTCCAACTTACAGTCTTTTGACAGCAGTCAGGAGAGCTGGCAGCTCCTGCAATCATTCAGCCTCTCAGAAACCATATGCTACAACTTCACCACCACTCTCTCCACACACTGAGTTTCAGAAAGGTCATAGTTCAATGAGAAATGCAAGCATTTCCATGAAGAAGTAGGAGTTCTTGGCTTTTCCAGTTAAAAATAAGTCCAGCGATGGATGAGATATTTTTTTTTTGCAAGGACCAGGAGTATTAAGTCAGATTTTACATAGGTTTATGTACTAGACAAATCGGCTGTTCAAATAAGAGTTTGTGAGGTCCTTGGTGCTCTCTAAGCTTGCCTGAAATGTGCCTGAAAGACTTTCTGTGGTTTTTCTTTGAAGACATTTCGCTTCTCATCTGAGAAGCTTCTTCAGCTCTGACTGGATGGTGGGGAATGGAAGGATTGATACGCCTTGCAGACAGCTGGTCATTTGCCTCCTTTTAGAGAGTCCTTGAGGCCACTTGGAGGTTTATCGATGTCCTCAGGGTCACCTGAATAGTGCAAATGGTTCATGTAGTCTGCAATTTTTGGAAAACCATTCAAACTCCCACTCCCATGGATTTCTAAAAAATTGCAGGCAACAGGAACCAATTGCACTACTCAGGAGATCTTGAGGACACAGATAAGCCTCCAAGTGGCCTCGACGACTCTCTAAAAATGATGCAAATGACCAGCTGTCTACAAGGAGTATCAATCCTTCCATTCCCCACCATCCAATCAGAACTGAAGAAGCTTCTTGGATGAGAAGCGAAACGTCTTCAAAAGAAAAAAACAAAAAAGTCCAGTTGCCTCTTGGTGGGGAGGAACACCTTTTAGACAAAAAAGACCTGGATGATTGAGAATCTTCATAGACTCTCTAAACTTGGTTGTTTTCTTACAGACATTTCATTACCAAAACTAGGTAATGTCATCAAAACTTCACAGTTCAACCCTGAATTCCAAATATTCTTTTCTATAAATAAAAGTGTCATATGCAGGCAGTCCTCAACGTACAACAGTCTGTTTAGTGGCGGAAGTTACAGCAGCACTAAAAAAGGAACTTATGACTGTTGCTCATGCTTATGACCATTGCAGCGTCCCCGTGGTCATGTGATCAATATTCAACCAGGGGTGGGATTCTACAGGTTCTCACCTATTCGCTAGAACCGGTTGTTAACTTTCTAAGCAGTTCGGAGAACTGGTTGTTTGGAAGAAATCTCCTTTTGTTTTTTTCCACCCTTCTTATATTCTTGGCAGTACGCCTAGACTTACTGTCTCCAAAGGAGGTTTTCCCCTTTGCTGGTACTTTCTTAAAGGGGAAGGGTTGTTTTAAGCTTTTTACACTGCTGTTGGGAGGAAATATTCCCGTCGGAGTTAGCATTTTGATGAAATAATTGAATAATGAAGCAGAGCTGCCGGAAAGAAGCTTTTAATGACAAGGAACCAAGATGAGTGACATTCAGCAAGGCTTCTTGGCTAGCTAGAAAGATTGACATTTGGATGTGAGTTTACATACCGTTTTTGAGTTTTGGTCTAAAACTGGTGACCATTCAAAGTTACAATGGCACTGAAAAAAGTGCCTTATGACCATTTTTCACACTTACGACCGTTGCAGCATCCCCACTGTCATGAGAGGCCAGGCAAGGAGAAGCGCCCCTTGACGTGAGTGATGTTGAGTTGGCCATGCCCACCCAGTCACATGACCAGCAAGCCACGCCCACCAACTAAGCCACGCCCACAGAACCGGTTGTTAAAAAAAATTGAATCCCACCCCTGTATTCAACCATTTGTCAATCGACTCGGCGACTGTTGCCGTATCCTGAGGGAGTCACATGATCAACCTTTGGTGATTTTCCAGCAAGCAAAATCAGCGGGGAAGCCAGATTCACTTAACAACCATGTTGCTAATTCAACAATGGCAGTGATTCGCTAAACAATGGTGGCAAGGTAGGTCGCAAAATGGAGCAAAACTAAACTTGAACAATTGTCTCGCTTAGAGACAGAAATTCGGGGCCCAAATTATGGTCGTAAGTAGAGGACCATCTGTGTAAGCCTATTCTGGATAAAAAAGGTAATTGCCTGGGTAGAACCAGGAATAATCTGGCAGTTCTCTTTCTCTTCTGAGTGGACATATTGTCCTGACCCAAGCCTCGTTCAAGGCAGACCAACACCAAACAGAGATAAAAGCAAAACCTTTTTAATGCTTCTTTGTGAATTCCGCTCATTCACAGTAAAACGCTATTAAAAACTAATTGTCCCAGATAAGAACAAGCCTTGCCAAGGTTGTGCAAGTCTGCCAAGAACACTAGATTAAATTGCAAGGAAATATTCAAAGCCAAAAGTCTCCAAACACAAACTAGGATAGTCCGAACTACCACAAGACTTGAAGTACAAGAACTCCTTTGCTTCCTGCAAAGAATCCCATTTCTGAGGGCTGGCTTTTATCCCTTAAGGGAGGGGCCATCAACTTGTAGCCTTACTCTCGTGTCTCCCATGCTGCTGCAGCTGCTCTTTTCTTCGAGCAGCCCTGCGCGCATGCCCGCTGGGCACAGGCTCCTCGGGGAACTCTTCATCACTGCTGCCAGCCTCTACAAGCTCCCAAGGCAGCATTCCACTCCCTGATGGTCCTGGCCCCATCCATGCATCACACGCAGGCCCTTCATCCGAGTCCTCGCTCTCCGAGACCTCAGCCATCCGCACCTGCTAACAGCGAACCACAACACATATATAGCCCAGAGTGTTTTCCGTATATTGTGCTTGGTTATTGTTTGGAATAATACCTTTAATTGCATAACAAAGTAAATAAAATCGGAGCTGGGGGCGAAGGAGGGGAGAGAGAGAAAATCGTAGCAACTATCTAGGAGATTGTCAGTTATTTCCCCTGAGATCATCTTGATTTGGCATGCACAGCCTTGCGTGATTTCTCAGTGGAAGGAAAACACAAAATCTATACTTATTTATTTACTATACAGGCCTTAATATCTGTATAAATGACTCAGGGTGAGAAGCAAATCTCTTGTTCCTTCGATCTCCTATATCCCCACCACCACAAGAATAACTCTATAAGGGGGAATAGGACTGAAAGTGAGTGACTGGTCCAAAGACACCTAGCTGGCTTTCATGTCTAAGGCAGGACTAGAACTCACCAGCTCCTAGTGATTGGCCCAAAGTCATCCACCTGGCTTTCATGCCTAAGGCAGGATTAGAACTCACCATCTCCTGGTGATTGGCTCAAAGTCATCCAGCTGGCTTTCATGCCTAAGGCAGGACTAGAACTCACCATCTCCTGGTGATTGGCCCAAAGTCACCCAGCTGGCTTTCATGCCTAAAGCAGGACTAGAACTTACCAGCTCCTGGTGATTCGCCCTAAGTCATCCAGCTGGCTTTCATGCCTAAGGCAGGACTGGAATTCACCAGCTCCTAGTGATTGGCCCAAAGTCATCCAGCTGGCTTTCATGCCTAAGGCAGGACTGGAATTCACCAGCTCCTAGTGATTGGCCCTAAGTCATCCAGCTGGCTTTCATGCCTAAGGCAGGACTGGAATTCACCAGCTCCTAGTGATTGGCCCTAAGTCATCCAGCTGGCTTTCATGCCTAAGGCAGGACTAGAACGCACCAGCTCCTAGTGATTGGCCCAAAGTCATCCACCTGGCTTTCATGCCTAAGGCAGGAATAGAACTCACCATCTCCTGGTGATTGGCCCAAAGTCACCCAGCTGGCTTTCATGCCTAAGGCAGGACTGGAATTCACCAGCTCCTAGTGATTGGCCCTAAGTCATCCACCTGGCTTTCATGCCTAAGGCAGGATTAGAACTCACCATCTCCTGGTGATTGGCTCAAAGTCATCCAGCTGGCTTTCATGCCTAAGGCAGGACTAGAACTCACCATCTCCTGGTGATTGGCCCAAAGTCACCCAGCTGGCTTTCATGCCTAAGGCAGGACTAGAACTTACCAGCTCCTGGTGATTCGCCCTAAGTCATCCAGCTGGCTTTCATGCCTAAGGCAGGACTAGAACTCACCATCTCCTGGTGATTGGCCCAAAGTCACCCAGCTGGCTTTCATGCCTAAGGCAGGACTGGAACTCACCAGCTCCTAGTGATTGGCCCAAAGTCACCCAGCTGGCTTTCATGCCTAAGGCAGGACTGGAATTCACCAGCTCCTAGTGATTGGCCCTAAGTCATCCAGCTAGCTTTCATGCCTAAGGCAGGACTAGAACTCACCAGCTCCTAGTGATTGGCCCAAAGTCACCCAGCTGGCTTTCATGCCTAAGGCAGGACTAGAACTCACCAGCTCCTAGTGATTGGCCCAAAGTCACCCAGCTGGCTTTCATGCCTAAGGCAGGACTGGAATTCACCAGCTCCTAGTGATTGGCCCTAAGTCATCCAGCTGGCTTTCATGCCTAAGGCAGGACTAGAACGCACCAGCTCCTAGTGATTGGCCCAAAGTCATCCACCTGGCTTTCATGCCTAAGGCAGGATTAGAACTCACCATCTCCTGGTGATTGGCCCAAAGTCACCCAGCTGGCTTTCATGCCTAAGGCAGGACTGGAATTCACCAGCTCCTAGTGATTGGCCCTAAGTCATCCACCTGGCTTTCATGCCTAAGGCAGGATTAGAACTCACCATCTCCTGGTGATTGGCTCAAAGTCATCCAGCTGGCTTTCATGCCTAAGGCAGGACTAGAACTCACCATCTCCTGGTGATTGGCCCAAAGTCACCCAGCTGGCTTTCATGCCTAAGGCAGGACTAGAACTTACCAGCTCCTGGTGATTCGCCCTAAGTCATCCAGCTGGCTTTCATGCCTAAGGCAGGACTAGAACTCACCATCTCCTGGTGATTGGCCCAAAGTCACCCAGCTGGCTTTCATGCCTAAGGCAGGACTAGAACTCACCAGCTCCTGGTGATTGGCCCAAAGTCACCCAGCTGGCTTTCATGCCTAAGGCAGGACTGGAATTCACCAGCTCCTAGTGATTGGCCCTAAGTCATCCAGCTAGCTTTCATGCCTAAGGCAGGACTAGAACTCACCAGCTCCTAGTGATTGGCCCAAAGTCACCCAGCTGGCTTTCATGCCTAAGGCAGGACTGGAATTCACCAGCTCCTAGTGATTGGCCCAAAGTCATCCAGCTGGCTTTCATGCCTAAGGCAGGACTGGAATTCACCAGCTCCTAGTGATTGGCCCAAAGTCATCCAGCTGGCTTTCTTGCCTAAGGCAGGACTAGAATTCACCAGCTCCTAGTGATTGGCCCAAAGTCATCCAGCTGGCTTTCATGCCTAAGGCAGGACTGGAATTCACCAGCTCCTAGTGATTGGCCCAGTCACCCAGCTGGCTTTCATGCCTAAGGCAGGACTAGAACTCACCAGCTCCTAGTGATTGGCCCGAAGTCATCCAGCTGGCTTTCATGCCTAAGGCAGGACTGGAATTCACCAGTTCCTAGTGATTGGCCCAAAGTCATCCAGCTGGCTTTCTTGCCTAAGATGGGACTGGAATGTTGGACCACCCACAACGTCTGAAGGCAACTTCCATTCCATTTGTTGATTGTCCTCCCTGTTAGGAAGTTTCTCCTTAATTCCAGGTTGCTTCTCTCCTTGGTTAGTTTCCATCCATTGTTTCTTGTCTGGCCTTGTGGCAAGGACTATATTGTAGGCACAGCTCCCAACATCTCAATGATCTCCAGTCTACAACACAAGTCCTTTCAGCAGTTTCAAGAAGGCTCCACACCCTTTTGCAGCTGCTTTCAAGGCTTTAATGCATGTTTCTGTACAGCCTAAATTTTCTGAATTATACAGAATTATAGCCTTTGTAGACAGTAAATATGTCTACTTTTTTCATAATTGGACTTCTGGAACATTTAGAAACACCTGATCCAGAGAGACCATGTCAGATAATTAATCTTATCCAGAGTTTATGGAAATACTCTTAATTCTCAGAGATACGAGGAATTAAACCTGATTATTATTATTATTATTATTTGGCTCAAGAAAGGCATACGGTCTATTGCTAAACTAGTCCTTGTAAACCTTATATTCTGCTGCTGAGTTCTGCTCCCTTGGAAATCTATTTTAAGGCCAGAAAGGGAGTTTGCATAGCTTATTTTAGCTTCTGTTTTCATTCCGCCAGTTTGCTGATGTCTGTTTCCACCAGGACATGTTGCCAATGCATCCGTGGGTTTTAGCACAACATAGAGAAACTATGATTTGAACTGATACAATGCAGCAATCTCTTGTGCTGCTTTTTTACCCTTATGCATGTGAGATAAATGTCCATTGGACAAAGAAAACAAGGACGTAGATGGTATCACGCTGATAATCCTCAAGGTTGCCTCAGCCACCCCCCCATGCTGTGTTTTAAGATATACATAGACACAGGTTAGTCAAGATGAGTCAGGATAGAAGCTTCAGAAATTGGGTAAGCCCGGTGTATAAAATGCAATTTTCCAAATAAAGCTTGAGTGGGAATTCTTAAAACAGTGAAACTCTGAAATCCAGGTAAAAGGATTAAGAACAGAATCCAGAAAAGAAAGTGTAAATTCCTACAAACATATTGCACTTTGAAAGAAAGAAAGAACCAAGGTAAGAAGAGAGCGGGGGGGAGGGAGGGAGAGGGAGAGGGAGAGGGGGAGGGAGGGAGAGGGAGAGGGAGAGGGAGGGAGAGGGAGAGGGAGAGAGAGAGAGAGAGAGAGAGAGAGAGAGAGAGAGAGAGAGAGAGAAGAAAGTAAGGAAGAAAGAATGAATTCCATGGAAGGAAGGAAGGAAGTTAAAAGAAAGAGAGAGAGGAAAGGAGGAAGGGTGGGAGAAGAAGGATGGAAAATAAGAGAAAGAGAGAGAGAGAGAGAGAGAGAGAGAGAGGGAGTGAAGAAGGAAGGAAAGAAAGGGAGGAAGGAAAGAAGGAAAATAAGAGAAAGATAGAAGGGGAGGGAGGGAAGACATAGGGAAGAAACGAAGGAAAAGGAAGGCAGGAAGGGAGAAGGAAGGAAGGAAGGAAGAACATAAAAGGAGCACAGATTATTATACATGGTGTGGAGAAAGTAAAAAGAGAGGCATTTCCCTCCTCTGTTAATAAAGTAGCTTGAGTTGTCACCTCCCAAAATAGCTGAATAGTGAAAGATGCAAAACAATTTCCTGCCCGAAGACGCAAGATCGGCCTATGGCCTCCCTGGATGGAAAAGAGGATGAAACACATTTACGGATGTCAAGCTGATCAATAACGACTAATCACAATGGCTACAAATCATCTTTATTAACTTTCATATCGCGGAATCATGTTGTTGTTTTTTGCTCACTGCCTGTGCCACTGTAAGAGACATTCACAGCGACGTTTGACTGGCGTCAAGAGCATCGGTTCGATGAGCCCCTGGTTTCATTCAGCAGTGCTGTCCTCCCGCTGCTGCGAAGTGCACGCGACAATCACAACTCATTCAGCAAAGCAGACGATCAGAGCAACCTCGCGACACGCCACATATTCATGCGGCTGATGTGTGAGACGAGGCACTTGCCCCAAATTGCATGACACAAATGCAATCCTTGCCAGCTGCTGGTGACCTCTAAGCTAAGGTCTTTCTGAAAATAAAATAAAATCCTGCAAGCTGACCCAGGTCCCCTTATCCCCAGAGCTAGGGTCGGGCATCATTAGCAGTGGTGGCTCTTCCGTCCCGAGGACCAACCCATAGATTTCCACTGCTCTCCTCTCCTCTGCCTTCTGCGCATCCGTGAATCAGGCACTGGACCCAGCTGTTCCCGCTCTTCCTCTTCAGCCACCTCCAAACCGGGGGGCTGTTGACTCTCCGCCTGAGGGCTGACGGACAGCCCAGGCTCCGCCTCTCTCTCTCTCTGCCAGCTCCATTCCCTCTTCCCCCTCGGAGTCCCCAGGTTGCCCTCATGCTGACCCTGCCTCCCACGCCTCCTCCTCCTCCTCCTCTGATTTGGCTGCTGGAGGGGCTGGCGGCCAACAGGCCACAACAGCTAGGCTGACAAAGATAGTGCAGGGCATAAAAGAGATGGATGGATATAACATAGTTGGAAGGGACCTTGGAGGTCTTCTAGTCCTACCCCCTGCTCAAGCAGGAGACCCTATACCATTTCAGACAAATGCCTCTCCAGTCTCTTCTTCTGATGAAGCACCCACAATTTCTGGAGGGAATTTGTTCCACTGCTTAATTGTTCTAACTTTGTGGATATTTCTCCTTAGTTCTAGGTTGCTTCTCTCCTTGATTAGTTTCCACCCATTGTTTCTTATCCTGCTTTCTGGTGTTTTGGAGAATAGGTTGACCCATCTTCTTTGGGGCAGCCCCTCAAATATTGGGACACTGCTATCATGTCACCCCTAGTCCTTCTCTTCATTAGACTAGACGTAACCCAATTCTTGCAACCATTCTTCGTATGTTTTATCCTCTAGTCCCCTAATCATCTTTGTTGCTCTTCTCTGCACTCTTTCCAAACTCACCATCTTTTTTATATCATGGCGACCAAAACTGGATGTAGTATTCAAAGTGTGGTCTTACCAAGGCATTATAAAGTAGTATTAACACTTCACCGAATCTTGATTCTATCCTTCTCTTAATAGAACTCTGTTGGCTTGTTTGGCAGCTGTAGCACACGCCTGGCTCATATTTCAGTGATTGTCCATTAAGATTCCAAGATCCCTCTCGCAGTTACTACTATTGAGCCAGGTAGCACCTACTGCATTTGGTTTTCCTGACCTAAGTGTCACACCTTAGTTTTCATATTGTCAGGTGGGACCCAGCATTCAAGTCTGTGACGTACACTTGGAAAGGATGTGAGATGCTAAAAAATGCTATTTGCAACCAGAGAGCAATATTTTTTTCTTTTTTTCTTGGCTTAGTGGGGGATAGAGCAAAAGCTAGCATCGGTGGGCTGACGTCGGCCAGGGATTTTGCCAGCGGGCTAAATCTGGCCAATCCCCCCCGAAGGCCTGGAGAATCGATCGCTGGAGTCTGGCTCGCTCTCTCAACCGTCCAAGCGACGTGCAACGGGATGATAAACGTCGAGAACCAATGAGGAAAATTGTCCCCCTGGCAACAATTTTGGGAAGGAAGAGCGATTGCCCAGAAGAGAGCTGCTGGCGTTTTGCCCTTATTTACAATATTCGTTACGCTGAATTATTGCTTCATTCAATGTGGGCTCGTAAGTGGGAATAACCCAATGGGAACCGTATATTAGGATCAATTTTCAGGAAGGAAAGAGCAAAAAAGACAGCCAAACTACATGGGATTTTGAGTTTTTTAGCAGAAAGAATCCAGGCAGTAGCCCGGATGAGTGACAGTGCAGAAATATAGCCAACCCATCCCATTTTTTTCCCCCAGGAAGGGAATTCTAAAGTCTTTGTGAAAACTATCTTACAGAATAAAAGAGTTGGAAGGAACTTTGAAGGTCTTCTAGTCCAACCACCACACACTTTTGACTCATATTGAATTGGTTGTCCACTAAGACTCCAAGATCCCTCTCACAGTTACTGCTATTGCCTGGTTTCACCCAGTCTATATGTGTACTTTTGGTTTTTCTTGCCTAAGTGTAGGACTTTATGGGAGGGCAAAGTTGTTTCTGTGTGGGCTTGTGTGTGTGTGCCATCATGCAGAAGATGATGATGTTATCCATTCAGTCATCTTGCACTGCTTCTTTGAGTTATTCTTTGCTTTGGCTGGTGTTAGCTTTGATGGTGTCCAGCCACCTTGTTTTTGGGTGGCCTGGTTTCCATTTACCGCTAACTCTTCCCAACACAATTGCTTTGTCCACTGAATTCCCCCACTAGACATGGCCAAAATAAATGAGATGCAGTTTTGTGATTTTTATTTTTATTTTGCCTTCTGGTGTTGTGCGTTCCAGTATTTGCTTGTTAGTTGCTTTGGCTGTCCAAGGAATATGCAGGAACCTCCTTGAGCAACACCATTCAAACGTGTCAAGCATAGGATGATATTATCACACAAGGTTTGCACCTCTGTATTGCACAATTAAATCTTGAGACACGTGACATCATCTTTCAGGCACAAAAGATTGTGTCCACACATGAAGGTCCAATTAAACTGATTTATTGATAAACAGCCTATGCGCAGGAATCTTCTCAACTAATGGTTAGCACCTGCTAGGATTTAGATAGGCCTCAACAGAATTTGTGTTGGGGAAGACTCTTGCGAGTCCCTTGGACCGCAAGGCGATCCAACCGGCCAGTCCTAGAGGAGATCAACCTTGGCTGTTCTTTAGAAGGCTAGATCCTGAAGATGAAACTCAAAGACTTTGGCCCCTGATGAGAAGGAAGAATTCACTGGAGAAGAGCCTAATGCTGGGAATGACTGAGGGCAAAAGAAGAAAAGGACTACAGAGAATGAGGGGGCTGGATGGAGTCACGGAAGCAGTAGGCATGAGCTTAAATGGACTCCAGAAGATGGTAGAGGACAGGAAGGCCTAGAGAAATGTTGTCCGTGGGGTCACAGTGGGTCGGACATGATTTCAACAACAATAACAATAGAATTTAAGGGAGGATAGACATAGTTCTCTTGTGGCTACATAGGGATTCTACACTGATTTCGAGCGTGTGACAGCATCAAGGTAGCTAGTTATTAAGTCATTGGCTGTTGTTTCCTTGTGCTGCCAAGCGCTCAACCTCCTAAACTCCTGATAAACTGGGGGTAAATCAGAATTACTTACTGATGAGGGGCCTGTTTCCCAGGTTTCAATCACTTCCCCGGCTGTTTTTGTATCTGCTTGTCCAACAATCTTAGTAGTTTATCAAGAAGCGAGGGCTTGGCAGCACAAGGAAACAACAGCCAACGACTTAAATAGCCAGCGGTCAACACCCTAACCAACAACTCAAAAGCCACACACACACAACCAGGCACCCTATAAATACCATACACAGAATAGCCCAAAGCACACACTCCGCTAGAGAGAAATTCCCTACGGATGGGCGCCAAAAGTTTGGAAGACACAACCTCTGGTTCCCAGTGATTGACCCGGATTGGATACTGCAACATTACCCTGGGAGGCGTGGATTCGCCTTCATTCACGAATTACTTTTTTAACTTTGGTGAAGTTGTGCATTTGAGGTAAGGGTTTTCCTGGGTGTAAACAACCCCTAGGAAAACTTAGTGGTTTGGGAGGAATAGTTTGTTGTTATTCCATCTATGACTGAAAGTGAGAAAATTTTATTAATTCAGTAACAAAGTGGCATGAAATGTGTGAAGGCATCCTTGTATCCTGAGGGGCCCGATAGTTCTGCTCAAGATCTCACAATCTTGGGGAGGATCGCTTGAAATGTCTTTTGAAGTTTTCGAATTGAAAATAGCTGCGATTTGCAGGCATTATTATAGCCTATTAACAGGAGACATGACTTGAATGCAGAAGGCTGTTTGTTTTGATCCAGAATCTCTAGTTAAAGGAAGTTTTTAGCAAGAGTTGAGAAGAGTTGAGAAGCAGTAACTGGGAGAGGGATCTTGGAGTCTTAGTAGACAGCCAGTTAAATATGAGTTAACTGTGTGCAGTGACAGCCAAAAAAGCCAATGCAATCCTAAATTGCATTAACAGAGGGATACAATCAAGGTCAAGGGAGGTACTAATGCCACTCTATAAAGCCATAGTAAGACCACACCTACTGTACACCATAAGGATGTCCAACCTTGCCAACTTGTGGACTTCAATTTCATGGCTGGCTGGGGAATTCTGGGAGTTGAAGTCCACAAGTTTTAAAGTTGCCAAGTTTGGCCAATCTCGGTGTACAGTTTCCATAGCTACACTTTCTGGGAATGGTTGACTTGCTGGAAAAATCTTTCCACATTGTAAGTTGGGATCAAAGCACGAAAGAGAAAACTGTAATCAAGCAACAGAAAAAAAATCAAGGAACTGCTGTCATACAACCAACCTATCCTATAAAGATCCTTAGTGGCACAGTGGTTAGAGTGCTGTACTCTAGGCCAGCTGTGGGATTGAATCTGCGCACGGCGGGCGGGGTGGGGGTAAACGGGCGCTCGGAGGAGCTGCGGCGACAGGAAAAGCCACCCCCGGCTTCTTTGAAGCAGTTTCTTCCTGGGCTGGTGGAGCAGCGAGAGAGCGACTGAGAGAGGAACGAGGCGGGAGGAAACCGGCTGCTGAGCCGGAGAGCAGGACAGGCTTCGGTTTGCTTCCTCCCTCCCTTCTTTCATTTGTGTCCTTGATCCCCGATCCCAGCAGGATTCACCAAAGGCGAAGAAAGCTGCCATTTTTTTTAAAAATTCTTTGCGGCCCGGTACAGAGTGCTCCATGGACCGGTCCGCGCCCGGTGGTTGAGGACCCCTGCTCTAGGCCACTTCTGCTGACTATCGGCTGCCTGCAATTTGGCAGTTCAAATCCCACCAGGCTCAAGGTTGACTCAGCCTTCCATCCTTCTGAGGTGGGTAAAATGAGGACCCAAATTGTTGGGAGCAAATATGCTGACTCTGTAAACAGCTTAGAGAGGGTTGTAAATCATTGTAAAGAGGTATATAAGTCTATGTGCTATTGCTATTGCTATCCCAAGGAATTCAATCATTTTTCACTGGATCTCATTTCTGATTGCTACAAACTTTTCAACCACATGGATGTAGAGAACTGTTGGTGGGTTTTTGCATAGATCTATCCCAAGGGTCTTCAAACTTGGCAAGTTTAAGATTTGTGGACTTCAACTCCCAGGATTTCCGAACTAACATGACTGGAGGAGGAATTCTGGGAGTTGAAGTCCACAAGTCTTAAAGCTGTCAAGTTTGAAGACCCCTGATTCTATCCTAACCTTCATTCTGTATATCTTGCACATTTATGAAAAACTATTACAAATGGGTGAGTCTATTTATTTTCAATCAGGATCATGTTCTCTCTTTTTTTTTTTTTTGATCCACAAATAGGATCCATTTGCTTTTTTATTTTTTAATCATTTGAACAAAGCCTACAATTAAGCAATTGTTTAAATATCATTTCAAAAAAATATTTGTTCTTCAGGGAAGGTTTTTTGATATACAGATAATTTGTGAGAGAATTACACTTTTCAAAACGGTCAAAATCTGTGGCACGGTTCCAATCTGTCCACCAACGACAGGTATTAAATCACAATTAAACCTCTTTGTAAGGTACCAGGAAGACAGCCTTGAGAATATTCCAAAACTTTGTTATGGAGACAAAGACGGAAGCATTTCTTAAATCCTAGGGAAGGGAAATAGTGATAAGGAGAGGCTCAGATTGGTTCCTCTCTGACTCAGGGAAGGTAACCCCAAGGAGACAGGTGGGGTTCTTGGTGCTCTCAAAGCTTGGTTGTTTTGCTACAGACGTTACATTACTCAACCAGATAAACATCATCAGTGCTAAAAGAGAGTGGGGTTTACAGGGGGAGGCGGCGGCGGAGGAAGGATAGAAGGAGGACTGTGAATTTCCTGGTGTGCTCTGAACTTACTTGTTTTCTTGCAGATGTTTCATGACGGAATTAAGTAACTTCATCAGTGTTAGAACAGAATGGGGTTTGTGAAGAGGAGGAGGAGGAGGAGGAGGAGAATGACCATAAACGTCTATAACTGTCCATAATTTACTACTTGGAAAATGAGGGGCTAGATCAAACTATTTCTTCCTCCTCCTCTTCTTCCTCCTCTTCTTCTTTCTCCTCCTCCTCCTCCTCTTCCCAAAAGGTGACCCATCCTTTGGTCTTCTCCTCCTCCTCCTCCTCTTCCCAAAAGGTGACCCATCCTTTGGTCTCCTCCTCCTCCTCCAACAGGTGGTTGGTTCTTCTCCTCCTCCTCCTCCTCCTCCTCCTCCTCCCTCCTCCTCCTTCCTCTTCTTTCGCCTATTCCTACTCCCCCCCCTACTTTTCTTACTTTCTACTTCTTCACATTCATGCTGTTCCAGGGAAGGAGATGGCACATAAAAAGAAAGTATCTTGCAAAGCAGCAACACGGACTTGTCAAACCCAAAGTACACCTGACTCTTCTGTGTTCATTGAGCTGAAGAGTCAATGGTGCATTTTCTGCTTTTAAAAACTAAGAATAACAGCTGGCTCGGCCATCTTTCTGGCAAATCATTTCTAGCGAAGGAAAAATGCCATGGGAGCCCTACTTCACCTTGGCTTTAGAGATAATTGGCTCCATTCCAATGGTCTTTGGCATGGGTGGAGGAGGACCATTCCGGAACAGGTCATAGGTTGGGAATCTCCTAGTCTGAAAGGAAGAAGGGGTCAAGCAGGGAAGTAGCCTTGAGTCCATGCAAAGATGCAACAGGACAACCTATGAGTTGTAAGTCGAGGACCTTCACTTTAGATCTGTGGTTGACCTTTTCATGCTTCCCATTCCTCACTGACTTCCCGCTGCTGTGACCAATGGTCAACTCTTCGAGTCTACCGAACGCATCAGAATCCTACCTGTGAAGACCAGCTGGGTTTATTTCTTGATGGAAACGGAGAGGACGATGATGAAGATCAGAAGAACGACCAGCCCGGCGGAGATAACACAACATTTCACTCTCCTTGCTCGCCGCTTAGGAGGACAAAGGCAAGAAATGAAAGTCAACACTCAGGATGGGACAAACAGAAAACCAAGAAGTCTTGATGTGCTCTAAGGAGGGGAGGAAAGTGGCTTCGTGAACCATGGGACTGGTGGACAAGGGACATGTTTTTCCCTCTTAAATATTAACACACATGTATAAAAAGAAAGAGGCACCAGAGGCACCAATCTGGACTTTGCCTCTAGTTGTGGGTCTCTAGAAGCTCCTACTGTTTTTTTTTTTTTTTTTACAATCTCTATGGTGTACTTGAGTCAGGCATTGTGTGATTTATGTTAATAAATGTTAATAAATAAATGCTATTGACACTTTCCTCCTTAATACTGTCTCAAGAGAGACTGATAATGAAGATCTCTTCGTTATCTATCTTCCTTCCTTCCTTCCTCCTCACTCCCTCCCTCTCACATATTTCTTTCTTTCTCACACATTTCACACATTTTCTCTCTCCTCCTATCCATCTTCTTCCTTCCTTCCTTCCTCTTCTTCCATATCCATCCTCCTTCCTTACGCCCTCCCTTTCTCTCCTTTCTTATTTTTCTTTTCTTCCTCCCTCCCTCTCATATTTCTTCCTTCCTTCCCTCCCTCCCTCCCTCTCACACATTTCCTTCCTTCCTATCCATCTTCTTCCTTCTTTCCTTCCTCCCCTCCCTCAGACACATTTCCTTCCCTCCCTCCTTCTATCCATCTTCTTCCTTCCTTCCTTTCTCTTCTTCCATATCCATCTTGCTTCCTTACTCCCTTTCTCTTTTCTTTCTTCTTTCTCTTTTCTTCCTCCCTCCTTCACATTTCTTCCTTCCTTCCCTCCCTCTCATGCATTTCCTTCCTTCCTACCCATCTTCTTCCTTCTTTCCTCTCCCCTCCTCTCACACATTTCCTTCCTCTCCTCCCTCCCTCCTATTCATCTTCTTCCCTTCCTTCCTTCCTTCCCTTCCTCCCTCTCACATATTTTCCTTCCTTCCATAATTGCTTCTCTTTCTATATTGCTTCCCATAGAGCCTGAACCAAATCAAATATTATACCTTTCATTGTTGCCTTTAATCAGATCTATGATCCTGTTATTACTCTCTCATTTGGGAGTCAAGTCAGGGGTTGGTTTCCAAGAGAAAAAGGAAGGTAACCTTTTACATCTTAAAAAGACATTCACCTGTTTGTTCCTGACCTTTGAATAAAGTTTCCTTCACAAGTTAACACCACTTTGTTGTTAAATCATTGCTTCAGCTCTGGAGTTCGCAAAGGCCAACAACATTAACTATTTTTCCTACCTTTTTAAAGTGGGGGAATATTGATTTAAATCAGCAACTGGGTTGGTTTTTTTTTTTTTTACAATGGCATTCAAGCTAGTCAATCTCTCCCGGATATAGAAAAAAAATGGACTTTTGTATGCCAAGCTGCATGAACCATTATTTGACATTTGTGCAACCGTTAGTCCATAATCTGCAACTCCTTTTTTTATGTATTAAATGTACATACCGCCCAGCTCACTATCGCATGATTCCATTAAATATAAGCTGAATTATTTAGTTTGAGTTAGTGGGATGTTTTCCCTGCTTCTCTGAATCACATTCGTGATTCTTGCATTTGGGAATCCGATGGAAATGGCAAAGAAATTTGGCATCTGATAACCAGTCGGATTTGAGCATAGAAATATATCACGATGGTCAAATGAAGGAAACCGGACTACCCGGTGATAAAATAAAAGGAAGGAGACAAATAGCTTCAAACCTAAAGGGAGGGAGGAAATTATGCCTCCTCCACAGCTAAAGAGACAATGCCTGTCAATCAAGGTCTTAGATTTTGAGCCTAGTCCTGCCTTTCATAGCAAATGGATTGGTTTTCTGACAATATCACTAAAAGAGAAATCAGAATTATTGCCATTAACTCATTTATTTTCCAATCTTCATTACCTTCATTACCTTCCTTCCTTCCTTCCTTCCTTCCTCTCACATAATTCCTTCCATCTTTCCATTCTTCTCTCCCTCCCTTTCTCTCTCACTCTCCTTTCTCTCTCTCTCTCTTCCTTCCTTCTTCTCACACATTTCCTTTCTTCCTTCTATGTATCTTTCCACTCTTAACCCCTTTCTCTCTCATTCTCACACTTCCTTCCTTGTTTCCTCCCAAACTTTCCTCCCTCCCTCCCACTCTCACACATTTCCTCCCTCCCTTCCTTCTTTCCTCCCACACATTTCCTTCCTTCCATCCATCTTTCCATTCTTCCTTCCCTCTCTCTTTCTCTCATACTCTTATACACTTTTTCTTCCTCCCTCCCTCCTTTCCATTCTTCCCTCCCTCTCTCTTTCTCTCTCACTCTCACACACCTTTCCTTTCCTTTCCTTTCCTTTCCTTTCCTTTCCTTTCCTTTCCTTTCCTTTCTTTCCTTTCCTTTCCTTTCCTTTCCTCCACTCTTTTCCTTTCCTTTCCTTTCCTTTTTTCCCCACTCCTTTCCTTTCCTTTCCTTTCCTTTCCTTTCCTTTCCTTTCCTTTCCTTTCCTTTCCTTTCCTTTCCTTTCCTTTCCTTTCCTTTCCCTTCCCTTCCTGCTAGTTGCCTTAATAAGTGGAATAATGTGAGGAAGGAAATTTATTCCAGGAGAAAACTACAGCCCATATTGTAACGTATCCTCTACAGAAATAAATGTAGCTACTAGATTAGAATAAACACAGAGAGATCAACGAATAAAGGTTTTTTTTTGGGCAGTGGGTAAAGAAAATCAAATACATCGAAAAGGCGAGAAGAAATTGTTGCAGCAAACTGGCAGCCTGAAATGCGCGACAGGGAATGAAACCACTTCTGAGATATTCACTAATTGCTAGATCAAAGAGCTGTTAACCAGAAAGTCATTCAGCAAGAGACTGACACACAACCCCGATAAAGCATGTAACTTTCCAAATTAATTCTCAATTCCCATACATTAGGCAGACTCCTGACGCATGCAATTAAATTCCGAGTCCTGCGTTAAATTTGAAAAGAAAACTCTTTTTAAAACCCTTCCTCGAACTCTGTCAGAATCACTCAGATACCCACTTATTCGAGATTGAGGGTGGTGGGGCTGGAAGGAGGGACCCAAAGCAAAAGGGATTACCCCCCAAAAAAAAAGTGGATTAAAGCTAAAGAGATTACATAAACAAAACAAAAAAAAAATCTGAATGCTAAATGAAGCTGTCAGGACAGGGAAAGTGTTAATCCTGAAGGACATCCCCAAAGAATGGATGAGACCCCAGCGAGAATTATGAGATGGAAGTTAAATTATACGGAAGCAACTATTGCATAGATGAATTTATTTTGCTAATCCCCTGAACGGGAAAACCGATCTTGGTTTTGCGGCCAGTCGCAGAATTCTGACAGCCAGAGGATGACATCTGGGAGAAAGGACCTAGGGACAAAAAAATTGTGTTGGGGCTTAACGTATCTCTTTCCCACCGATTAAAAGCAAAAGCAAATCTATCTCTCTTTCTAATTCAAAATGGAGTTAGCGCGAGATCTTGTGACACCTTTTAATTTAATTTTTTCAAAATCTTGCACCGGATGGGAATTTGTTTTCCTTCAATTGACTCCCTAGGTCGGACAAGTGGTTTCCAAACTTGGCAACTTTAAGACTTGTGGACTTCCACTCCCAGAATTCCTTGCCAAGTTTGTCTGAGGAATTCTGGGAGTTGAAGTCCACCAGTCTTAAAGTTACCAGATTGTTGTCTGAGGAATTCTGGGAGTTGAAGTCCGCCAGTCTTTAAATTGCCAGGTTTGTCTGAGGAATTCTGGGAGTTGAAGTCTGCCAGTCTTTAAATTGCCAGGTTTGTCTGAGGAATTCTGGGAATTGAAGTCTGCCAGTCTTTAAATTGCCAGGTTTGTCTGAGGAATTCTGGGAGTTGAAGTCCGCCAGTCTTTAAATTGCCAGGTTGATGGCTGAGGAATTCTAGGAGTTGAAGTCTGCCAGCCTTATCGAACCACTACAATTGCTAAGTGTACAGTGAATCTGTCTTCCCCACTGACTTTGCTTGTCAGAAGGTTGCAAAAGGGAATCACATGACCCCAAGGGACACTGCAACCGTCATAAATACGAATCCATTGGCAAACATCTGCCTTTGGATCACGTCACCATAAGCATGTTGCAAAGATCGTAAGTATGAAAAACAGTTATACGTCCATTTTTGCAGTGCCATTCTAACTTTAGTCAACCAACCGAGCTGTTGTAAGTCAAGGACTGCCTGTGTTGAATGGTCATTAAATGAACTGCGGCAAGTTGAAAACTCCCTGCACTGCTTTTTAGCCTCGCCTGTAAGTGCTGCAGATTTCCTTGAGGCCTAAAGTTCACCCCCACCCACCCAATAAGCCCTACCACAATTTATATGAGTGATATATTAGACAGCTATCTCTCTCCACCCTCTTTACCTACCTAACATAATTAGACAGGTAGATATACAGGAGAGAGTGTGAATCACGTTCTTATTATTATCCACGCTGGATTTGCATAGAATGCCTCCAGCACCTGCTTTTCAAAAATCTCAGTGGCATCACCGCAAGCTACAAAAAAAGAAATCCCATCTTTCATAGAAGTGTTTATGTTAAATCTCAGGATGCATAATCAACTCTGCTTTTTACGTAAGCTCTTGGTGAGAGAAGTTTGGCAGTAACAGAGTAACAGAGTGGGAAGGGACCTTGGAGGTCTTCTAGTCCAACCCTTTGCTCAGGCAAGAAACCCTGTACCATTTCAGACAAATTCTTGTCCATAGACAAGAATAGAGTAGAGTGGAGTGGAGTGGAGTGGAGTGGAATGGATAGGAATAGGAATAGGAATAGGAATAGGAATAGGAATAGGAATAGAATGGAATGGAATAGAATAGAATAGAATAGAATAGAATAGAATAGAATAGAATAGAATAGAATAGAATAGAATAGAATAGAATAGAATATATTAGAATAGGAATAGAATAGAATAGAATAGAATAGAATAGAATAGAATAGAATAGAATAGAATAGAACAGAACAGAACATTAGACTGGAATAGAAGAGAAGAGAGGAGAACAGAACAGTAGATTGGAATAGAATAGAAGACAACAGAACAGAATATTAGATTGGAATAGAAAAGAAGAGAATAAACAGAGTTGGAAGGGACCTTGGAGGTCTTCTAGTCCAACCCCCTGCTTAGGCAGGAAACTCTACACCACTTCAGACAAATGGTTATCCAACATCTTTTTAAAACCTTCCAGTGTTGGAGCATCCACAACTTCTGGAGGCAAGTTGTTCCACTGATTAATTGTTCTCACTGTCAAGAAATTTCTCCTTAGTTCTAGGTTGCTTCTCTCCTTGATTAGTTTCTATCCATTGCCACACTTGGAATCCTGCATCCATTATTGATCAGTACAATATAAAAAAAGATGTTGAGACTCTAGAAAGAGTGCAGAGAAGAGCAACAAAGATGATTAGGGAGGCGGAGGCTAAAATATACAAAGAACAGTTGCTGGAATATGGGTATGTCTAGCTTGATGGAAAGAAGGACTTGGGATGACATGATAGCAGTGTTCCAATATCTAAGGGTCTGCCACAAAGGGAGTCAAGCTATTCTCGAAACCATCTGAAGGGAGGACAAGAAGCAATGGATGGAAACTAATCAAGGAGAGAAGCAACCTAAAATGAGAGGAGGAATCTCCTGACAGTGAGCAGCCCAGCCTGGTCTGGAAACCAGATTTTTGGCCAAAAAACTAGACCCCGGGAATTCTAGTTTCTCAAGGAAAAAACTTAAGGGAAAAATGATAAGAAGTAGTAACATGTTAATGGACATCCACAAAATTCATTAGGGATTCTTTTAACGCGGTCCCAAAAGTGCTTTTTCAATAGGCAACTGGATTTTGTTTTTCCTTGAAGAAGTTTCGCTTCTCATCCAAGAAGCTTCCTCAGTTCTGAAGAACTGATCTGAAGAACAGAAGAAACTTCTTGGATGAGAAGCAAAACCTCTTCGAGGGAAAAAAATGAAGTCCAGTTGCCGATGAAAAAAGCACCTTCGGGACAACCATGACCTGGATGACTGAGAATCTCTTTGAGCGTAGTGTTCTTAACGTTGTCCAGTTGTGTGGACTTCAATTCCCAGAATTTCCTGGCAGAATCCTGGCAGTTGAAATCCACACCTCTTCAAAGTGGACAAATCTGAGAAACATTGTAATCGGAAAAAAATCCTCCTTCAACTTGGTATCATTTCTGAAGAAAGAAAGAATTAGGATAAATTAAAATAATTTTTAAGATACATGATGACTACATCTCTAGTATAGCACAGAAGACAAAAACCCTAATAAAAAATAAATGCAAAGGTGATAGTATTGGGACATGCCCAACTCTTCCGCTGCGAATTAATGAGACAATTCTATTAGCTGGGCCTTCACTTCTGACACTTGGCAGCCAACATTAATTGGGCCACAATCAAGATAGTTATTCAGGTTAATTGGATTCCCTCTGTCAGCAGCCATCAGCTCCTGGAATCCGCTCCTGTCATTTAAGAGTAATAAATCATGGATGGCTTTATTGGACAGCATTGTCTGACAGCTGATGGCATGGCATGCTGGTGGGCCATTGTGGGAAGACTCAAAGAGTTGGCACTCTTCCTGGTTGGAAAAAAAAATAGGGATCATGCCCTTATTGCTGCCATCTAAGCATGTCACATCTGGGGCTGATAGGATGAAACACAAGGCATATTACACACCAGCTGGTGCCAGACAGAGAGGGCAAATCCAGATGTCTGCTTCCAGGGAGAAGATGTTGTAACATCTGGCATCCAAAAACCTGGATCTGAAAGAGCAACCACTATCCATGTAATGCAAACGGAAACTTAGCTTAGAACCAGTCAACGCAAGGCAACCGACCAAGCGGGATCGTGGTTCTGTAATGGAACAAAATCCTCAGAGGAGGGAAAAACAGTGATTTATTTTGCAAGATATTAATATATTGTACTTGTTTGATTCCCTCTGTTTTTGCCGTTATATGTTTTGCTGGATGAAGGGAGGGAGGGTGGGAGGAAAAAGGAGGAAGGATGGAAAAAAGAAAGAAGGAAAGGAAGGAAGGAAGGAAGAAAAGGAAGGAAGGAAAGAAAAAATACAAAGTAAGGAAGGAAGGAAGAAAAAGGAAGAAAGAAAGAATGGAAACAGGAAGGGAAGGCTCCTTCTCCATCTTATGGATTCAGCTGATTGCAGAAATAAATAAAGGTAACTAGTAGTCTGTGATAAAAACAACAACAAAATTTTCATGTTTCTCAACTGTTGCAGTTGAGTGGCATCTTTAAAACTGACCTTGACTTTTTTTTGTAAGAAAAATGTGCCAGCAATCGTTGCCTAATTCTAACACAGCTCGAAATTGTCCTAACTGTTGGCAAGCTCCAGTTTAAAGATGCTTGTTAAGACTATGTCAATCTTTGATATAAACAAACATAATATTTGACTGCTCAGCTCAAACAAAGGCCTGGTTTGTACAATGTGCTATGCTACATTGTGATATACACATCACATTCTATCTGTCTGTCTGTCTGTCTGTCTGTCTGTCTGTCTGTCTGTCTGTCTGTCTGTCTGTCTATCTATCTATCTATCTATCTATCTATCTATCTATCTATCTATCTATCTATCTATCTATCTACCTACCTACCTCTCTCTCTCCCTACCTACCTATCTATTTGTAATGTGTATGTATGTATGATGTATGTATGTATGTATGTATGTATGTATGTATCTAGCCATGTGTGTGTGTGTGTGTGTGTGTGTGTGTGTGTATATATATATATATATATATATATATATATATATATATATACAACACACACACACACACACACACACACACACACACACACACACACACACACACACACTGGCCAATGGCCATTGTTAAATAACGGCACATATCTTCTTAATGGAAGTTTTACACTCTGTAGCAGATGCTAACAAAAGCTTAGTGAGCAATATAAATTTTTAGTTCCAGAGATCGGGATGTCTGTCTCTTTTTTCGCAGTTTTACCTGGAACTCGTATTTTTAGCGGAGCTGCTGTCTCCCTATATATATTGGTGGGGAGGTTGACTGTGTTGTCATTTCTTGATTGGTTGATGGAGTTGATGTTTGCAGATTGGCTGGTTTTTTAATAAGAACATGTGTGGCTGAGGTATTGGCTGTGTGTCTATCAGCCTCCTGTGTTGTAACGACCTGGGTCATGGGCTGTGTGATGACCTTCTGAGTTCTATTGTTGTGACATCCTGGGTCTTGTGCTGTAATCTCCTGGGTCGTTGGCTGTGTTGCAACATCCTGAGGTTTTGTGGTGTAACCTCCTGAGTTCTGTGATGTGATATCCTGAGAGGGTGGCTGTGATGTGACGTTCCGAGTTTTGATTTGGCTCCGAGTTTGAGGCCTGGATATGTGTTCATGGCATGCTCTCAATCTTACACGGGAAAAGACCCGAACATGCCAAGACCTGCATACCTGTACCCGTGAAAATCTATGAAAACACACACACACACACACACACACACACACACACACAATATACATATATATTTAGGTCTAGGTGTGTTTGGGTCTTTTCCCATGTAAGAGTACATATATATGTATATATTATATATACATACATATACATATATGTAAACATATACACACACACACATATACACACATATTATACCGGTATATATGGTTATTCTCCTATATTGTGTAGACCTAGTAACTTCAGTTTGCAAGTCATCATTTATGGCTTGCAAAATCCAACCACAGCTGCGGTTCATTTAGTAAACTATGGGTAAACAAAGCATAACTAGCATTCAAACAATACACTAAGCTTCATTTACTTAAACCACAGTTTAAAGATTCATACAGGTGGCCACACCCTACTTGTGTTTGCACCATAGAAGAAAAAAACAAAAATAGCCAACTATATTTCACCATGGAGTATCAGGAACGTGGGATGTCCATGTGCTGTGCAAGTTCAGAAAATTGGGTCCAATTAAAATTCCAAAGTTACCGTTACATTTTTCTTCCCTTAAATTATGTCCTGTTCTGCGAGCATTAACAAAGGGATAACATCTCCATGGTCATGTGATTTACATTTACAGAAAAAAAAGAAGGAAGGAAGGAAGGAAGGAAGGAAGTGAGGGAAAGAAGACAGGAAGGAAGCAGAGGGCAAAGGAAGGAAGTTGGTAGGTAAGGTAGGCAGGCAGGAAAGATGGAGGAAGAGAAACAAAATAAAGGAAGGGGAAGAAGACAGGGAGGGAGGGAGGAAGGAAATAAGTAAGTAGGTAGGTAAAGTAGGCAGGCAAGCAGGATGGAGGAAGAGAAACAGAAGGAAGGAAGGAGGGAAGGAGAAGAAGATAGGGAAGAAGGAAGGAAGCAAGGAGGGAGGGAAGAAAGAAAGGGGGAGGGAAAAAGGAGAGAGGGAAGGGGAGGGGAAGGAATGGGAGGGCAAGGAATGGGATTTGAAACCTATTAATATTTCTGATCTCAACTTATCTAGTGGATTCTTTGCTGCATCTTATTTTGGCAACCTTGTGTGATTCAGTTGACAAACGCAAATATTAAGAGTTCAAGAGGCTGAATGTGGCCCGGTTTAAAATATCCTCTTAAGAGGTAAAAGAAGAAAACAGGTTGCAAGTATTGGATACTCTTGGAAAGTCTTGGATTTGGAAGAAAGCAGGACATCCCTGGCGAACTCTGAGGAGAAGTCAGGAGCAACAGGGCAGATCAAACTCTCCATCACCTGTCAAACTAGCGACGCCCTCTTGCCACAACCAACCCACATTCACATTCACAGGCTAAGCATGAAACCATGATCAGAAACCCCAAACCAGTGGTGGCATTCAGATTTTTTTTTACTACCAGTTCTGTGGGCGGGGCTTGGTGGGCGTGGCAGGGAAAGGATACTGCAAAAACCCCATTCCCTCCCCACCCCACTAACCTGCTTTCCAGCTCCCTTCTCCTGTGCAGGGCAACCAAAGAAGACCCAGCCGATCAGCTGGGACTCGGGAGGCAGAGAATAGATGGGGGCGGGGCCAGTCAGAGGTGGGATTTGCCAGTTTTCTAACTACTCAAAATTTCCACTACCGGTTCTCCAGAACCGGTCCGAACCAGCCGAATGCCACCAAACCCTGGGCACATTCTCCACAGTTAAAAAGCTGAGTGGGTTGAGGGACTATTTGTAGCACTGTCTGACACCTTGTTTATAGCACGTTCAGGAAGACATCTTCAAACCCAATAAATGATGATCAGAAGCAACCTTTGAAGAGCAAAGCACCTGCCGACAGAGACGGGGGAGGGGGCAGGGAGGGGGGGCAGAAACCATCCGACATCCCTGACAGAGTGAAAATTAGATGGGAGCCAAGCAACGGTAACCTTTGGAGTTGGGAATCTCTCTGACAGGTGAGAACTCATGTCTAGGTGGTAAAAGGTGGGTAGGGAGACATTTCAGGGAGTCAGGGAGGGAGGGAGGGAGGAAAGAGACAGGAATGAAAGAAAGGAGATAGGAATAAAAGGAAGGAATAGAAGGAAGGAAGGAGGGAGAGAGGAGGGAGGGAGGGAAGGAAGGGAGGGAAGGGGAGGAAAGAGATGGGAATGTAAGGAAGGAACAAGAGTGGAATTGAAAGGAGGGAAGGAAAGAAGGAAGGAGGGAGGGAAGATGGATAGGAAGGAGGGAGGGAGGGAGGAAAGAGATGGGAATGAAAGGAAGGAACAAGAGTGGAAATGAAAGGAGGGAAGGAAAGAAGGAAGGAGGGAGGGAAGAAGATGGGTAGGAGGGAGGGAGGGAGGGAGGAAAGAGATGGGAATGAAAGGAAGGAACAAGAGTGGAAATGAAAGGAGGGAAGGAAAGAAGGAAGGAGGGAGGGAAGAAGATGGATAGGAGGGAGGGAGGAAAGAGATGGGAATGAAAGGAAGGAACAAGAGTGGAAATGAAAGGAGGGAAGGAAAAGAAGGGAGGAGGGAGGGAAGAAGATGGATAGGAGGGAGGGGGAGGGAAGGTGAGAGAGAGGGAGGGAGGAAGGATGGAAGAAGGAAGGAAGGAAAGAGATGGAAATGAAAAGAAGGAATAGAAGGAAGGAGGGAGGGAGGGAGGGAAGGAAGGGAGACAGGGAGAAAGGGTGAAAGGAAAGAGATGGGAATGAAAGGAAAGAAGGAGACTGAAAATGAAAGAAAGGAAGGAAAGAAGGAAGGGAGAGAAGAAGATGGATAGGAGGGAGGGAGGGAGGAAGGAAAAGAGGGAGGGAGGATGGGTGGGAGAGAGGGAGGGAGGGTGGAAGGGAAGAAGAAAGGAAGGAAAGAGATGGGAATGAAAGGAAGGAATAGAAGGAAGAAGGGAGGAAGGAGGAAGGGAGGGAAGGAAGGAAGGAAGGAGACAGGGAGAAAGGGTGGAAGGTAAGAGATTGGAATGAAAAGAAGGAAGGAGGGAGGGAAGAAGATGGATAGGAGGGAGGGAGGAAGGAAAAGAGGGAGGGAGGATGGAAGGGAGAGAGGCAGGGAGGGAGGATGGAAATGAAGAAGGAAGGAAGGAAGAAAATGGATAGGAGGAGGGAGGGAGGAAGATAGATGATATAGAGTAAAGGAAAGAAGGAAGGAAGGAAGGAAGGAAGGAAGGAGATACTCCTTTATTTGAGTTTGGTTGTCGACAGAAAGACACAAGAGCATTGAGGAGATGTCATCCATGTTAACTGCTATGTTGGGGCAAAGGTGGGGTAGAACTGACAAGCCCTTAAGGCAACAAAGATTCTTCTCCTTTTGCAGTGGAGGGATGAGTCACGTATTTCTCCATTGTGTCATCTGAGAAAAAGTGCAAAGAAGAGCAACTAAGATGATTAAAGGCCTGGAGAGAAAAACATACGAAGAATAATGGCAGGATTTGGGTATATTTGGGTATATTGGCCAGTCTAGAGAAAAGAAGGACTAGGGGGGAACATGATAGCAGTCTTCCAGCATCGGAGGGGCTGCCAAAAAAAAAATAAAATTCAAGCTGTTCTCCAAAGCAACAGAAGGCAAAACAAAGAAACAATGGATGGAAACCAATCAGGGAGAGAAGCAAGCTGGAATTAAGAAGAAACTTCCCAAGGACAATTAACCAGCAGAATGGCTTGCCTTCAGAAGTTGTGGGTGCTCCATCACTGGAAGTTTTAAAGAAGAATCTGGACAGCCACTTGTCTGAAGCGGTACAGACTGTTTTGCTTGTGCAGGGGGATAGACTAGAACAGGGGTCGCCAACCTTTTGGACCTCAGGGACCACCAAACTCATAATTTTAAATCCCACGGATCACTAATATGAATTTTGACTGACGGTGGCTTGCTGACGTTGGTGGGAAAGTGGGTCCCGTATTCTAGAGCTGCAGTAGTCACAGGACTGGCCCCTTGGACATCTCGGAGCAGCTGCTCCTCTACCTGGGTGCACTGGCCTGCCATGGACTGGAGGAGCTGCTCTGGGATGACCAAAGGGCCAGTCCTGTGACTCCTGCAGCTCTGGAATATGGGTCCCACTTTCCCACCAACATTAGCAAGCCACCCCGGGGCGGATTTTCCTCCCACGCTGTTGGCCTAACCTTCCAGTTCCAGCTCGCGTGGCTCTACTCAAGGTAAGGTTTGCACTTGGCCGAAGGGTGGGGGCCAATGGGTGGGCAGACCATGCGGGTGGCACAGCCTTGTGTTCCCATGCAGCTTGGATTAATTGCTTTGGGGGGAGTGCTGGGGGGGACATTTCTCTGAACACCACTAAAATTTTCTCATGGATCACCAATGGTCCCCAGCCCACCAGTTGGCAACCACTGAACTAGATGACCTCCAAGGTCCCTTCTAACTCTATTCCGATTGTTTCCCCGAGACTTTCTTTTGGAGTGGCACTAGCGATCGATGGTTCACCCATCCCGAGAGAAAACTAGATTAGAATAGAATAGAATAGAATAGAATAGAATAGAATAGAATAGAATAGAATAGAATAGAATAGAATAGAATAGAATAGAATAGAATAGAACAGAATATATTGGCCAAGTGTAATTGGACACACAAGGAATTTGTCTTGGTGTAAATGCTCTCAGTGTACATAAAAGAAAAGATACATTTGTCAAGAGTCAAGAATCATCAGGTACAACACTTAATGATAGTCATAGGGTACAATAAGCAATCAAATGATACTAGGAAACAGTCAATATAGATCGTAAAGATACAAGCGACAAAGTTACAGTCATACAGTCACAAGTGGGAGGGGATGGGCGATAAAGGAGTGATGAGAAGATTAACAGTAATAGTAGTGCAGACTTTGTAAATAGTTGGACAGTGTTGAGGGAATTATTTGTTTAGCAGAATGATGGCGTTTGGGGAAAAACTGTTCTTGTGTCTAGTTGTTCTGGTGTGCAGGGCTCTATAGCGTCGTTTTTAGGGAAGGAGTTGAAACAGTTTATGTCCAGGATGTGAGGGGTCTGTAGATATTTTCACAGCCCTCTTTTTGACTCGTGCAGTACACAGGTTCTCAATGGATGGTAGTAATTGTTTTTAGATTAGATTAACAGAGTTGGAAGGGACCTTGTAGGTCATCTAGTCCAATCTTGTAGGTCCAATCAAAACCTGATTTGTGGCCAAAAAAAAAAAAAGACACCCCACTCCATAGATAAAGCAATTTTTCCCAATTAAAAGTATGGAATGTAAAAAAAAAAAAGATATGCATAATAATAAAGGAAGCCAAGATAAGAAGAAGGGTAATTTTCAGATGGCAAGTATGGGGTGATGGAGAAGGGAAAAGAATTGGCTCTCCCTTCCCGAGTTTCTTTCCGTTCTTTGCTTACTATCTCTCTGCACGCAAGTTGTTCCGTCCTTGATGAACGTCTCTCCTTCTCGAAGGCTCCCCTGCCTTGTTTCCCCCCAGCATAATGAATTCTGTCACTCTCAGCCATACTCTGGGGCAGTGAAAAGGAGGCACGCGCATAAAAGGCGCCGTCAGCTCCAATTACAAAGGGAACCTCATCGGCGGTGCAGAAATCCTACGACGCTTAACCAGCGCTCCTCCGCTCCCCTTGGAAGCAGACGGTGGTACGTGAGGCTGTCAAAGTTTGATAGGGCTTAGTAGGGGTTGGAGGTTGCTCGGAAGGCAGGTGGGCCCTCCAAGCAGACGCCAGAAGGAAGGGAAACGGAGGATAGGCAGCGTTAAGACGGGGGGTGCCTCATCAATGCTTTCCCATGTTATGTGTCTTGTGGCAGATGGACTGAATGGGAGGAGGAGGAGGAGGAGGTGGTGGTCAAGGAGGAGTGGGCTGCAGCCTGCCTCCCCCTGCGCATCATTTTCAAGGAATCTGATCTCATCTCTCTGCCATGTCAGCAGTGTTCTCCTCTGGCAGTGAGGGAAGTTCGGAAGAAAAAGAACTCGAGAAACACTAAATAAGATTTTCACACACGCATATCGGCTGGGACAAAGAGAACAGACTGGTGGTCACAGAATAACGGATTTGGAAGTCTGTGGAGATTCTCAGTTATCCAGGTCCTGGTTGTCCCAAAGGTGCTTTTTCAGGAGCTAATTGGACTTTCTTGTTTTTTCTTTGAAGAGGTTTCGCTTCTCCATCCAAGAAGCTTCTTCAGCTCTGACTGGATGGTGGGAACAGAAGGATTGATACTCCTTGCAGACAGACCTGGTCATTGGCGTCCTTTTAGAGGGTCACTGAGGTCACTTGGAGGTTTATCTGTGTCCTCAGAGTCACCTGAGTGGTGCTCCTGGTTCCTGTAGTCTGTAATTTTTCCCTCTGGAAATCCGTTCCTACCCCCACGCCATTCAAAGGGTGTTCATCCCAAATTGTATAGCTAAAAGTCTCTAGAGATTCTCAGTCCTGCAGGTCATGGTTGTCCCAAAGGGGCTTTTTTAGGGGGCACCTGGACTTTCTTGTGTTTTCTTTTGAAGAAGTTTTGCTTCTCATCCAAGAATCTAATCTAAGAATCTGATCTAAGTGCTAGAGCCCACTGTAACTACATAGCCAAAAAGGAGTTAAGAGTTATTAACCTAATCTTACGTAGCTTTTTCACTGGTAATATCACACTACTAACCAGAGCATACAAAACATTTGCTAGACCAATACTCGAATACAGTACATCAGTCTGAAACCCACATTACGTATCTGATATTAGCACAGTTGAGAAAGTCCAGAAATATTTCACAAGAAGAGTTCTCCACTCCTCTACTCGTTGCAGGATACCTTATGCCACCAGACTCGAAATTCTAGACCTAGAAAACCTAGAACTATGCCGCCTTCGGTCCGATCTAAGTATAGTATATAAGATCATACATTGCAATGTCCTACTGGTCAATGAATACTTCAGCTTCAACCATAACAACACAAGAGCAAACAATAGATACAAACTCAAGGTTAACCGCACCAAACTTGATTGCAGGAAATACGACTTCAGCCACAGAGTGGTCAATGTCTGGAATACTCTACCTGACTCTGTGGTTTCTTCCCCAAACCCCAAAAACTTTAACCTTAGTCTACTATTGACCTCACCCCTTCCCTAAGAGGTCTGTAGGGGGCGTGCATAAGCGCACCAACGTGCCTACCATCCCTGTCCTATTGTTCCTTTTATTTTTTATTTTTCTTATATGTATCCATGTATTCGTAACTATGTTTTTACTTATACCTATTATCTTGTAAGCAATTGACAAAAATAACAAACAAATAAATAAATAAATAAATAAATAAATAAATAAATAAATAAATAGCTTCTTAACTCTGACTGGATGGTGGGGAACGGAAGGATTGATACGCCTTGCAGACAGCTGGTCATTTGCATTTTTTCAGAGGGTCACTGAGGACACCTGGAGGTTTACCTCTGTCCTCAGGGTCACCTGAGTGGCCAATGGGTATGAAGCCTTCTTGGAACTGCTGCACATAAACCTCCAAGTGGCCTCAATGACTATGCCAATGACCAGGTGTCTACAGGGAGTATCAATCCTTCCGTTCGCGACCATCCAGTTAGAGCTGAAGAAGCTTCTTGGATGAGTCCAGTTGCCTCCTGAAAAAAAGCACCTTTGGGACAACAACCTTGGAGATCTTCTAGTCCAATCCCCTGGTCAAGCAGGAGACCTTTTCCCCTTTCAATCCAATGGTTGTGCCATCTCTTCTTTAAAATCCCTAGTGATGGATCACCCACAACTTCTGAAGGCAAGCTGTTAAGCAGGAGTGGGCTTCAAAAATTTTGGCAACCGGTTCTCTGCCCGGTTGCTATGTGGGCGTGGTCATGGTGGCCGTGGTTTATTCGGCCTCCTGCACCACAGCAGGAGGGGAGGCGTTTTCACCCTGCCCGGGCTCCGGAGACCCTCCGGAGGCCGAAAATGGGCCCGTTTCCAGCCTTATGGAGCCCCTGGGAGGCCCATTTTTCACCCTCCCCAAGCCTCTGTGTGGGCTCTGTACTTACCTGCCATCCAAAATGGGCTGGGGATTCCTGGGAGGGGTGGGGCAGAGTGGGCGGGCCAAGCTAGGGATGGGATTTACCGGTTCACTGAAGCGGTTATTAAAAATGATAAAATTAGCCCACCCCTACTGTTAAATGTTCAAACCAGGGGTAGGATTCTTCCAGTTCACTCCTATTCGCTAGAACCGGCTGTTAACATTCTAAGCAGTTCGGAGAACCGGTTGTTAGAAGAAATTACTGGGCTAATCCTGTAAGGAAGTCAAGGAAGGAAACATTCTGGTGTTGCTTACAGAAACTGCCTCTCGGTTAACCCTTAGTACATTCTTGGCAGGACTAGACTTCCTGTCTCAGGAACATCTCTGGAGTTTTCTCCCCCTCCTTTGCTGGTACTTTGCTTGTGTGGAGTGACCATTCAAAGTTACAATGGCACTGAAATAAGTGACTTATGACCATTTTTCACACTTAGGACTGTTGCAGCATCCCCACAGTCATGAGAGGTCAGGCGAGGAGATGCGTGCCTCAATGTGAGTGATATTGAGTTGGCCACGCCCAGCCAATAACAAGACCACCAAGCCACGCCCACCCAGTCACATGACCACCAAGCCACACCCACCACCTAAGCCACGCCCACAGAACCGGTTCTTAACAAATTTGAATCCCACCCCTGGTTCAAACTGTCAGAAAATTTCTCCTTAGTTCTAGGCTAGTTCTCTCCTTGATTAAGAAAATCTTTCAACTAGCTCCATTTCCCTGATGTAGAGACGTGCATTGGTTTAATTTTATTTACTACGAAACATCATGCATTCCAAGGGGAAATTGGATGGTTTCTGTTCAGCTCATTTTCTGCTACGATCAAAATGTGGGGGGCCAGAAATTCAGACCCCAAACCTTGAATGAATCTTATCTGTGAGGGTTCTGTGTCACAAAAATGACAAGAGATTAAATCCTCTTAAACCACCTGCTGTTTTCTATCAAATAAAGGCAATCTGGGCAATCTTGCTTATATAACTGAATAGAATAATTGAGGCTTAGAGTGATCACAACTGCATGTTAAGAAATTATATTAATTTACACAAGGGCAAATCCGAAGGCCCAAGGACGCTAATTCCATCAGCCAGATTCTTGGACAGAGATTTCATTATAAGTGACCTCTCCAATCAGTCACGGAAAAGTAGAAGGAACAGGGTTTATTTATTTATTTGTGTGATATACCCCTTGCTTATTATTCCCCCCCGGGAGTTTTCCCTGGCACAAGTTCAGGTTTTTTTTCTTCCAAAATTTGCAATTTTAAGATGTGTGCACTTCAATTCTTAGAAGTCCCCAGCCATTGCGAAATCCGTACATCTTAAAGTTGCCAAGTTTGACAAACACTGGCTTGGACGATTGGTTCCTCCAATTGAATCCCATTTCAACAATCCTGCAAGCAGGGATGGGATGCAAATATTTTTACTACCGGTTCTCTGGGCCTGGATAAGTGGGCATGGCCATGTGACTGAGTGGGTGTGGCTTCTTCTTCTTCTTCTTCTTCTTCTTCTTCTTCTTCTTCTTCTTCTTCTTCTTCTTCTTCTTCTTCTTCTTCTTCTTCTTCTTCTTCTTCTTCTTCTTCTTCTTCTTCTTCTTCTTCTTCTTCTCCTTCTCCTTCTCCTTCTCCTCCTCCTTCTCCTTCTTTTTTTGCAGCACCCCATGCTCCATTTTTTGGCCTCCAGGCGTTTCTGCTCCCAGGTGGCTTCCCTGAGGCCCAGGAAGGCAAAAAAATGGAGCACAGCCCCCCGCACTCTGTATTTTGCCTCCTGGGCTTCAGGGAAACCTCCTTGGCGAAGCAGTAAACAGTAAGGTGGATCCCAGCACAGCTGATCATCAGAAGGATCACCGGGAGGGGAAAAAAAGAAAGAAATACCGGTTCAGCTGAAACAGTAGCTGGTGTTTTTTTTTACTACTGGTTCTCCTGGTAGAATCCAACTACTGCCTGCAAGTTGGGTTGGCTGGGAGAAGGATCTTACATGGCTGAGGTGGGTTAAAAATATAGGTCTCTCTACTCCTAGCTAGTCTAGTAAAGAGAAGGACCAGGGGAGACAGGATAGCAGTCTTCCAGTATTTGAGGGGCTGCCACAGAGAGGAGGAAGGGGTCAAGCTATTTTCTAAAGCGTCTGTAGGCCAGACAATGAATAATGGATGGAAACTGATCCAAGAGAGATTCAACCTGGAAATAAGGAGAAACTTTCCAACAGTGAGAACAATCAACCAATGGAACAGAAGTTGCCTTCGGAAGTTGTGAGAGCGCCATCACTTGAGACTTTCAAGATTGGACTGCCATTGTCAGAAATGGTGTAGGGTCTCCCGCTTGGGTGGGGAGTTGGACTAGATGACCTACAAGATCCCTTCCAACTCTGATTATCTGTTATTATCTGTTATCCTAGTCTAATACTCCAATACTCTACGCTAATACTTTACTGCTTCTCGGAGTGATGCCTATGTCTCTCTGTCTCCAGCATATTTCTGTGTCTACCTCCCTTGAAGGTACTTCCAACACAGAATCTGGAGGCTCTGTTAGGAATGTAATTTGGGTTAGAAATATATAAACCAGGATAAACATTTTATAACTGTATCTTTAAGAAAATGCAAAATTGTAATTGGGTGTGGTTTCTCAAATGGCCATAAGATGGAGCCAGAAACCTGGGTTGTTTTAGTCTTAGTCTCAGAAGTGAGTGAGTCTCTGTTTCCTTCTGTTGGAGAGTATTGCCGTTCCTCCATTTCTTCTAATTGACTGATATTCCTGGATTTGATATATCTCTGTTACTGAACTGTTTTTGACACTGGACTTTGTTATTGGATTATCCCTGGATTGCAAACTGACTGATTTATCTGTGAATGATTTTGGATTGCTTATTTGAACTTTGCTTAAAACCTTTATTGGAAGTAAAAACCAACATTTACTGTACAGTGTATCTGTGTGCTGTGTGTATATTATTCAAACACTACTCTCAATATGTCTCCCTGTACGCACTCATTCTCCTAACGGGGAATTACCTCAACACTGGTTATGGGCCCAGGCCATACCAGGCTCAGATAACTGAGAGTTAGTGTGAATACACAGTGCTGTATACAGACAGCTGTTTACTGTTTAATTGTGGGTTACTATCCTGGTAAAGATGGCACAAGACACTTCAACAAGTCTATCACTGATAACCCGGTTGGATGGAACAAACTATGTTTCCTGGTCTATAAAGTGCAGTCTACTTCTGCGTAAGGAAGGTTTATGGAATGTAGTTCAAGACCCACCAGATGTAAATGCTTGGGATACAGCTAATGAGGACGATGCCAAGAAGCTTGCTGACTTTAAACAGAACAACGAACGAGCTCTTTGTATAATTGGACTAACACTGAGTGACCAGCAGCTAGTCCATATTCATGGAGAAGAGTCTGCTGCTAGGTGTTGGGAGAATTTGAAGAGGATTTATGTTTGTGACAGTGTAGGTGCACACATACATCTTACACGTAAACTGTTTAGAGCACGTCTTCTGAAAGGTGGAGATATGTTAGGTCATTTGAACTTCATGAAAAGAACTTTTCAAGAGCTACATGAAAAGGAACTGATATTTTCAGAGCTGCATCAAGTTTACATCATTCTTTCCTCATTGGATGAAAGTTACGATGACTACGTATCTTCACTGGAAATCCTGTCCAGAGATAAACTGACATTAACTGACATAACCGGAAGATTGTTAGAAGAAGCAAGAAGACGGCTGGATAGGGACCAACTGAGGAAGGAACAACCACAAGAAGAGGATTTGTCTTCAACTGCCTATACTGTTAGGAAATGTTTTTCTTGTGGGGCTTGGGGACATATAGCTAAATTCTGTAAGAAAAGAAAACAACAGAATACTGGTAATCACCAGAAGGCCAAGAAGAATGTTAGTTTAGCTATGTCTAGGAGGTGCCTGTTATATTTTGAGTATTATGGATCATTATTCAAGATACGGTTTCTGCTATCTTATGATAAACAAAACAGAAACATTCCAACATTTCCTTAACTGGCTAAGGTTTGCTGAGAGAAAAATGAGGAGTAAAGTAATTACTTTAGTTACTGATAATGGGACTGAGTTTGTTAACAAAAGATTCCAAACTATGTTGAAATTGGCTGGTGTTGAGCATAAACGTTCTGCACCTTACAGACCACAACATAACTCGTTTGTAGAACGAAGAGGGCAAACATTACAAGCCATGGCTCGCACTATGTTATCTGATTCCGGTTTACCTGAAACACTGTGGGGTGAAGCTATAATGTGTAGTAACCATGTGTTAAACAATGTAGTTAACACAACAACTGGAGAACTGCCATTCACTCGTTGGCATGGCAGAAAACCAAACTTAAGTTACCCACACACATTTGGAGCTCCAGCATGGGTGCATATTCCCTCACAGGTAAGACTGAAAGGGCAACATAGAGCTAAGAAGTTATTTTTTGTGGGTTATGAGGCCAACCATAGATCATTTAGATTCTGGGATCAAGGCACAGCTCATGTTTATTGCAGTGCTAATGCAAAATTTCTGGAGCATGTTGGGTGGGATAAACTGGAACAGGAATCCAGCAATGATATTATTATTGACACCCAAATACTCCCTAAAGATAAAATCAGTAAACCACGAATAGCCATTAAAGAGGAAGAACAGGAGGAAGTAGAAGAACAGGCACAGGAAGAAGTAGGAGAACAGGAGCAGGTGGCACAGGTGAGTCCACCAGTTAGCCCTGTATTACCAAGACGTTCAACCCGTGTAACACGACCACCTGATAGATATCAGGCTAGTATTGTATACCAAGTGAATACAGTTCCAAGTAATTACAGTGAACTAAAACTGTATCCTGCTAAGGATCAGGTTGCTTGGCAGAAAACAATGGATAAGGAACTGGAATTATTAAAAAAACTGGAGGTATACGAAAATGTTAAGTTACCACCAGATAAACATGCCATAGGATGTAAATGGATATATAAGCTAAAGGCAGGTGTAGATCGGACTGTTACCCATAAAGCCAGGTTAGTAGCACAAGGGTTCAATCAGACAGCAAATGGGTATGATGAGGTATTTGCACCTAGTCTGAAGGCTACTACATTAAGGGCAGCATTAATGTGGGCAGCTAAGGAGAAATACATTGTAAATCATTTGGATGTAGAGACAGCATATCTGCATGCACCGTTGCAACACACTATATATTTAAAGAAAACTTTAGGTATCAAGACTGATAATACAACTAATTGTTGGAAATTAAAAAAGAGTCTTTATGGTTTGAAGCAATCAGGATATGAGTGGAACCAATGTATAGTTAAACAATTAACTAAGATAGGCTTTGTAGCTGGCATGGCTGATCCATGTTTGTTTAAAAGAGAAAGTAATGGTGTAATTTCATTGTTGCTATTGTTTACTGATGACATAGCATTAATCACCAATACTGAACAAGAAGCTACTAAAATAATCTCACTCTTAGAACAGACATTTAAGGTAAAACAGTTAGGAGAAATCAAACAATATCTTGGTTTAAAGATAGATACAACTAGGGGAGGATACAAGATCTCACAGGCAGATAAAATTAACCAATTACTAAAAAGTTTTAAAATGGAACTTTGTAAGCCGGCTAAAAAACCAATGAGCCAGGAGTTTAGCCATAGTGATGTTCAAAGTCCTATTTTTGATAAGAACATTTATCAGTCCTTGATTGGTAGTTTATCTTATCTCAGTAATTGGTCAAGGCGGATATTGTATACAGTATTAATCAATCAGCGAGATTTAATGCTGAGCCGACTGAAAGGCACTGGCAAGCTGCTAAACGTGTGTTAAGATATCTAAAACAAACAATGCATTGTGCATTGTATTTGGAGCCTAAAGATGAACTGAGTTTAACTGCATATGCTGATGCAAGTTTTGCTACAGACATAAATACACGAAAATCTACATCGGGTACTGCTGTATTATTGGGAAAAGCATTGATTGGATGGAGGTCTATTAGACAGAAACATCTAAATTTGTCAACAATGGAGGCTGAATTCTCATATTTGTCTTTATTATGTACAGATTTAGTTTTGTATAAGCAATTATTAATTGACATGGGAATTAATGTAACAGATTCTATTGTTGTTTATGAAGACAACCAATCAGCAATACAGATGGCTTCAAATATTGCTGTTAAGACAAGAACGAAACACACAGATTTAAGATATTTAAATGTGAGACAATGTGTGCAAAGTAAGATGATTAAGCTAGTATACTGTATGTCAGAAAACAATATAGCAGATCATTTTACAAAGGCCCAAGGCTCTATAAAGCATAAGGCTAGCTGTGAAGATTATGGACTTAGAATGTAAGGTTGTATATATTGTCCTACCCAAAAGGGGAGAATGTTAGGAATGTAAGTCACCTAACAGCTATTTGGGTTGGAAATATATAAACCAGGATAGACATTTTAATACTCTCTCTTTAAGAAAATGCAAAATTTGTAATTGGGTGTGGTTTCTCAAACGGCCATAAGATGGAGCCAGAAACCTGGGTTGTTTAGTCTTAGTCTCAGAAGAAATCTCAGTGAGTCTCTGTTTTCCTTCTGTTGGAGAGTTTTGCCGTTCCTCCATTCTTCTAATTGATTGATATTCTTGGATTTGATGTAAGTCTGATACTGAACTGTTTTTGATACTGGACTTTGTTATTGGATTATCCCTGCACTGAAAACTGACTGATCTTACCTTTGAGTGACTTTGGACTGCTTGTTTAAACTTTGCTTTGGAAGTAAAAACCTACATTTACTGTACAGTGTAACTGTGTGCTGTGTGTGTACTATTCAAACACTTCTCTCACTACGTCTCCTTGTATGCGCTCATTCTCCTAACGGGGAATTACCACAACAGGCTCAATTAAGTTCCCCGTTGTAGGATTGCCACTATTCTTTTGCTCTAGATTTCGGCTCTTGGCTGAATGATGCAAGATGGAGAGGGGGAGGGAGGGAAGGAACAGGAAGGGGAAAGGAAGGAAGAAAAGAAGAGGAGAGAGGGAGGGAGACTGGTGGGTGAGTGGATGGATGGATGAGATGAAAGACCAAAATTGAGAAAGGGAGAAAAGGAAGGGTAACAAGAGAAAGATAAGAAAGGGAGGGTGGAAGGAAGAAGGGAGGGAGGGAAGGAAGGAAGGAGAAGGGGAGGGAGGAAGGGTGGGAGGAGGGAAGGAAGGAAATGTGAAAGGAGGGAGTGAAGGAGGGGGAAGAAAAGAGGAGAGGAAGGGAGGAAATGTGAGGGAGGAAGAAGGAAGATTGGTGGGTGAGTGGATGTATGGATGGGATGGAAGAACAAAATGTGAAGGAGGGAGGAAAGAAGGAAATGTGAAGAAAGAAGGATCAAAATCAAGGTGACTTTGGGCCAATCACCAGGAGACAGTGAGTTCTAGTCCTGCCTTAGGCTCGAAGCCTAGTTGGGTGACCTTGGGCCAATAACCAGGAGATGATGAGTTCTAGTCCTGCTTTAAGCATGAAAACTAACGGGTTGACTTTTAGATCAGTCCCTCTTTCTCAGCTCAGCCTACCTCACCGGAGTCGTGGAAAAAACAGGAGGAGGAAGATGTGTTAGATATGTTTGTGCCACTTTTGAGTTATTTGTAAAAATAATAAAAAGCGGGGTACAAATATTTTTTTATTTTAAAATGGTGAAATGTGTTGGATGAACACATGTCTGTTTCTCCTGAAAACCTCATGGCAGAGTCCTCAGGTCATGCATGTTCATTGAATGGCCCTTTGTTGGTTTCCCCCTTGAAGTGTCGTCTTCAACAGCCCTTCACAGCACCTTTCTAAACCTCCCGCAGGATGTAGTCAAGTAATAGAATAACAGAGTTGAATGGGACCTTGGAGAGCTTCTAGACCAACCCCCTGCTCAACAGGAAACCCTATCACATTCTGGATGAATCTTTTCTTAAAAACCTCTGGTCATGAGAGGATAAAATATTGAATATGGAATGGAATGGAATAACAGAGTTGGAAAGGACCTTAGAGGTCTTCTAGTCCAACCCCCTGCTTAGGCAAGAAACACTACACCATTTCAGACAAACGGTTGTGCAATCTCTTCTTAAAAACTTCCAGTGTTGGGGCACCCACAACTTCTGGAGGTGAGCTGTTCCACTGGTTAATTGTTCTCACTGTCAATTCCTCCTTAGTTCTAGGTTGCTTCTCTCCTTGGTTAGTTTCCATCCGTTGCTTCTTGTCCTGCCTTCAGGGGTTTTGGCTGTTTCAGTGCTTCAAGGTAAGGGCATTATGCTTCTATCCAAAACATGCAGGCCTTCAAACACTTGTCATGCGGTATGGAGAATTATCACATGGAGAATTGGATGTGCACATTCTGCAAACACACTCGGTCTCAGCGACAGTGCTCGTCAACCAGGCAAAAGCATTTAGAACCCCCTTCTGAAGGTTCAAGTACCTAAAACCCGGTGCTGGCTTTGTTCTTTTGCAATTTGGTGGAACGTTGGGAATTGAACCTTGTTGCAAGGCTCTTTCAAGTTGGCCGTCTGCCAAATCCAAAACAGCTTTTTTGGAGTCCTTCCAAACACTCTCTCCTCTTTGCAAAGGGAGTCAGGAATTGTTAAAGTTTCAGAAAGTCTGGGTAAAAATTGGAGTGGACTGCAAAATGGTAAGCTTTTGAGAAGGGTGTTTACGGAGGTTCTCCATCATCCAGGTTATGGTTCTCCCAAAGGTGCTTTTTTCAAGAGGCAACTGGACTTCCTTGTTTATCTTTGAAGAGGTTTTGCTTCTCACCCAAGAAGCTTCTTCAGCTCTGACTGGATGGTGGGGAACAGAAGGACTGATACTCCTTGCAGACAAAGCTGGTCATTTGCATTCTTTTAGCGAGTCATTGAGGCCACTCGGAAGTTTATCTGTGTCCTTAGGGTCACATGAGTGGTGGAAAACAACATCCCTCTCTCAACAAAGGGGAAGGGATATGACATCATCTATCTCAAGTCTGCAACACACCCCTTTCAACAGTTCCAAGAAGGCTCCACACCCGTTTGTACCACTCAGGTGACCCTGAGGACACAGAGAAACCACCAGGTGACCTCAATGACTCTCTAAAAAGATGCAAATGACCAGCTGTCTGCAAGGAATATAAATCCTTCCATTCCTCACCATCCAGTCAGAGCTGAAGAAGCTTCTTGGATGAGAAGCAAAACGTCTTCAAAGAAAAACCAAAAAAAATCCAATTGCCTCTTGAAAAAAAAAGCACCTTTGGGACTTTTGAGCAGAGTAGGACAAGGACAGCAAAGGGCTCTGTTGGAAGCACTTCTAGGCTGCATCAACAGAGGGATCCACATCAGGATGAAGGCAGGACAAGAGGGCCAACTCACCATGGCCAACTTGCTGTAGGATAACTCACTACAGGACAAGAGTTACACTAATACCGAACAAATAGTCAAATAGAATCATTAAGGAAAGGATGCCAAAGGAGGGACAAAATAAAATGTGAATGACCAAAATTAAAGTAATACTTTAATCATTTTAAACAATTAAACTGAATTGTTGAATTGTTCTGCAGTGAGTTGTCCCATGGCAAGTTGACTGTGGCGAGTTGGCCATGGAAAATTGGCTACGGTGAGTTATCCCATTCCCGGACAAGAAGCACTGGATGGAATCTATTCAAGGAGAGAAGCAACTTAGAACTAAGGAGAAATTGCATGACAATGAGAACAATTAACCAGTGGAACAGCTTGCCACCAGGAATTATGAATGCTCCAAAACTGGAAGATTTAAAGAAGAGATTGGACAACCATTTGTCTGAAATGGTGAAGGGTTTCCTGCCTAAGCAGGGGGTTGGACTAGAAGACCTCCAGGGTCCCTTCCCACTCTGTTATTCGGTTAAGATCTGGAGGGAAGTGATAGGGTCCTTCTGCTTGGGCGGGAGTGGTGGTGGTTGAACTAGATGACTTACAAGGTCCCTTCCAACTCTGTTAATCTGTTAAATCTGTTAAATACAATGCCTTGTCTTTCAAAGTTTAGGCATTTCCAAAACCGAGATTAAAATAAATGAGGCTGAGACGGACATCGTATCTATTTATCTTAAAAAAAAAAAAAAAAGACATTTTGGGTTTGGAAAGGGTCTTTGAGAGCTTCATGAAGTTTGGAAGCGGAGGTGGGTATTCATCAGGTTCTGACCAGTTCTGGAGAACCGGAAGTGGAAATTTCGAGTAGTTTGGAGGACCAGCAAATCCCACCTCTGACTGGCCCCGCCTCCATCTCTTCTCTGCCTCCCATTGAGTCCCAGCTGATTGGCTGGGTCTTCTTTTGCTGCCCTGCACAGGAGAAGGGAGCTGGAAAGCAGGTTAGTGGGGTGGGTAGGGAATGGGGATTTTGCAAGTAACCTTCCCCCAAGAGTGGGGAAGGAATGGGGATTTTGCAATGTATCTTTCCCCTGGAGTGGGGTGGAAATGGAGATTTTACAGTATCCTTCCCCTGCCATGCCCACAGAACCGGGAGTAAAGAAATTTGATGAAATTGAAGAAATTGGGAAGAATTGCTCTGCAGTGCTGTGATATTTTGCACAGAACAGATATGTTTTATGGCGCTTTCCTCATGGTGCGAAAAATGTCCCTTTTTTCTTTTTTCTTTACTCTAATCAAGTAAAAGCATTTCACTCTAGCTAAGAAGCTAATCAAGTTGAGAAGCAACCTAGAACACAAGGAGAACATTCCCAATAGTGAGAACAACTAACCAGCGGAACTGCTTACCTCCAGAACATGTGAATGCTCCAACATTGGAAGTTTTCAAGAAGAGATTAGGACAGTCATTTGTCTGAAATAGTATAGTTTCCTGTGAGAGCAGGGTGGTTGCACTAGTTGACCTCCAGTGTCCCTTCAGACTCTGTTACAGTTATTCTGACCTCAGATTCTGCTGTTCCTAACTTCCAAATAATTTTCAAGGGCAGCCCCACGTAGATCAACATGGTAGTAATCCATCTGAGAGATGACCAGGCCATGAGTGACAGTGCAGATGGAAAAAATGCTCTTGCAATTTGTCCTTCCCGGTTAAAACTGGCATTCCCCCAGCGGCTATTTTTAAAATAATTTGGCTCGGAGCAGAGAAGTTTTCTTTGCTAAATTTAGCACGATCAGTTACCACCACCTGGATTGTAACACAATATAATTATCTAGATTTAGCAGGGAATCTCTCATTGCTCCGGTAAGACTTTAATAAGAGTTACAGAAGGAGGAGAGAGGGGAGGGTGGGATAAATAAAACATATTCTAATTAATCTAATATAAAAAGGTGTCCGAATGCAAATAATATTTGCTCGTTTATTCCATTTTCACTCCCCTCCTCACTGCATTTTCAAGTAATATTCTGGAGGAGATTCTCTCTCTCTCTCCTCTCTCTCTCCCTCCCTCCCCCCTCCCTCCCTCTCTCTATGTATGTATGTATGTATGTATGTATGTATGTATGTATGTATGTATGGCATTCAGCTTTGTTCGGGTATTTTCCCACGTCATTGTAGTTGTGCTTTTAAAGTTGTAGCAACGTTTAAAAGCACAACTACAATGACGTGGGAAAATACCCGAAAAAAACATGTAAGTACCCGCGAAAACTTAAGAAAACATACATACATACATACATACATACATACATACATACATACATTTGTGTGTGTGTGTGTGTGTGAACATTTGGGCTAGATACCAAAGAGCAGGAGGAGAGGTCATAAAAATAATTAAATTTGGGATTTCTGGAGACGGGGTGTGGAAGGCACAGTGAATGAAGTGATTATAATGATAACTGCGTTGAGGTCCAGAGCGAAATGTTTGATCATTCAGATTAGCAGTCGGGATAAAATACCTGTGTGTTTGTAATTGCCGTTCGTTCCTAGCGAAGGAGGGCCTTTTGTTGGAATTGTACACTGACCTGAGTAAAATAAGTGCTTCTTCCCCTACCTTGTTGTTTTAGAGCAGTAACTTGGCCACATTTGAAGGAGGTTGATTTTTGGAGAAATGTTGGGCTGCATTGTTATCGGTTTGAGCGTGAAGAAGAGCTGTAGAAAACACGTAACGTTCTGGCTTGCTGATTTAAGTATACATTATGGGAAACCGCATACACAAAAACATTTCTTAGGGGTAGTTGCCTTAAAAACAGCAGATGTTTGGGAAAGCTGTGTTAAAGTTGTGAATGTGATGGAGAATTGTGAACGTAACTGTATTTAATAGGAAAAGATTTCAGGTTTTTGTTTCAAATTGACTGAAAATCTGTCAGGGTGGAATAATAAATAAATATATTCAAGACTGCTAGGGAATAGAATGAGGCGCTTGTATACTTCTTCCGACAGTAAACAGGAATTCTACTATTTATATCAATACTCTGCTTTCCTTGAAGAGGAAATTAGAGCTAAAATGATTAGGGCTAAAGTTCCCCTACAATTTTTTTTAAAAAATTACTTTGTTCCCTTACAATTTTTTAAAAATTAGTTTGTTTTTAAATTACTTTATTCAAATACAAAATACAAAAAAATAACAAAGACAAAACAACAACAGTATCTATTGTGTCTTTGTTAATTTGTTTTCCTTTTGGGTTTTGTACTTTCAATGTTTTCAATCATAATAGAGCTGGAAGGGAGCTTGGAGGTCTTCTAGTCCAACCCCCTGCTCAAGCAGGAGAAACTGTGCCATTTCAGACAAATAGCTGCCCGATCTCTTCTAAAAAACCCTCCAGTGATGGAGTGTCCACAATTTCTGGTGGCAAGCTGTTCCACTGGTTAATTGTTCTCACTCAATTAAGGCGAAGTTTCTCCTTAATTCCAGGATTTCTTCTCTCCTTGATGAGTTTCCATCCATTGTCTTGCCTTCTGGTGCTTTGGAAAATATTGACCCCCTTTCTCTTTGGGGCAGCCCCTCGAATATTGGAAGAGTGCTATCATGTCCACCCTAGTCCTTCTTTTCTCTAGACTAAACATATCCAAATCCTGCAGCCATTTTTCACCTGTTTTAGTCTCCAAACCTTTAATCGTCTTAGTTGCTCTTTGCACTTTGTGCCAAAGTCTCAATATCTTCTTTGTAATGTGGTGACCTGCAGTATTCCAGGTGTGGCCTTACTAAGGCTTTATAAAGCAGTACTAATAACGTCACCTGATATGGATTCTATCCCTCTGTTTATACAGCCAAGGATTGTATTAGCTTTTTGGGCTGCTGCTGCACAGCGTCTGGCTCGTATTTAAACGATGTCCATTAAGAATCCAAGGTCCCTCTCACAGTTACTGTTTTTGAGCCAGATTTTTGCCCAATCTGTACTTGTACATTTGTTTTTTTTCCTTCCTAAATGTAAATCTTTAATTTTTGGAATAAAATAAATAAATAAATAAACTTCCTCTACATTTTATGCTTCCAACCAACTTCTTGTTGTGGTTAGCCGGCAGCAGGTATGGACGGCTGAGGAGAGCGAGGACTCAGATGAGGGGCCAGGACCATTAGGGAGTAGAGTGCTGCCTTCAGAGATTGTGGGGGCTGGAAGCAGTGATGAGGAGGTTCCCGAGGAGCCTGTGTCAAGTGCGCGTGCACGCAGGATTGCTCGGAGGAAAGAGCAGCTACAACAGCACGGGCAATTCGGGAGTAAGGCTGCAAGGCAATGGCCCCTCCTTAAGGAGATAAAAGCCAGCTATGAAAGGAACATACTTTGCAGAAGGCAAAGACATTTTGAAACTTCAGCCTCGTGAACATTCCAGTATCCTGAATTTGTATTTGAAGATTCTTATTTTGGAAATTATTTCTTGTCTGTTATCTTTTGGCAAGTCTTGCACAGTTTGGCAAAGCTTGTGCTTATCACAGCTAATTATTTTCTAAAAGCATTACAAGGTTTCTGTTCCTTTTGGATTGTGTTTGATTTGTTGGAAAAGGTCGTGGGTTAGAACATTTATGAGTTTCTGCCTTCATCCTGCAGTGTAATGACAATGGCTAACAAGATGATGATGATGACACCATACTACTACACGGTGTATTTATTGGCGTGTTAGATCAGTGTCCTGTAACGAAGAGTAAGGCCCATGGGTGGCTTATTAAATCGCTTACTAGCAGTTTTCCGGCGCCTCTTTACTTGAACTGTGAGAAGGGCTGGTGTTCTAGGAGACCAAAGATCTCAAGGACATTTGAAGGACCTCTACATCCCCCTCACTGAGACCTCCTCACAGAGTGTAAATGACATATACGAAAGCACCTTTGTGTTGTCTTCCCACACAAGATTTAGTGGCTCAACAAAAAGTTATTCTCTCACTTTGGTTGCCAGGCAACCATCTGATGTCACTGCCTAATGGTGCATGTGTGCAACCTGAAATTTACACACACAAACACACACACACAGAGAGAGAGAGATATATATATAGTTATATATATCTGCTAGCTCCTTTCAGTTGCCCAGACTCTACCCCACAAGGGATTATGGGGTCGTGAAAAGAAGATGATGACACACACACACACACACACACAACACACACACACACACAAACAGTGTTTCACCAAAAATAAGACCCAGTCTTATTGTTTTTTCGCCACCCAAAAGGCACAAGGTCTTATTTTTGGGAGGTTGTGTGTCTGCCACCGAGTCACCTTGTGGTGATGGCATCAACAACTCCACCCAACAGTAGCCCGCTGCCGGCCGACTTCTTCTCCGGCTGCTTGTTTCTGCTCGTGCATGTCATCCACAGTCTCTGTTTCACTGTCAGAGGCCCTTCAGGAAAGGCCTCTGCAGCCAAGAAACGGGCTCTGTGATTGACGTGCCCAGCACCCACCGGCCTTGATTGATCCAGAAGCCTGTTATCGGCTGCAGAGGCCTTTCTTGAAAGGCCTCTGATGGCGGAACAAGGCCAGGGACAATGTGTGCATGCAGCAGCAAGCGGCCGCAAAAGAAGTGGGCCGGTAAGGCAAGGCAGGTGTGCGAGGATAAGAGTGTGCGAGGCCTAGCTGCAACTGTCTGAAGATAAGTAGTAGGATAACTCCACCCCCCAACCCCAACCTAGCTTGATTTTTTATCTGTGCACCCTGGAGTGGACAGGGTCTTAAGTAGGGCTTATTTTTGTTGTGGTTCGCTGGCAGCCTGTGTAGACGGCAGTGGAATCGGACAGTGGGGAAGAGGACCAGTCCGAGAATCTGGAGGGTCCTATGTCTGATGCAGAGATGGGGCCAGGACCATCTGGGAGTGGGATGCTGCCTCTGGAGTGCAGAGAAGAGCAACCAGGAGGTGCAGTGAGGCAGACGAACAAGGGGAGCCTGTTCCCAGTGTCCGTGTGCGCAGAGCTGCTAGAAGGTGAGAGCGGCTGAAACAAAAGGGGCTACTCAGGAATAAGGCTGGGAGGGGACTGCCCCTCCCATAAGGGATAAAGGACAGGCAAAGATGATGAAAACTATGCAGGAAGCAAAGTCGTTCATTCGGTTCAGATTCATTCTTGAAGCTCTTTGTACTTTGGTTGGGTTTTTTTTTCTAGTTCATTGGACACTTCTGTTATTGGTAGCACTTCACAGAAAAGAAAGGTGAGTGCTTATCTCGAGGGACTGTTTGAGATTCATTACCAGTTGGGAACGAAAATAATTCCCAGCACTGCAATAAAACAAGACTTGTTTTTAAAATAAGCATGTGCGTAATTGCGGTCTCGGAAGCCTTGGGCAGAACAATTGTGGGGGTAGGGCTTACATTGGGCACACGTATAAAAATCAAGCTAGGTCTTATTTTGGGAAAAACACAGTGTACATATATATCTCCTTACAATTTGATACCGATATATCTCCTTATATCTTGATGCTCGACTTAGGATTTAATAACGCTGTAACCAATAAAGGGATTTATTATTAAAATTATTTATTTAAGTCCAGCCCTTCTTCAATTCCATCAATACAGGAAGGCCTCGACTCACAACAGTTTGCTTAATGACCACTTGAAGTTGCAACATCACTGAAAAATGGGACTTATGACTGTTTTTCACACTTACGACCATTGCCACATCCCCATGGTTTTGTGATTAAAATTCAGATGCTTCGCAACTGGTTCACATTTATGATGGTTGCAGAGTGCAGAGAAGAGCAACCAGGAGGATTAAGGGACCGGATGATGAAACATACGATGAACGGTTGCAGGAACTGGGCAAGGCGAATCTAGTGAAGAGAAGGAGACAGGATAGCAGTCTTCCAATAGTTGAGGAGCTGCCACAGAAAGGAAGGGGTCAAGCTATTTTCCAAGGCACCTGAAGGCCAGACAAGGAATAATAGATGGAAACTGAACAAGGAGAGATTCACCTTTCCATCAGCATCAGCACCCAGGTGAGCATAGATTAAATTCAAGATTCAACAATCCAGTAAACAATACCCCAATCAAGAAACTGCTAAGCAAGTCAACAGTAAGTAGCCCAACCAAAGAACTTCTAAGACCACCCCCACCAATACTGAGAGAGCAAGCCACTAGTATAAAAAATGAGACTAAACCCCACACCAGAAGTAGTATTCAGCAGGTTCTGACTAGTTCTGAAAATTTCCAGTAATGGAAATTTTGAATAGTTCGGAGAACCAGCAAATCCCACCTCTGACTGGAGATTTTACAGTATCCTTCCCCTGCCACGCCCACAAAACTGGTAGTAAAAAAATTGAATTCCCACCACTGCCACACACCCTACCAGCCATGATGATGCTACCTAGTTGGGTAATGAAACATCTTCAAGAAAATAACCAAGCTCAGAGAGCAACAAGGACCCCTCAAAGAACTTGTTCTCCGTTAGTTCTGCTGGAAAGACACCAGGTGCAATTAAAACAGATCAGCAAAAATGTCTTTTTTTTTTCTGAAGACTTCCTTCAACAAATAATATCTACCCACACAGAGGAGAACTGCCAGGAAATGAGGGACGCTGAAGAAGAAGAAGCTCACACAATGGCCTCCAGCTGCAGAAGAATGAAGCCATCCACCAGCACCTCTTGTCATTCATCCTCCCACTTCCTCACCCTCTCGTCTTCTGATCCTGTTGAAAACATTTCCCCAGGTGCACTTAAAAATATTCTTAAGGAGCCTTTGGAAGGAAGGAAGGAAGGAAGGAAGGAAGGAAGGAAGGAAGGAAGGAAGGAAAGGAAAGGAAAGAAGGAAGGAAGGAAGGAAGGAAGGAAGGAAGGAAGGAAGGAAGGAAGGAAAGGAAAGGAAAGGGAGGGAGGGAGGGAGGGAGGGAGGGAGGGAGGGAGGGAGGGAGGGAAGGAAGGAAGGAAGGAAGGAAGGAAGGAAGGGAAGGAAGGAAGGAAGGAAGGAAGGAAGGAAGGAAGGAAGGAAGGAAGGAAGGAAGGAAGGAAGGAAGGAAGGAAGGAAGGAAGGAAGGGAAGGAAGGAAGGAAGGAAGGAAGGAAGGAAGGAAGGAAGGAAGGAAGGAAGGAAGGAAGGAAAGGAAGGAAGGAAGGAAGGAAGGAAGGAAGGAAGGAAGGAAGGAAGGAAGGGAAGGAAGGAAGGAAGGAAGGAAGGAAGGAAGGAAGGAAGGAAGGAAGGAAAGGAAAGGAAAGGAAAGGAAAGGAAAGGAAAGGAGGGAGGGAGGGAGGGAGGGAGGGAGGGAGGGAAGGAAGGAAGGAAGGAAGGAAGGAAGGGAAGGAAGGAAGGAAGGAAGGAAGGGAAGGAAGGAAGGAAGGAAGGAAGGAAGGAAGGAAGGAAGGAAGGAAGGAAGGAAGGAAGGAAGGAAGGAAGGAAGGAAGGAAGGAAGGAAGGAAGGAAAGGAAGGAAGGAAGGAAGGAAGGAAGGAAGGAAGGAAGGAAGGAAGGAAGGGAAGGAAGGAAGGAAGGAAGGAAGGAAGGAAGGAAGGAAGGAAGGAAGGAAGGAAAGGAAAGGAAAGGAAAGGAAAGGAAAGGAAAGGAGGGAGGGAGGGAGGGAGGGAGGGAGGGAGGGAAGGAAGGAAGGAAGGAAGGAAGGAAGGAAGGAAGGAAGGAAGGAAGGAAGGGAAGGAAGGGAAGGAAGGAAGGAAGGAAGGAAGGAAGGAAGGAAGGGAAGGAAGGAAGGAAGGAAGGAAGGAAGGAAGGAAGGAAGGAAGGAAGGAAGGAAGGAAGGAAGGAAGGAAGGAAGGAAGGAAGGGAAGGAAGGAAGGAAGGAAGGAAGGAAGGAAGGAAGGAAGGAAGGAAGGAAGGAAGGAAGGAAAGAAGGAAAAGGTCTTAGCACCCATCAAGAGTGTCAGGAGAAAGCAGACGGGAGTCAACATGGAAGCAAGGAAAGGAGAACAAGAGTCCTTATTTCTTTGGGAGAATGGGGGAGGAGATACACAGGAGAAGAGCTTAAGAACGGAGGAAGGATTCCATTCCTGTCTAATTGTCTCATTCAGAATAACAGAAAATAACAGAATAAGAGAGTTGAAAGGGACCTTGGAGGTCTTCTAGTCCAACCTTCTACTCTGGTAAAGGTTCCCCTTGCAAATATGTGCTAGTCGTTTCTGGGTCTAAGGGTGGTGCTCATCTCCATTACAAAGCCGAAGAGCCAGCGCTGTCCGAAGACGTCTCCATGGTCATGTGGCCGGCATGACTAAACGCCGAAGGCGCACGGAGCACTGTTTACCTTCCCACCAAAGTGGTCCCTATTTTTCTACTTGCATCTTTTACGTGCTTTCGAACTGCTAGGTTGGCAGAAGCTGGGACAAGTAACGGGAGCTCACTTCCGTTACACGGCGCTAGGGATTCGAACCGCCGAACTGCTGACCTTTCTGACTGACAAACTCAATGTCTTAGCCACTGAGCCACCACGTCCCTTTTACTGCTCTGGTATAACATTTCAGATAGATGGTTGTCCAATCTCTCTTTAAAAACTTCCAGTGTTGGATGATCCACAACCTCTGGAGGAAAGTTGTGTTCTGAAGGCACTCTGTTCTCATTGTCAGGAAATTCTCCTTAGTTCTAGGTTGCTTCTCTCCTTGATTAGTTTCCATCCGTTGCTTCTTGTCGTGCCTTCAGGTGTTTTGGAGAACAGCTCGACTCCCTCTTCTTTGGGGCAGCCCCTGAGATATTGGAAGATCGCCATCCTGTCACCCCCTAGTCCTCCTCTTCCCTAGACTTGCCATGCCCAGTTCCCGTAACTGTTCTTCGTATGTTTGAGCCTCCAGTCCCCTAATCATCATGGTTGCTCTTCTCTGCACTCTTTCCAGAATCTCAACCTCTTTTTCAGTGGGTCGAAAATCATCAGCAGGAGATCCAATCTGGAAATCAGGAGGAATTTCCTGACAGTGAGAACGACTAAACAATGGAACCGCTTCCGTCTTGGAGGCTTTGAAGAAACGAGTGGACATCCATTTGTCCAGGAAGGTACAAGATCTTCTGATTTGGACAGAGAGCTGGACTAGACGATCTCCAAGGTCCCTTCCAGCTCTATGATTCTATGTATCAGTCAGGATGGGGTGGGGTGGAAATGTCAAATTGAAACCTTTTCTGAAAACAGCCAAGCTTAGAGAACACTAAGCATGCCGCCATCCTCCTCCTCCTCCTCCTCTCTCATCAAACCCTATTCATTCCTAACACTGATGATGTTACCTAGGTGGGTCAAGAAAGGTCTGCAAGAAAACAGCCAGCCTCAGAAAGCACCAAGGATACCATCCTCTTCCTCCTCCTCTCCACAAAACCTACTTCCTTCTAGCATGATAATGTTACCTATTTGGATCATGAAACATTTCCAAGAAAACAGCCAAGCTCAGAAAGCATTCAAGACCTCACAGTCCTCCTCCTCCTCCTCCTCCTCCTCTCCTCCTCCTCCTCCTCCTCCCTCCTCCTCCTCCTCCTCCTCCTCTCTGCAAACCCCACTCCCTTCTCGCACTGATAATGTTACCTAGTTGGGTCATGAAACGTTTCCAAGAAAACAACCAAGCTCAGAGAGCATCAGGGATCACACAGTTCTCCCTGTTCCTCTCCTCTTCCTCTTCCTCCTCCTCTCTGCAAACTCCTCTCTGCAAATTCCCTTCTAGCACTGATGACGTTACCTAGTTGGGTCATGAAACATCTGCAAGAAAGTCACCAAACTCCGAGAGCACCAGGGACCCTTCATTCCAACCCTGAGCTGCCAATATTCTCCTTTATTGAAATCTTTTTCTGTCTCAAGCTTGCAGGAGACAGAATAACATTTTGGGAGGTTATACTGGTGAGGGCAATTATAGAGACAGCAAATTCAGCAGACAGGCAGTTCAGCGCAATAAAGATTCATGTCAACGTAGACCAGGATATTATGTGATTTTTATTTTTATTTATTTTTGCCTGAGATTCAACAGGGGGGAAAAAAAAGTTGAATGTTAGTTACATCGGATAAGAAATGCTCTGTGAGTAAATCAGTGCGGCTCTCGCAGAGGTCAACTGAAGGGTCGCCAATGAAGTAAATAAAATCTTTAAAAAAAAAACAGGTGGGAAGGGAAATTATTCTGTCTGGTCAGGAGATAGGGGATTCGGAGCTATCAATTTAGGACCGAGTGCCTGAAGTTTGCAAGTAGGAGTCACAATTGCTCCTGTGATTTGCAAACCAAGTAAAAACATGCAAGTGGAAGGAAAGAAAGGGAAAATCGGTGAAAGGGTTGGGGGAGGCAAAGTGTGTGGGGGGAATATTTGCCCCCTCCCTGATGTGAAAAATCAATTTTATTTTCTTCCATTTAGAAAGCAGGACGATTCTATTGGTCCCCCTTGTTGATTTTCTACATAAAATGCCACCGAGATTAGTGGCTTTCAGCTACTCTGAACCCATAAATAAGTTGGGATGGCTGCTTTAAAATACATTCGAATTTATTTTTTAATGAGGGCAATTTATATCTGTTTGTGGCAGTGAAAGGACGGAGGTGACTTAATTTAGTTCCATCTTCCATGCGTTTGTGGCCACAGCGAGAGTTTACTTTGTTCTCATTTGGTGAGGCACTCTGTACATGGGCCAAAGCAATTCCCTGCTGCGTTTGGATAGTCTCCCTCCCTCTCTCTCCCTTCCTCTCTCTTTCCCTCCCTCCTCCATTTCTCCCCCTCCCCCTCCTCTACCCTCCCTCCCTTCTCCCCCTCTATTTCTCCCCTCCCCTCCCTCCTCCTTCCTCTCTTTCCCTCCCTCCCCCATTTCTCCCCCTCCCTCCTTCCTCTCCCTTCTCTCCCTCTATTTATCTCCCTCCCCTCCCTCCCTCTCCCTCCCTCCTTCCTCTCTCTCCCTCCCTCCTCCCCCTTCTATCCTCTCCCTCCCTCCCTTTCTCCCTCCCTCCCTCTCTCTTCCCTCCCCCCCATTTCTCCCCCTCCCTCCTTCCCTCTCCCTTCTCTCCTCTATTTATCTCCCTCCCTCCCTCCCTCCCTCTCTCCCCCTCCCTTCCTCTCTCTCCCTCCCTCCCTCCCCCTTCTATCCTCTCCCTCCCTCCCTTTCTCCATCCCCCTCTCTCTCCACTTCTCCCTCCATTTCTGTCCCTCCCCCCTCTCCGCTCTCTCCCTCATTTCTCCTCTACCCTCCCCTCCCTCCCTCTCCCTTCCTCTTTCCCTCCCTCCTCCATTTCCCCCCTCCCCCTCCTCTACCCTCCCCTCCTTCTCTCCCTCTATTTCTCCCCTCCCTCCCTCCCTTCCTCTCTTTCCCTCCCTCCCCATTTCTCCCCCTCCCTCTCTCCCTCTCCCTTCTCTCCCTCTATTTCTCCCCTCCCTCCCTTCCTCTCTCTCCCTCCCTCCCCCTTCTGTCCTCTCCCTCCCCCCCCCCTTCTACCTCTCCTCCTCCTCTCTCCCTCCTCCTCTCTCTCCTTCTCCCATTTCAGTCCCTCCTTCTCCCCCCTCTCTCCCTCCTCCCCCTCTCCCTCCTCTCCTTTCCTCCCTCCTCCCCCCTCCCTCATTTCCCCCCTCCCCCCCCCTCCTCCTCTCCTCTCTTTATTCCTCCCCCCCCTCCCCCCCCTTCTCCTCCCTTCCTCTCTCTCCACTTCTCCCATTTCTCCCTCTCCCTCTCCGCTCTCTCCTCTATTTCTCCTCTACCCTCCCCCTCCCTCCCTCTCCTTCCTCTCTCTTCCTCCTCCTCCATTTCTCCCCCTCCTCCTCTACCCTCCCTCCCTCCCTCCCTCTTTCCTCTTCCCCCTCCATTTCCCCCCCCTCCCTCCCTCCTCTCCCTCTCCCTTCTCTCCCTCTCCCCATTCTCCCCCCCTCCCTCCTTCCCTCTCCCTTCCTCCCTCTCTCTCCCTCCCCTCCTCCCTCCCTTCTCTCCTCCCTCCCTCCTCTCCCTCCTTCTATCCTCTCCCTCCCTCCCTTTCTCCCTCCCTCCCTCTCTCTCCACTTCTCCCTCCATTTCTGTCCCTCCCTCCCTCTCTGCTCTCTCCCTCTATTTCTCCTCTACCCTCCCCCCCCTCCCTCTCCCTCTCCCTCTCATGAATGATGAATGATTTTGCAATACCGACAGACACGGACGCTGGAAAATGTGTAGAAGGGGAGAAGAACCAGAATTAGAGGGAGGTGGGATGAAGGGGCAGATAGAAAGGAAGAAGGAAGAGTAGGAGGAAAAAGAAGAGGAAAGAAAAAAAGAAGGAAAGGAAGAAAGAAACAAGGAAGAAAGATGAGGAAAGAGAAGAAAGGAGGAGGAGGAAGAAGAAAAGAAGAGGAAGGGAGGAAGAAGAGGAAAGGAAATAGGAAAAAGGAGAAGAAAGGAGGAGGAGAAGGAATGAGGAGAAGGAGGAGGAGGAGGGAGGAGGAGGAGGAGAAGAAAGTAGGAGGAAGAAGGAGGAGGAGGAGGCGGAAGGAAGAGGAGGACGAGAAGGAAGAAGGAAGAGGAGGAGAATGGAGGAGGAGGAGGAAGGAGGAGGAGGAGAAGAAAGTAGGAGGAAGAGGAGGAGGAGGAGGAGGAGGAGGGAAGAGGAGGAAGGAGGAGGAGGAGGAAGGAAGAGGAGGAAGGAAGAGGAGGAAGGAGGAGGAGAATGGTTGTTAAGCAATTCTGGGTTCCCCCTTGACTGTGCTTGCCTGACAGTTGCAAAAGGGGATGACACCCCCCGGACACTGTTACTGTCATAAATATGAGTCAGTTGCCAAGAGTCTGAAATTTGATCACATGATCATGAATGGATGCTGTAATGGTTGTATGGGTGGGAAAGGGTCAGAAGTCACATTTCCCAGTGCTGTTGTAATCTTGAACGGCTACTAAATGAATTGTTTGTCAGGATTCCAGCAGTTACCCCCATTTAAATCATGAGTCTCGAGCAAAACTTCTGAAACTTCAAACGGATTTATTGGGAGTTAACATGTCCGGCATTGCCTGGGTGTAGCCAACTCTGAGACACATCATTCATTGTCACCTTTGACCCTGGTTTTCCCCCACCCCCTGGGTGTATCATAATTCATATTCTCCAATGGGACACATCCATAGCCAAGAGTCCTCAGTCATGTTCTCCAGTTAGAATGCGGCAGAAACTTCAGTCACCTAGTTACTATCTTTGAAAACTATTTAAGGAATGCACTTTGGATTTCCAAGCTGTCGCACTGCTCTTTCAAAACCCTTCCCCCCCTCCCTTTCTGTTGGCAACTCTAAAAAGATCATGTAAATATTTTATGAGTTGACATTGTTATACGTCAAAGACTATCTGTGTAGACTGCATACTCATCTGAGGGGGGGAGTGAATTTGCTTTGCATTTTGTTTAACAATATGTTTTTTTGCGAAGGGGCGAAAGGCCCTAACAGGCTCAGATGTTGACAAGGAAAGGTAGACGCATCATCCATGGAAATGTGTGTGTTTTTGTTCCTGAAGCTTTCTACGTTTTACGGGTGCATGCACATCCCAAAGATTGAGATGATTTTCAGGTAGCTTCCAGTGCTATTGCTCATATTAATTAACATGACACAATTAATTAACATGACACTCTTGGCCCAGCTGTGCAAATTCGTTCGGGGGAAGGCAGAACCTCGGTGTCACCAATAACAAATGAAGTTATTTATTCCAATTTGCTTTTTCAGAATTTATGCTCTATTTAGCCTGCTTTTCCTCAAAGTCCAGGAACAAGGACAAAAATTGGTGAAAATGCTGGGCAATTTTCTTTGAAAAAACATATGCATTGGGAGTACAGACAATGTGAAGTTAAAGTCACCGTAAACATGGGATGGATGAAATCACAGATACTACTACAAAGTACGACGTATGGTTGCATGAATTGGGTACGGCCAGCCTAGAGAAGAAAAGACTAGGGGTGACATGATAGCAGTATTCCAGTATTTGAGGGGCTGTTACAAAGAAGAGGGGGTCAAGCTATTCTCCAAAGCACCTGAGGGCAGGAGAAGAAGCAACGGATGGAAACTATTTAACACTATCTAACAAAATGAAATTCAATGGTGAAAAAAAGGAAGGTTCTATGTTTAGGTAAGAAAAACCAAATGCACAGATACAGTATAGGTGGTGCCTGGATCAATAGTAGTAACTGTGAGCGTTGTCCTAGTGGACAACCATTTAAATATGAGCTAGCCGTGTGCAGCAGCTGCCAAAAAAAACCAACACAGTCCTAGGCTGCATCAACAGAGGGATAGAATCAAGACCACGTGAAGTGTTAATACCACTTTATAACACCTTAGTAAGGCCACACTTGGAATCCTGCATCCAGTTTTGGTCGCCACGATGTAAAAAAAGATGTTGAAGCTCTAGAAAGAGTGCAGAGAAGAGCAACAAAGAGGATTAGGGGACTGGAGGCTAAAACATACAGTTGCTGGAATTGGGTATGTCTAGTTTGATGAAAAGAAGGACTACGGGTGACACAATATCAGCCTTCCAATCTCTCAGGGGCTGCCCCAAAGAAGAGGGAGTCAAGCTATTCTCCAAAGCACCTGAAGGCAGGACAAGATGCCATGAATAAATTAATCAAGGAGAGAAGCAACTTAGAACTAAGGAGAAATTTACTGACAGGGAGAACAATTAATCAGTGGAACTGCTGACTTTCAGAAGTCGTGAATGCTCTGGAGGAGAAAGAAGAGATTGGACAACCATTTGACTGAAATGGTATAAGGTTACCTGCCGAAGCAGAGGGTTGGACTAGAAGACCTCCAAGGTCCCTTCCAACTCTGTTATTCTATAATTCTAAACTCATCAAAGAGAGAAGCAACCTGGAATTGAGGAGAAACTTCCGAACAGTGAGGACAATTAACCAGTGGAACAGCTTGCCACCAGAAGTTCTGGATGCTCCATCACTGGGGATTTTCAAAAAGAGACTGGACAGCCACCTGTCTGAAATGGAATAGGTTCTCCTGCTTGAGCAGGGGGCTGGACTAGAAGCCCTTTGAGGGTCCCTTCCTCTCTATTCTGATTGATTGATTGAACTCTTGACTAGCTGGAATTCAGCAGAGCAGAAAGAAAACAGGACTTTCTAATTGTTTAGCCTACTTTTCAACAAACTTTCATTAATGAACAGGTTTATTTAGCTGCTTTATATATACATATATATATATGGGTTGTATATCATGTTATCATATCATCTATTCTATATCATTCTAATCAGGCATAATACCACTACTAGGTACCTGTCTGCAAATCTACTATAGCAATAGCTTCCATAATTATTTGTCTATCTGTCTATCTGCAGCAATTCTAACTACTATCATCCATAGCAGCTGGGATCCAAAGTGGTGTTTAAAGTTTAGAGCTTTCGCAACCACTCACCAATGTATTGTGTCCGTCTGTGAGTCAGACTTTTACAGTGGTTTCAGATTTAAATTTGGGGCAGCTCTATTGCTGTGCCAGAATGGTTTTTCTTCATCCTGATTGGTTGGGAGTCTTGGTCTGTGTTTATTGGTCTCGGAGTTTGCTGTGTTCTGCTTGATTGGTGCTTGATCCCAACCAATGATCTGCTTGATCCCATATATGAGTTGTACAAGCTTTCCAACCAAGTGATTAAATGGTGAGAGAGTCCATGGTGCTTGTCTCTGCAGCATTGACTTAGTGATTTAAAATAGTTGCAACCGCACCAACGATGTAGGAAATATTTTTTTTTTTTTTTTTTTAAAATGTTCGTGACCCATGACTAGGTTAACCAGTGATTAAATGGTGTCCTTGGGGTTTGGGGGGTTGGTGGGTTTTTTTGGGGGGGTTTTTGAATTTAACTAGGGAAACAGTGCTCAAAGGGGGTGGAGTTAGGAAGAGGAGGAAGAGGACTGTGGGGTTCTTGGTGCCCTCTGACCTTGGTTGTCTTCTTGCAGATGTTTCATTACCAAAGTAGGAAACCTCATCAGTGCTAGAAGGAAGCAGGGTTTGGGGGAAGGAGGAGGAGGAGGAGGAGGAGGAGGAGGAGGAGGAGGAGGAGGAGGAGGAGGAGGAGGAGGAGGAGGAGGAGGAGGAGGAGGAGGAGGAGGAGGACTGTGAGGTCCTCGGTGCTCTCTGAGCTTGTTTGTTTTCTTGCAGACATTTCATGACCCAACTAGGTAACATCATCAGTGCTCAAAGGGGGTGGAGTTAGGAAAAGGAGGAGGAGGAGGACTGTGGGATACTTGGTGTTCTCTGAGCTTGTTTGTTTTCTTGCAGACATTTCATGACCCAACTAGGTAACATCATCAGTGCTAGAAAGGAATGGGGTTGGCACCTTCAAGGCAGGGGTTCAACTGGTATGACAATAGGTTCAGTGAGTGCACGCTTTGCGCGTGCCCCCTGCGCATGCTCTGCATTTAAAAAAAGCTAATACTTACCTTCAACTGCAGCTGAAGAAAACAGCCGAGCACAGGAAAGAACAGGGATGGGTGGGCAGGCCCACATGCTCATCGGACCAAACCGGCTCAAAGCCAACTGATCATTGGAACAAAGGGTTCACCCGAACCGGTCCGAACCGGGAGAATCCCATCCCTGCTTTAAGGTCTGATGAGGTTACCTAACTGGGTAATGAAAGGTGTGCAAAAAAACCCACCTGTCAACTCATAAAATATTTCTCTGGTCTTTTTAGAGTTGCCAAGAGAAAGGGAGGGGGGGGGGGAAGGTTTGAAAGAGCAGTGCAGCAGCTTGCAAAACCGAAACTGCGTTCCATAAATGTTTTTGAAGATAGTAACTAGGTGACTGAAGTTTCTGCCGAGCAAAATTCTAACTAGAGAACATGATTGATGATTCTTGGCTATGGATGTGTCCCATTGGAGAATATGAATTCCGATACACTCAGGGGGTGGGGAAAAACCAGGATCAAAGGTGACAGTGAATGATGTGTCTCAGAGTCGGCTACACCCAGGCAATGCCGGACATGTTAACTCCCAATAAATCCTTTTGAAGTTTTGGAAGTTTGGCTCGAGAGTGTGATGACCCAGGGTGGGATACAAAAGCAACGAAGTCACAGAAACAGGTGAAGTCCCTTTAATTCCTTCAACTTGGCTTCCAAGATCCAATTATCATTGACTGGAGAAAAAACTCCCCCACAAACAGTTGTGAAAAAGAAGACATTCCGTTCAAACTCAAAATACATGTAAATTATAAATAGAAAAAACAACAACACAAACCACACTAAAGCAATTAACGTGACAAGGCAGGATAAAGGCTTGAAGATGTCCATAGATATTGAAATACACACACTGGGAAGGATGCCAGAACTTAGATAAGAACTGAAAGACTAGAATTATTTCACGCTTTGCTTCTAGCACTGGGCCATGCACAGTTTGTCCTTGTAAACAGTCCTCCCAGCTGCAGCCCATGAAGGGGATCAGGGCCCTTTCCTCCCCCATAGACCATGCCATTCACGTTCCTCCCTTATCCTCTCCTCCCTGCATGCCCTAAGATGAAGAGGGGATGGGCCTGGGTCTTCCTCTGACTGCCCAGCCGGCCTGTGCCCTTCCCCAGTTTCCTCCACAACCTCCGGAGCCACACTTCCACTTCCTGTCGGCTGTTCCTCCCCTCCCTCAGAGTCAGACTCCAACAGGGGCATGACAGAGAGTCATGATTTAATCCTGACAGCTAGCCGACTCTGAGGCACATAATTCATTGTCACCAAGCTCAGAGAGCACCAAGGACTTCAAAATTAAATCAAAGGAAGTCAAAATTTACCAGTGGTTATTTAAAAGCAAAAAAGCAAAAAAATTGGGATAATTGGCAATATCAACTTGTCTTCTCTCCATAATCTGATGATCCCAGCACAATTTTGGATGCTTAACCTAGCCCTTCTACCTAGGGAAGTCAACCAATCTTGATTGATGGCGTGATCAAAATACCAGCTGACCACGATGAACGAACCATCAGGACGAAATAAATATTCCTCCTTCAATTTTGGCACATGCAGATGAAACAAAAGAGAGAAATGTCACCAGAGGGGGAAAAATACATCTGTGTTTGAGAGAAATCTTAAAAACTGTCAGACATCAACACACTGGGGAATATTCATATCTCAACAGCTCTTCAAGCTACAAGAGGTTTTGAAGTTTGTTTGTTTTTTAAATTCAAAGATGGACAGATGGAATTAATTATCTTCACTTTTTTTTTTTTTTTTTTTTTTGCATATTTAGGAAAGATATTAGTATTGACACTTTAAAGCGATTCCCAGTTCCAGCTGGAGTGGTTTGGAGATGTTAAATGCATACATATAACAGGCAATTTGGACGTGAATTGAAAAAAGGAACGTCAGATATATCGGTTAGGAATTTAGAAGAGTTATAGCTGTCGTACATTGGATCTCCTCAGTAGGAGCACTAGCAGTGTCTGATTTGGGGCAGCTTTGGGGCCCATCAAGTCAAAACTGTATCAGGATCTTCAGGAGTTCAGGTTAGCCAGCTTTCTAGCTTCATCTGAAGATGCTGGGTACAGGGGCAAACCAATGGAAGGGAATATTTGTAGCTCAAAATTGAACTGTGGGGTCCTTGCTACTCTATGATCCTCATTGTTTGCTTGCAGACATCTTATTATACCCAACTAGGTAACATCATCAGTGCTAGAAAGGAATGGGCCTTGCTCTCTGTTTATATACAAGTGGCTTGCCCTGTCAGCCATCAACAGGCACATAGAGATAAACATCTATATGCCATACAAAAGAGACTATCAAAAAATCCAGAATGCTTGACACTCAGAGAAGCAGAGGTTGCCACTAACATTAACACTAGACCAACAATCAGATAGTAGGAACTTCATAAACATAGAACCCCACTCCCTTCTAGCACTGATGATGTTACCTAGTTGGGTAATGAAATGTCTGCAAGAAAACTACCACGCTCAGAAGCTCTAAGGGGCCCACAGTTCTCCAGTCCCTCTTCCCCTTCCTCTCTCCTCCTGTCATGCCCATGTTGGAGTCTGATTCCGAGGGAGAGGTGGAACCGCTGATAGGGAGTGGGAGTGTGGCTCCGGTGGCTGTGGAGGAAACTGGGGAAGGGCACAGTCCGGCTGGGCATTCAGAGGAAGACCCAGGCCCACCCCCTCTTCATCCTAGGGCACGCAGGAAGGAACAGATAAGGGAGCAACATGGGTTACGGGGGAGAAAAAGGCCCTGATTCCCTTCATTAGCTGCAGCTGGGGAAACAGGATAAAGAGGATGTTTGCGCACAGAACCTTGCTGGAAGCAAAGCATGCATTATCTTTGTTTGTCAAGTCCTATCTGGGTTCTGGCGTCCTCTCAACTGTGTGTGTTTCATTATCTTTTGAAGTCTGCAATTCCTTATCCTGCCCTGTCTCGTTAATTGCTGCAGCGTGGTTTGTGTTGGTTTTTTATTTATAATTTATATGTACTTTGGGTTCGGACTAAATTTCTTCCCTTTAAAAACTGTTCTTGGGAGAGTGTTTTCTCCAGCCGATGATAACTGGACATTGGAGGCCAAGTTGGAGGAATTAAAGGGACTTTACCTACTTTTGTGACTTTGTTGCTTTTGTGCCATGCCCTGGGTCATCACACCTCCCCTTCCCCATCCCACAAACCCCACTCCCTTCTCGCACTGATGATGTTAACTAGCTGGGTAATTAAATGTCTGCAAGAAAACAATCAAGCTCAGAAAGCACCGATGACCCCACAGTCCTTTCCTCCTCCTCCTCCTCCTCCTCCTCCTCCTCCTCCTCCTCCTCCTCCTCCTCCTCCTCCTCCTCCTCCTCTCTGCAAACCCCACTCCCTTCTAGCCCTGATGATGTTACCTAGTTGGGTAATGAAGCATCTGGAAGAAAACAGCCAAGCTCAGAGAGCACTAAAGACCCCGCTGAATGTGCTTGATCTGGACTATGTCTAACAATTAAAATAGTTACCAGAGGTGATTGAGAAGGTGACACTTTCTTTTCTTGAATCCTCAGTAGCTGAAACAATTTCCTAAAGAATCACATTCTCTGGCTCTAATTTAAGGGAACTGAATTGTAAACAAGTCCTTCCCTGATGCCTAGTTTTTACAGAATCTATGAAACCTATGAGGAATGGTTGCAAAAATTGAGTTTGACTAGCAGTGACATTCCAATAGAGATGTCCATAAAGAAGAGGAGTCAACCTATTTTCCAACGCAAACTGCTTAGCTGTAAAGCATTGTGAAGTGGTATATAAATGGTATATAAGTGTTATTGGGAAGGAAGGAAGGAAGGAAGGAAGGAAGGAAGGAAGGAAGGAAGGAAGGAAGGAAGGAAGGAAGGAAGGAGGAAGGAAGGAAGGAAGGAAGGAAATCAAGAAGGAAATTGTGGTAGTGCAGTACTTAGAATACAGTATTGCAGGCTAATTCTGCCCACTGTCAAGAGTTTGATCCTCTCCAGCTTAAGGTTGACTTAGCCTTCCTGCCTTCCGAGGTTGGTAAAATGAGGACCCAGATTGTTTGTGTGTCGGGGGGGTGTAGGCTGACTCTGTAAACTGCTTAGAGTGAGTTGGAAAGCAGCATGAAGCAGCATAGAGTGCTATGGCTATTTATTTTCATGCCATAAGCTATCTACAGTCTCTTTGCACTGAGACTGTTAGCAAACAAATGCAATAAATAAATAAATAATAAATCCAGCCTGAACATCTGGCTGATTGTTGCAACAAACCATAATAGTTTATTTCAGCAGTCAGAGGGGCTAGAAGCTTGGTAGGAGCTTCTAAGTGTTACTGCTTCCGACAACTTCCTTCTGACCACTTCTGCCTATGCAATCCTAATTTGCAATCAAGGTTTACACCCAAGATCAAGGGAGGTACTAATACCACTCTAGAATGCCATGGCAAGGCACCTAGAGTACTGCATCCAGTTTTGGTTACCACACTAATAAAGAGGATGTTGAGCCTCTAGAAAAAGTGCAGAGAAAAGCAACCAGGATGATTAGGAGACTGGAGGCTAAAACATATGATAAACAGTTGCAGGAACTGGGCCTGGCTAGTCTAGGGAAGAGAAGGACCAGGGAAGACAGGATAGCAGTTTTCCAATATTTGAGGGGCTGCCACAGGGAGGAAGGGGTCAAGCTATTTTCCAAAGCACCTGTAGGCCAGACAAGGAATAATGGATGGAAACTGAAGAAGGAGAGATTCAACCTGGAAATAAGGAGGAATTTCCAGACAGTGAGAACCACCAACCGACGGAAAAGAAGTTGCCTTCGGAAGTTGTGGGAGCTTCATCCCTGGAAGCTTTCAAGAAGAGACTGGACTGCCCTCAGTCAGAAATGGTGCAGGGTCTCCTGCTTGGGTGGAGGGGGTTGGACTAGATGACCTACAAGGTCCCTTCCAACTCTGTTACTCTGTCTCTGATTTGTCATCTCCCATCACCCCATGGAGGAAATGGACAAGTTCATTTTTCGCTCCCTTTCCTTGGTCTTCAAAAGCCCCCATGAAAAAGCGGTGGAGTGATTTGCAGGCAACCCTCTTTTACTCTCCTTCTCCTTCCATCTTTCAGGAATGGTGAGTAAAGAACAGCGCCATTGATTAACCATCTTGTGCTTTTTAAAGAGTATGGTGGGATGTATTTCCATAACTCCACATGGCACCTGATCAATACAGGGTTGGGGGGGACAAGGGTTGGTTTCTTTGGAGCACAGGCTAAACCTGAGAAGCCAATGTGAGATTAATTTCGGGGGTTGGCATTTGCTCGCGGATGCAATTTTGATCGGATGCAAATCACGGCAGGGAGCGGGATTTGCACGACGGGAATAAGAGCTCGAAATAAAACTGCCAGGGGGGTGTTTTTCTCGGAGGGAGAAGCAAAAAAAGGCTCCGAATAAGCTGTTTTAGCACATCACGCATTGTGCGCTGGGAGTATATGTGTGTGTGTGTGTGTGTATTTCTGTGTGTATTGCCTTCAAGCGGATCCTGACCTTCTGTTTAGAATAGAATAACAGAGTTGGAAGGGACCTTAGAGATCTTCTAGTCCAACCCCCTCCCTAGGCAGGAAGCCCTACACCACTTCAGACAAATGGTTATCCAACATCTTTTTAAAAACTTCCAGTGTTGGAGCATTCACAACTTCGGTTCCACTGTCAGGAAATTTCTCCTTAGCTCTAAGTTGCTTCTCTCCTTGATTAGTTTCCACCCATTGCTTCTTGTCTTGCTTTCAGGTGCTTTGGAGAATAGCTTGACTTCTTCTTCTTTGGGGCAGCCCCTGAGATATTGGAACACTGGTATCATATCTCCCCTAGTCCTTCTTTTCATTAGACTAGACATACCCAGTTCCTGCAACTGTTCTTCATATGTTTTAGCCTCCAACCCCCTAATCCTCTTTGTTGCTCTTCTCTGCACTCTTTCTAGAGCTTCAACATCTTTTTTTACATCGTGGTGACCAAAACTGGATGCAGGATTCCAAGTGTGGCCTTACCAAGGTATTATAAAGTGGTGTTAACATTTCACGTGATCTTGATTCTATCCCTTTATTGATGCAGCCTAGAACTGTGTTGGCTTTTTTGGCAGCTGCTGCACAAGGCTGGCTCACATTTAAATGGTTGTCCACTCTCACAGTTACTACGATTGAGCAAGGTATCACCTATACTGTACCTGTGCATTTTGGTTTTTTTCTTTGCCTAAATGTAGAACCTGACGTTTTTCACCCTTGAATTTCATTTGGCTAGATAGGGCCCAAGGTTCAAGTCTGTCAAGATCCTTCCGTATCTTAAGCCTATCTTCTGGAATGTTGGCTTATTCCTTCTCTGTTACAGAGATGTTTTCTTCACACTCTTTCAAATTCACTCTGGTCATTTTCCTTCGGACGTCAATGTTTTTCTGAATGGGTTCCATCCGCCCACCCAGGCATAATTTTTTTTTTAATTTTGACAACAAATATAAACCAACACAAACATAAAACAATAAATAAACCTTCTTTCAGTTGTACAGTGTGTCGGTTGGTACATACCTCTTGTGCATAATATTAACAGTCTTTAAAGTTTAGATTAAAATTCATATTGTAAAAAACCTATCCATATCATGTTATCTTATTGTTAAATCATCATTAGACTTTAATTACAAATTTACTTCAACCTTTTCGAGCAAATTATAATTCTTTCCATAGTAATCAGTTATAATATAGTATATAATTTCATTATATTATCTTTACTATTATGTTATTATATGTTTCATTTCTCTATTTTCCTGTCTAGCCATTGATAAAATAAGTCCCATATTTTATAATATTCTTTTCCTTCTTGCTCTCTAATTGCCAATGTCAATCTACTCATTTCTGCACATTTCATTATTTTCTCTATCACCTCCTCTTCTATCGGAATTTTTTCACTTTTCCAGTTTTTAGCAAATGCAATTCTAGCTGCTGTTAAAACATTTATTAATTTTTAATGCCTGCCTTTTACAGCTGGGTCCTTGACTTACGATGGTCGGTTTAGCGACCATTCGGAGCTGCAACGGTACTGAAAAACATGGCTTTTAGGACCGTTTTTCACCGTCATGACCTTTGCAGCATCTCAACGATGATGGGATCAACATTCAGACGCTCTGCAACCTGCACACATTTATGACTGTTGCATTGTCTCAGGGTCATGCGATGCCCTGGCGCAAACTTCCGATGAACAAAGTCAACAGTCAGGGCTCCAGCATCCACCCCCATTCAAATTATGAGTCTCTAGCCACATCTCTCAGAGTTAAAAAAGAACCAAGATTTATTAGAAGTGAACATGTTGGCGCTACCTGGTGCAGCCGACTCTGAGACGCATCATTCATTCCCCCGCACCTCCTGGATGTATATTCTCCAATGGGACACATCCATAGCCAAGAGCCATCAATCACACTCTCCAGTAATAATCTTGTGCGCCAGAAGCTTCGGCCGCCTAGCCTTATCTATGAAAGCATTTAAGGAAAGCACTACTTCCACCTCTCCCTTTCTTCTGTCAACTCTTGAAAGACTGGAGAAATATTTTTGAGTTGACATCAATGGGGAAGCCAGGTTTACTTAACAACCGGGTTACTAATGGAAGAATGGTGGTGATTCGCTTAACAACCGTGGCAAGAAAAGTCGTAAAAGGGGGCAAAGCTCACTTAACCGATGCCTCGCTTAACAACAGAAAATCTGGACTCCATTGTGGCCGTAAGTTGAAGGCTACCTGTATTGTGTTTGTCATGCCCTTGGTAGAGTTGGACTCTGAGGGAGAGGAGGAACAGCCGACAGGGAGTGGAGGTGTGGCTCCGGAGGTTGTGGAGGAGGCTGGGGAAGGGCAGAGGCTGGCTGGGCAGTCAGAGGAAGAACCAGGCCCACCTCCTCTTCATCCTAGGACACGCAGGGAGGAACAGAGAAGGAAACAACTTGGCTTGCGAAAGAAGAAGCGGCCATGATCCCCCTGATTGGTTGCAGCTGGGGAGAACAGTATATAAGAGAGATGATTACAACACAAGGTTGCCAGAAGCAAAGTGTGTGTTATTTTGGGCTGAAGTTATCTTGGTTGACGTCCTTCCAACAGACTGTGCCTTGTTATCTCCTTGAAGTTTGTAATTACTTATCCTGGTCGGTTGTGGAAATTCCTTCACTGTAGTTTTTTTTTATTATTATTTATTTCACCTTTATTTGCTCATTAAGTTCGGACTGTGTTGCTTTCTTTTGAAGACTATTTTTGAATAAGTTTTATCTCCAGCTGAGAATTATTGAACAGTGGGGCCAAGTTGGAGGCATTAAAGGACATTTATTTACATTTTCGATTTTGTTACATTTGTGTTACACTCCAGGTCATCACAGTGTTTTAGATCCACGCAGATATACATCCACAATAGCAGTGCTGTAAACGCTGCTTTAACTGTAACCTATAACTCCTGCTTTTACACGGCGAGTTTCTGCACCAGAGACAAATTCCTTCTGTGTCTGATCACACTTGGCCGAATAAAGTTTGTTTTTATTCCGTCAAACAAAAGAACAGTAACCTTAAGGAGAAGCACAAACAAATTACAATCCTCTGAGCACACTGTGGCTTATTTCCAAGTAGAGGTCTGTACAGGTATCCCTCAATTTACGACCACAATTGAGTGCGGGATTTCTGTTGTTAAGTGAGACATTGGTTAAGTGCAATGGAAGGAAGGAATATAATGATATAGAGGAAAAGAAGGAACGTAAGAAGGAAGGATGGAAGGAAGATAGATGATGCAGAGAAAAGGAAGGAAGGAAAGAAGGAAAGAAGGAAAGAAGGAAGGAAGGAGGGAGGAAGATAGATGATATAGATAAAAGGAAGGAAGATAAGAAGGCAGGAAGGAAGGAAGGAAAGAAGGAAGGAATATAATGATATAGAGAAAAAGAAGGAAAGCAAGAAGGAAGGATGGAAGGAAGATAGATGATACAGAGAAAAGGAAGGAAGGTAAGAAGGAAAGAAGGAAAGAAGGAAGGAAGGAGGGAGGAAGATAGATGATATAGATAAAAGGAAGGAAGATAAGAAGGCAGGCAGGCAGGAAGGAAGGAAGGAAGGAAGGAAGGAAGGAATATAATGATATAGAGAAAAAGAAGGAAAGCAAGAAGGAAGGATGGAAGGAAGATAGATGATACAGAGAAAAGGAAGGAAGGAAAGAAGGAAAGAAGGAAGGAGGGAAGAAGATAGATGATATAGATAAAAGGAAGGAAGATAAGAAGGAAGGAAGGAAGGAAAGAAGGAAGGAATATAATGATATAGAGAAAAAGAAGGAAAGCAAGAAGGAAGGATGGAAGGAAGATAGATGATATAGAGAAAAGGAAGGAAGGTAAGAAGGAAGGAAAAAAGGAAGGTAATTAGGTAGGTAGGTAGGTGCTGGAATTCTTTGGTGGCTTCTCAGCTCTGGAAAAACTATCTGCCAAGAGACACACACCTGAGATTTATTCCTGTACCTGTTTGCCCTTTCCCGCAGGTTTAAATTCCAAAATTCTATTTATATTTACAATATGGTTTCATTTGGTACTGTCATTTTTGCTCTTTGAGTGTTGGCCGTCTAGCGTCATCTTTAATTGATTTTATTCTACTATTTAAATGTACTTTTGCTTGCACAGCCAGCTTTCACGTGTCGATTTTCCTACAGAAGGTTTTTGTTTTTGAGATACTGGCCGTAAAATCATTTTATGCTACTGCTTGTCAGCCAGGTCTGGAAAACGTCCGATTTGCCGTAATTTACATGTCCTGAAATAGCCGAATAAATACCGCGAATAACACGTGCAGCCGAGTATAAAGGATTTCACTCACTTAACGGCAAATCATATTCAAACTGGGGAGTATTTGCATTGTAAACCATTTGACTTACTTTATAGATTACCTGTCCTCCAATCTTTCAGGAAAATGGCAATTGGTGGAGATGATTACATGGTGTGGAATGCCAATGATCTAGCCTTTCTAGTCTTTTTTTTTTTTTAATCAAATTGATTTTTTTTCTTTTAAATTACATTTTCATGTTTCTTTTATGGTTGCACGCTATTGCAGCTGTAGAGAGCCATATTCTGCGAAATGGGTGGTTAGATAAATGTGACGAATAAATAAGTAAAATAAGGGAAGCTTAGCATGTTCCATGCTGCAATAACCTAAATATAACCTAAATGAAGAGCAACCAAGATGATTATGGGACTGAAGGCTTGGTAAGACCACACCTAGAGTACTGCATTCAGTTTTGGTCACCACACTATAAAAAGGATGTTGAGACTCTAGAAAGAGTGCAGAGAAGAGCAACCAGGATGATGAGGGGACAGGAGACTAAAACATATGATGAACATTTGCAGGAACTGGGCACGGCTAGTCTACGGAAGAAAAGAACCAGGGGAGACATGACAGCAGTCTTCCAATATTTGAGGGGCTGCCACAGAGAGGAAGAGGTCAAGATATTGTCTAAGGCCAGACAAGAAATAATGGATGGAAACTGAACAAGGAAAGATCTAACCTGGAAATAAGGAGACATTTTCTGACAGTGAGAGCAATGAACCAATGGAACAGAAGTTGCATTCAACAGTTGTGGCAGCTTCATCACTGGAAGCTTTCAAGAAGAGACAGGGCGGCCACCTGTCACAAATGGTGTACAATCTCCTGCTTGGGCGAGGGGGTTGGTCTAGATGACCTACAAGGTCCCTTCCAACTATGTTATTTGATTGTTATTATTAAAGGAGATGCAGCTGAGAACTAAGAAGAAATTTCCTGACAGTGAGAGCAATCAACCCAGGGAACAGAAGTTGCCTTCGGAAGTTGTGGGAAGGCTTTCAAGAAGAGATTGGACTGCCATTTGTCAGAAATGGTGTAGGGTCTCCTGCTTGTGGGGTGGGGGTGGGTTGGACTAGATGACCTACAAGGTCCCTTTCAACTCTGTTATTCCATTCTATTCTATTCCATTCCATTCCATTCTATTTTTTCTATTCCATTCATTCCATTCCCATTCTTTATTCTATTCTCTATTCTATTCTATTTTCTTTTCTATTCTACCCCTATTCTATTCTAATCCATTCCTATTCTATTCTATTCCATTCATTCCTATTCTATTCTATTCTATTCTATTCTATTCTATTCTATTCTATTCTATTCTATTCTATTCTATTCTATTCTATTCTATCCCTATTCTATTCTATTCTATTCTATTCTATTTTCTACTCTATTCCTATTCTATTCTATTTTATTCTATTCCTATTCCATTCCATTCTATTCTCTATTCTATTCTATTTTCTTTTCTATTCTACCCCTATTCTATTCCAATCATTCCTATTCTATTCTATTCTATTCTATTCTATTCTATTCTATTCTATTCTATTCTATTCTATTCTATTCTATTCTATTCTATTTTCTACTCTATTCCTATTCTATTCTATTTTATTCTATTCCTATTCCATTCCATTCCATTCTATTCTATTCTCTATTCTATTGCTATTGCTATTGCTATTCTATTCATTATTCTATTCTATTCAGAATGAATGAATGAATGAATGAATGAATGAACAAATCCTGGACCTTAAAATGGACCTTAAAACCCAGCAGCTTCCTTCCTTCCCTTTCAGCCTTCTGCCTTGAATTCACCTGTTTTATTTTTTTATTCTTCCTTCCTGACGATGCCTTTAAGACAGGTATCTCCCTCGTAGTTATTTATTCAACATACCGATTGATTTAAATCTTGCCCAAGGTTATTTCCCCCCCTCTCCCCCAGTCCTTTGCATTAATTTTAAAGCGATAATAAGGGGCTTGAGAGGGCCAGAACATCTTTTTCATAAGGAGTAGAAGTGGGGTGTGTGTGTGGAATAAAAGATTATTTTTAGTTAGCTTAGATGGCAAAGGAAAGAAAGAGGAGAGATTTTGAGGAGAGCTTACTGTTTTTGAGAGACACAAACGGGTTTCCTTTTCAAAATATGGATATAAACATGCAAATAAGGGTTTTATCTCTTCTCGGGCTCTTGCAGAGGTAGGCACAAAGCGAATATCCATGCAAATCATATTAAGAAGACACAGTTGGCAGAAATACAAACAAACAGGCACCCAACCACCTCCACCCACCCGACAGCCTTCAGTGTATGGTTAAGGGTCTTTGCAAACTTCCTCGTGAAAATCCACTTTTTTTTTATCATTTCATCTGATCAGGCTGGGATTTCAAAGAGTAAACGCGTTCTCTCACGACTTTTTTTTTTAGGAGGCAAGGACTGATACTCCTTGCAGACAGTTGATCATTTGCATCCTTTTAGAGGGTCATTGAGGCCACTTGGAGGTTTATTTGTATCTTCAGGGCCACCCGAGTGGTGCTCCTGGTTCCTGTAGCCTTGCCATTTTTTTCCCTCTGGAAATCCGTTCCTACTCCCACACCGTTCCAAGGGTGTTCATCCTAAATTGTATAGCTAAAAGTCTGTAGAGATTCTCAGTCCTCCAGGTCCCAAAGGTGGTGTTTTTTTTTTTTTTTTTTTTCAGGAGGCAACTGGACTTTCTTGTTTTTTTCTTTGAAGATATTTCGCTTCTCCACCAAGAAGCTTCTTCAGTTCTGACTGGATGGTGAAAGGGAAGGATTTCTACTCTTTGCAGACAGCTGGTCATTTGCATCCTTTTAGAGGATTGCTGAGGCCACTTGGAAGTTGATCTGCAGTAATAGAGCAAGTGGGTTTCTCCACACTCGTTTGCACTACTCAGGTGACGCTGAGGACTCAGAGAAACCTCCAAGTTTGGGAAGTCCAAAATGCATTAAAAGGCTGATCTTGAGACTTCAAACCCAGAACTAATTTCAGTTGTTGAAGTCTAGACCATGAGATGCTACATCAGGTTCTCCACAGACCAAGATTCACGTTTATGCAAAGTGCTGAGAAGAGCAACAAAGAACAGTTGGAGGAACCGGGTATGTCTAGTCTAACAAAGAAAAGGATTAGGGGTGACAGGATGGCGATCTTCCAATATTTCAGGGGCTGCCCCAAAGAAGAGGCAGTCAAGCTATTCTCCAAAGGGTAGGACAAGAAGCAATGGGTGGAAACTAATCAAGGAGGAAAGCAACCTAGAACTAAAAAGAAACTTCTTGACAGTTAGAACAATTTAACCGGTGGAACAACTTGTCTCCAGAAGTTGTGAATTCTCCAACACTGGAAGTTTTGAAGAAGGGATTGGACAATCCTTTGTCTGAAATGGTATAGGGTTTCCTGCCTGAGCAGGGGGTTGGACTAGAAGACCTCCAAGGTCCCTTCCAACTCCGTTATTCTCTTATTCTAGATCCAACCTATCACTAAGGAGAAGTGGTCTATCAGGGAGAACAATTAACCAGTGGAACGGCTTGCCTCTAAAAGTTGTGGGTGCTCCATCACTGGAGCTTTTTAAGAAGAAATTGGACAACCCTTTGTTGCCAGGAGTCTTCTTTGTGGGGTGGGCGAAGAAAATGTTCTCATAATTTGGTCTGGAGGAACATCAGTGTCCCATATCAAGTGAAACCCTGGAAGGAGAATACAGCCGAATCACTTTTTTGGAAAATGGTTCCAATAAAGGTGAATATTTGCAGCGCAGGATCGAAAGGAGGGCTGTCCTCTTCCTAACTTTCACCATCTCCCTTTCCCCCTCTTCTTTTTTTTTTTTACACAAGGCAGAGAAAGCAAGAAAAATTAAAATGTCGTGGAGCACTAGCCACCAAGGATTTTGATCGTGGGATTAAGGGAGCCGCGAAGGCAACATTACTGTCCTATTAAGGAAGCGATTAATATTACGAAAGGATGCTAGCATTCAATTACCTTATTTTGGGAACCTTTTAAACGCTACTCTTTCCCGTCCAGCTATACAATTCATTTCTCCATTGGCCCTTCCCTGGCTTTTGTTACTCACTAATGGTAGCTTCAAAACAAATACCTTGATGTAGCCAAATGTGCCTAGTGGAGTCATCTTCATAAACACCCTCACTATTCACCTAGACAGGATAATTTCCTGTCTCTATTGATATAAATGGAGACATTAGAGACTTGACTGCTTAAGATTAAGGTCTTAAGAGTAATATTCAGCAGACATATTCTCTCTCTGAGCACGAGGAGAATATACCTGCTGAACATTACTCTGCATTGCAAACAGGAAGGGCATCCGGCCAGTGACCACTCAGCTCCATTCAGTTGCCCAGGCTCCACCCGGCAAGGGATTATGGCGTCGTTAAAAGAGGATGATGATTAGAGACTTAAGTGCTCAGTAAACCTTGGAAGTGTGATGACCCAGAGTGTAACACAAACGTAACAAAATCTAAAATGTAAATAAATGTCCTTTAATGCCTCCGACTTGGCCCCACTGTTCAATAATACTCCGTTGGAGATAAAATGTACTCAAAAATAGTCTTCAAAAGGAAGCAATACAGTCCTATTCTAATGAGCAGATAGAGGTGAAATAACAAACCAAACAAACTACAATGATGAAATTTCCACAACGGATCGGGATAAGTAATTACCAAATTCCAGGAGATAACAAGGCACAGTCTGTTGGAAGGACGCCAACCAAGATAACTTCAGACCAAAATAAAACACGCTTTGTTTCCAGCGTTTGCCAGAACGCAGGTCCAAACTCTTATGCAGTTCTCACACCTGCAGCCCATGAAGAGGATCAAGGCCCTCTCCTCACGAGGAGACCACGTCTCTCCCTTATCCTCTCCTCCTTGCGTGCCCTAGGATGGAGAGGGGAAGGGCCTAGGTCCTCCTCTGACTTCTCAGCCAAACTCTGCCCTTCCCCAGCCTCCTCCACAACCTCCGGAGCCACACTTCCAATCTCTGTCAGCTGTTCCTCCTCTCCCTCAGAGTCAGTCTCCACCAGGAGCATGACAGGAAGGATGTTTTAAGGCAGGGGTGTCAAACTCAATTTCATTGAGGGCCACATCTGCGTTGTGGGAAATCATCTAAAAAAAGATTCTGTTTTCAGAATAAAGAGAGAATCAAGATCCCGTGAAGTTCTAGTGGTGTAAACAACTAAAAACCAACCTCAGAATTTGCCAGAAACCCCACAGAAGTAGTAGTCATCCTCCTCCTCTTCCTCCTCCCCTCCTTTTCACCTTTTCACAAACTCCCTTCTAGCACTGATGAGGTTACCTAGTCAGATAATGAAAGGTCTACAAGAAAACAACCAAGCTCAGAATTCACAGTCCTTCTCCTGCACCTCCTCCTTCTCGTTCTCTTCACAAACTCTCTTCTAGAACTGATGATATTCCCTAGTTGGGTCGTGAAACTCCTGCAAGGAAACCACCAAGCTCAGAATTCACCAGGAACCCCACAGTTCAACCCTGAGCTACAAACATCCACTTTAATCGACAATGGAGTTTATTCTCAAGTCCAACCCTTGATAGAGGAACAACGTTCTGATGAATGAATTCTTTATTGGCCAAGTGTGATTAGATACACAAGGAGTGCATGTGCTCTCAGGGTACATAAAAACAAAAGATACATTCATCAAGAATCATAACGTACAACACTTAATGATTGTCATAGGGTACAAGTAGGCAAACAAATCATACTAGGAAACAGTCAATATAAATTGTAAGGATACAAGCGACAAAGTTAGTCATACAGTCACAAGTGGGAGGGGATGGGTGTTAAGGAGTGATGAGAAGATTAATAGCAATAGTAGTGCAGACTTTGTAAATAGTTGAACAGTGTTGAGGGAATTATTTGTTTAGCAGAGGGATGGTGTTTGGGAAAAAAACTGTCCTTGTGTCTAGTTGTTCTGGTGTGCAGTCCTCTATAGCGTCGTTTTGAGGGTAGGAGTTGAAACATGTCCAGGATGTAAAGGGTTTGTAAATATTTTCACAACCCCCTTTTTGACTCGTGCAGTATATAGGTCCTCGATGGAAAGCAGGTTGGTAGCAATTGTTTTTTCTGCAGTCCTAATTATCCTCTGAAGTCTGTGTCTGCCCTGTTGGGTTGCAGAACCAAACCAGACAATTGTAGAGATGCAGATGCCAGGACCTTCTGCAGGCCCTGTTTTGTTGACCAAAAAGTCCAAAATGGGAGTCATTGTGGTTACTCTTGAAGATCTGCCCATTTTTGTGTCACACATAAAAAAAATGAAGGGGAGTTTTTGATGACACAAGTCACAGCTGCCATATGTTTTATCCTTTCCCTATAGACATTCACTTGATTATCCTCAAGTTCAAGGGGGATTTTGATGCCTTTAAGGTAATTCAGACACATCAATCTATCTGCAGAGCATATCAAACAGGCCAGTTAAACAAGCATTTATTTTCTATTCTTCATGCTTATCTTATCCCTGTCCTTTTTTTCTCCCATCCTTATTTTTATTTCATTTTATTATCTAGATATACATGCCTCTTACTCTACCGAATCTGGGCAATTTATAGCACTCGAAACTGGAATAAAATCTTAAAAGTTTGTTCATAAAACCAATAAATACAAGAAAAACCTGTTTTAAAAAACTCAAGAGGCTTGGTGAATCATGCGACAGCTTCTCTCTAGTTAACTCTGGCTACCCATTTTAATTGTTCTTTTTTTTCCCCCATGTATTTTTTAAACCAAACAAACAAAAAAAAACTGTCTTTAAGGAAAGTAAACTTAGCAGAAAAGTTTGCTTTATTAGACTTCATTTCTCCATGTGTTGAGCGTGTTTACTGAATTTGTCTACTTTTCTAGATTTGCAGAATACAGCAAACAATAAAGGAGATGAAAAGGGCTGGTTTTGCAAAATATACTCACCCCCATAAACACAAACACATTTAAAATGAATCAGACTTAATTGAACTGCTTAATCATGTTGTCAAAATGCTAGTGGGGAAATATTCTAGCCCTCCCAGCATAATCATACATTTAAAAAAAATGCAGAAAATGTTCTTATTGTTTTGCCACATCTCCAAAATATGTATTTGAGCCTCTTTTTGAATTTACTAAGGTTCAGGTTTTCACTAATCGACAAAGCTGATTTGGCCCCACGATAGATAGGTAGGTAGGTAGGTAGGTAGGTAGGTAGGTAGATACTGTAGACAGATAGATAGATCGATAAACAGATAGATACTATAGATAGATACTATAGATATAGTAGACAGATACTGTAGATAGATAGATACTGTAGAGAGAGAGAGAGATAAATAGATAGATAAATAGATACTGTAGAGAGAGAGAGATGATAGATAGATAGATAGATAGATAGATAGATAGATAGATAGATACTGTAGACAGAGATAGATAGATCAATAAACAGAAAGCTAAACAGATAGATACTATAGATATTATAGATATAGTAGATAGATACTGTAGATAGATACTGTAGAGAGACAAAGAGATAGATAAATAGATAGATAAATAGATACTGTAGATAGAGATAGATGATAAATAGATACTGTAGAGATAGATAGATAGATAGATAGATAGATAGATAGATAGATAGATAGATAGATAGATAGATAGATAGATAGATCGATACTGTAGACAGAGATAGATAGATTGATAGAGATAGATAGATCGATAAACAGATAGATAGATAGATAGATAGATAGATAGATAGATAGATAGATAGATAGATAGATAGATAGATAGATAGATAGATAGATAGATAGAGATGGATGGATGGATGGATGGAAGGAAACAAATTGGCTATTGCTTGTGTTGGGTTGGAAAGATGACCAACCATCCAAACCGAAAAAGCCAGGGCAAGTCTTCTCCAGCCAACCTTTGCTTGAACTGATGTAGAGTCAAACTGGCTGAGAGTCAAATTGGAATAACCAGAGGATAATGGAATGAGAGAGTTGGAAAGGACCTTGGAGGTCTTCTAATCCAACCCACTACTCAAGCAGGAAACCCTATTCAGAATTTCAGAACGATGGTTGTCCAAGCTCTTCTTAACTCCAGTGATGACAACTTCTGGAGGCAAGCTGTTCTGTTGGTTGATTGCTCTCATTGCTAGGAAATTTCTCCTTAGTTCTAGGTTGCTTCTCTCCTCGATCCAGCCATTGCTTTTTGTTCTGTCTTCAGGTGCTTTGGAGAATAGCTTGACTACCTCTTCTTTGTGGAAACCCCTGAGACATTGGAACACTGCTATCATGTTACCCCTAGTCCTTTTTTTCATCAAACTTGACATACCCAGTTCCTGCAACCGTTCTGTATCTGTTTTAGCCTCCAGTCCCCTAATCCTCTTTGTTGCTCTTCTCTGCACTCTTTCTAGCATCTCAAATATCTTTTTTACATCATAGCGACCAAAACTGGATGCAGTATCCCAAGTGTGGTCTTACCAAGGCATTATATAGTTGTATTAACACTTCACACGATGTTGGTTCTATCCTTCTGTTAATGCAGCCTAGATCATCCATGAATCTTCACAGAGCAGGCTCTTTACACCAGAGTTGTGGTTTTTGCAGAGCTGTGCAAAACTGGATACAGTGTTCCAAGTGTGTTCCTACTAAGACTTTATAAAGTGGTATTAACGCTTCATGTGACCTTGATTCTGTCCCTCTGTTCATGCAACCTAGAATTGCTATGGCTTATTTTTTTTAGTTGCAGCTCCACACTGCTAGCTCATATTTACACGATTGTCTACTAGGTCTCCAATATCCCTCTTGCAATTGCTATTGGTCAACCCTGAAGCCATTTTGGGAGTATCTTCAGGGCTGTCAGAGCTATGCTGGTTGGCGCTATGGGAACGGGATGCAGGGAAATAGAGATAGTTGGGGATTTGTAGCCAAAATAATATTCTTTCTCCTGGGAACCAAGGACATTCCCATCAGTCCCAGCATGGACTGAAGCCAATGAGAGTTGGGGCTGTGACCAGATTGGACCGTGGGATGGACACGTGGACTGGGGGAAAGAACTTTGATTTTTAAGTTGGGTGGGGAAAACCGTGGGACTTTCAGAATCGGGTTTTCACCACATGTGCCAATATGACATGCCTAATAAATCTGTATTTTGAGGAACTCCTAGGCCTCAGAGCAAGGCTCTTCAAACTTAGCAAGTTTAAGACTTGTGGACTTCAACTCCCAGAATTCCTGAGCTAACATGACCGGAGGAGGAATTCTGGGAGTTGAAATCCACAAGTCTTAAAGCTGCTAAGTTAGAAGGCCCCTGCTTCAGAGATTTGATTGTGTTGGGTATATTACTTGGAACCCTGACGCTATTAATGAGTCTGGCACCACCTATTCCAGTGATGGAGAACCTTTTTGGCACTGTGTGCCCAAACCGGAACGTGCGTGTATGCGCGCAGGCCAGAGCGCCAAAGACCAGCTGGCCAGTGCGTGCATGCCTGTCGTTTGGCCATTTTGGGGGCCATTTTCAGGCTGTTTGCAGGCTGTTTTTGCCCTGAAAATGCCCCCCAAATGGCCTGGTTTTTTTTTCATCATTTTTGGGCCATTTTTGAGGGTGTTTTTTTGGGGGGGTTTCAGGGTGTTTTTGGGCCATTTTTCAGGCTGTTTTCTGGGCCATTTCAGGCCGTTTTGGGGCCATTTTTCAGGCTGTTTTCTGGGTCATTTTCAGGCCATTTTTCAGGGTGTTTTTAGGGCCTTTTCAGGCTGTTTGTGGGGCAGTTTCAGGCTGTTTTCTGGGCCATTTTCAGGCCATTTTGGGCCATTTTCAGGCCATTTGGGGGGCATTTTCAGGCCGTTTTCAGGCCATTTTCAAGCCGTTTTCAGGTACTCTAGTGCCCAGCTGGTGCCAGAAACCAGAACAGAGAGGGCTGTGCATGCCACCTCCGGCACGCATGCCACAGATACGCCATCACAGTCCTATTCCAAACCTGTGCTTTTGGTTTTTCTTGTCTAAATGTAAAAACCACTTAGCAATCCGACAAAAATTCTCCCTCGGAGAAAGCCGACGTCTTTCTCTCAAAGCCACTTCGTTAAGCATTTCGCCAAATCATTCCAGAATTTGTGGACACGCTTCTTTTTTTAAAATCCAATTTTTCTGCCTGGTTCCCCTCCCCCCTCCTTTTTTTTTTTTACAGACACATCTGAAAACTCGCCAGGCCCTCACTTCAAGGCAAACAGGCTTAAAAACAGCACGAGTAAATCCTGTTTCCTCCCCTGTCTCACATCTGTTTGTGCTACTTTTCTCTCAGTTACCTACTTAGGAAGGGCCAAAATCGGAGTGTGAAAAGCAATGTCTCGGTTAAAAGACAGTAATTATGGCTTCATATTTTTTAGGGGATCGGGAGAAATTCAATTTAATACTCTCTCAGAGTGCCGATTTGTAATGCAAGCTATGAAAGGAGACATTTTTGAAAGATTCCTGAAGATCCCAGGAAAAGGGCTGGCATTTTTCCAGTGTCCGATTTTCCTACATTTTTCCAGTGTCCCATTGTGTGTACTGCACAACCAACCAGCAATGGCACTGACCCCCACTGACCCAGGGCACGGCACAGAGAATACACAGGCAGCTTGGCAGTTCAAACTGCCCCTTTATTGCTCCAAATTTCGCCAAACGCTCCCACGTTTCTGGCAAGTCCCAGAGCAAAGT